>NC_090259.1:12918114-13010614 GCF_037325665.1 Littorina saxatilis
TTAGCATTTTCAGTTACCAGTTCAGTTCTGATAAGAAAAATACATGAAATCCTAACTGTCAGACTCATAAAAACCCAACCAATGCACTGAACTCTTATTCCATACACAGAACTGATGCTGTACAACTCATAAATAACATATGTGCACATCCTAGATACTGGGTCACAACTATGGGACATGGACACCAGAAAAAAAAGCATGACTAAATGGAGTAAAAAACACTTTTTCACGTACAACAGACTGTCCTTCAAATTAATTCATCAATGAGAAGGCCTTATGTTTAAGCATTATTCTAGAAACGGCATGTATATGCGTGTAGTACGTTTGATGTCGTGGGTTACATGGTTTCCACTTTGGGCTTTTATCTCCAACAAAAGGAATTTTATTTCACTGATTGCTTATGGCATGTAGACAATATTAATATATAACTGCTTTGTGCAGAAAAGTTTAAAATTATTGGTAAGTATAAGGTGGCCAGATATGAGACTAAAGTGGAAACCGTAACCCACGCAATTTCCAGGGACAAAAGTTTCATTTGTCAGTCATAGCAAGCCATTTGCATTCATGTTACCCCTTTCTGTTTTGAGATGAGATAGATACTTTTTAGCAAGTAAAAAATTTTGGTAGTGTGCTCACTGATAGTAAGTATGCAGAGAGAATATTGGCGTGAGTTACATGGAAACCATAACACATAATGTTAAGAAATCAAGCTACACAAAAGATCAGTTAATCAAGAATCCCTAAAATTAAATACAGTGAGTAACAATAAGTAAGGCAATGTTGCTTTAGGCGCATATTTTGTGTGTTTTTGTGCTTGTCTCATACTAAAACATCGAGCGAAGCTTGTGTGCGTTTCACAGGAAACGATCTGACCTTGCTTTCGCTGTAAACTTCCGGTTCTTCGTAGCGCACAACAGGAATAACATCATTTAGTAAAACCCAATAAAAGTGAAACAAAGCACTCAGTTCTTTCAAAAAGCATATAAAAGAGAATGCAAAATAGTTTTTAACATGCTCTTAAAACAGTTGTTAAATAAGTGCATTGTCCGATCGTCGATCGTATGTTACAGAAGAAACGAACATTTCAAAATGGCGCCACTTGTGAGCATGCTTGTGGCTTGAAATATGCATTGTATCTTGCTTTATTCTTATAAATATTGGAAACAGTAACAATGACTACGTATCAAAATCATTAGGGAAGACTTCAGTTACCATCAAACAGTTGGGAAGGCCTACTGTGATTCGAAATCGGCGTTCGAACAGTGAGGATACGATGACATCGAGCGTGCGTTTCATTCCAAAAACCGGAAACCGACGCGTGTTTGTAGCAAAATTCTCAGTTAGTATTCACGTGACCCGTGTCAAAACGTCATCAGTGGAAATTTCCACTGGGCTGTTTTGGTCCAACGCACGACTTTCACGGGACAACCGAGACTACATGTTAACGCTGGCTGCGTTGTCGTGCGTTACTGAAAAAAACGAAAGAGGAGTAGGTTACCAACATCTGTGATTAAAAGCTCAGATGAAAGGGTTTCATAACGCCGTGTTGTGTTATGAAAAGAAAATGTCTTTGAAATGATTAAATCCTAAAAGTGAACTATTTGAAGGGTTCCCGTGTAGGGGGGATCATACTTCGTACTGACGTCGAAACTGGAAACCAATGTAACGCACGATAACGCGTTTTCTTCACCGATCAAACTCCCAGAAGAAGAAAAATGGATGTAATTCTTGAGTGTGTATGTCGAGAATAATCCTTCAGCTGACCCATAAACATCACAATATAATTCACAGAGCTTTGTTCTCCATTATGTACAGCTGCAACACAGACTGGTGTATTTTTGTCCCAGTTTTAGGTGCTGTTTTGGGGGCATTTTGGCTAAAAATTAAATCGTTTAAAACCCACAGCAATGTTTGGAAACCCAAACTTGGTTGTTACAGTAAGTCAAATCCATCCCCTTTGACATCAAAGCATCCCCTTTGTCATCCATTGCTCAGAGATATTGTGACAGTCATTCAAAGTTGACAACCCATAGTATTTCCCAGTATCTAGGACGTGCACATATACAAAAACTGAACAAATCCATCAAGCCTTTCAAAAGTTGCAACATTTTAATTGTAGCGTTTTGTCTGAAAATTACATTCAGAGAAAACAGCATTTTAAAGATTTGAACCAGTACATAAAAAAACCAGTAGCACAGTGCACCCTGAATTCATATGTTTTTATCAGAATGACCACTTTACTATGTAGGGAAAAGGATTTGACAATCAAATTATCAGGATTTTTTTTATATACATCATATGAAAACAGCCATCTTTGTTTGTACCGATATGAAAACATGAATCAGAACCAAACTGTCAGACTCATAAAAACCCAACCAATGCACTTAACTCTTATTCCATACACAAAACTGACGCTTTACAAATCATAAACAACATAAACAAAAATGAAACAAATCCATCAAGCCATTCAAAAGTTGCAACATTTTAATTACAGATGTTTGTCTGAAAATTACATTCAGAGAAAACAGCATTTGAAAGATTCCAACCAGTACCTCAAACTAGTAGCACAGTGCAGCCTGAATTGATATGTTTTTATAAGAATAACCACTTTACTATGATGGGGAAATGATTTGACGATAAAATTATCCAGACTTTTAAAAAAAAATCATTTGAAAACTCATCTATGTTAGTGCAGATATGAATCAAAACGAAACTGTCGGACTCATAAAACCACAAGGAATCCACTGTATTCTTATTCCATGCACAGAAATGGTGCTTCACAAATCATAAACAACATATACAAAATTGGAACAAATCCATCTTGCCATTCAAAAGTTACAACATTTTAATTACCACATTTTGTCTCAAATTACATGTAGAGAAAACAGCATGTAAAAGAGTCTCACTAGTACCCCAGTAAACTAGTACCACAGTAGAGCTTGAATTAATGGGGTGGTTTTTTTTTAACCAGAATAACACTAACTATGAAGGGGAAATGATTTGATAATCAAATTATCAGATTTTTTTGATTTAAAAAAAAATCATATGAAAACATTAAAAAAGTCAATTATCTGTGTTTGTGCTGATATGAAAATATTGATCAGAACCAAACTGTCAGACTCATAAAAACCCAACGGATGCACTGATTTCTTATTCCATTGCATAGAAATGATGCTTCACAAATCATCAACAACATTACATAATTATATATACACAAATGGAACAAAGCTATCAAGCCATTCAAAAGTTGCAACATTTTAATTACAGTATTTCTGTGCTCAATCCTAACACTGCAGCAAATTTCTGTAAAGCTGAATGTCCCTTTCCATGTACCAACATGGTCATACGCGGATTATTTAAAATGCAACTTTACCACCCGAAGCGTTGCAAACACCGGGAGAAGAGTAAACAACTGCAGACTTGAATGGACACTCATATGCACTCCAGATGCAGGGCCTGTGCAAATCCTTGGGCTGATGCATCACCTTCTTTCATAATCAGACTGCTATCAGACAAGCATTCAGTACAGGATATAAACCTTTCAGCAATAGATTGAGCTGATCAATGTTGACAAAAGCCCAACACATGTCAGCGGAGTGACGTTGCACAGTACCAGTATCCATATCTGCTTGTGATGGGTCAGAAGATGGCAAAGTATCTGTATCTTCTTATGGTTGGTCAGAAGATGGCAAAGCTGATGTTTCTGCTGTGGAAGAGGGTAGTTACGGTTTAGCAAACTTTTCCATCAGGTCAATCTTTCTCCTCGCTGCCACCACAGGAGGACTGGCTCTCCCCTTGCTCCAACCTAATAAATACACAAACACTGATTTAATATTTGATACAACTGTCCATGGTTTTTGTTTGTAATAAGCTGCAAATTTTAAGACTCAATATAAACGTCAACAAGTGCTTGTACTTTATTTTGCAAATGACCATGTTACATGGGGTGTACCTCAACTTTTTGGCTAGGCTGGTAAATCAGAAATCCCAACCACTGAACCAGGCGGGTTTTCTTACAACCACCTCAGCGGCTCGTACCCACATATGTCGGTTGACGAACACACACACACACACACACACACACACAAAAGACATTCATTAATTGGCCCCTATCACAAAATGTACATGTCAAGTTTACTATGGGATTTGAGTAACCACACAATCACATACACACAGGAACTAATACTGAAACTAGCTGAATTATTTTCTTTCTTTCTTTTCATATTTTTCTTTTAAAATTAATTTATTTCATCACACTTGCTATGTATTTGCTTGTTTCTTGTCTGTTGTCTGTTTTGTGTGTGTGTGTGTGTGTGTTCTGTGTGTGTGTATACATTTTCAGATTTCCTAAACCTAGCACTGTTTGCAGGTGATCTTTATGCTTTTGATTCATGAGTTGCATCCCCAGTCCTTTAGTTTAACTCTTTTTTTTTCTTTGGTGAAGTAAATTGGATCTATTTTTTTTATTCCTTAGTTAATGGAAAAGATTTGACAACAATATTGCTGTCAATGATAGGTTGGTCAGCCATGCTGGTGTAAACCAATCCTTTAGAATTAGAGAACGCTCTCTAGTAGGGTACTTATTTTCCTACGGTCAATGACCAGAAACAGAAACTGTGTCAGTCGTACATCGCTCAGATGCTGCTTCTCAGTTTGACCCCAGACAAAGAATACTGATGACATGTTACACCATAGTAAGCTCTGAAGGACTGGCCAGCGAAGAACAATAAAATAGGGGTTGTGAAGACGATATCACAGAGATGATCGAGGGAGGGAGGGGGGGGGGGGGGGGGGAATGCGGCGGCGGCATGGTCAGTAAATTGGATCAAGAAACCCGCAAAATACTTCAGACACAAACTGTTTATCATTTACCTGCAAACCCTAACACATTCTTACAACAACAACAACATAACGATGTGCAATAAACCACGTTGTCAAACAAACAAGATCGAAAAGAGAAAGAAGCAAAACCCACCTCGTCGAGTCAAGAATCTTAGAATGTCGTCTGCTTAAATACGATCATGTTGGTTCATTTCGGAGTGTTGTTACTTCCTTCTACTGTTCGCTGCTGCTGGTTCATCTTTCTCTGATATTTCTTGCCACTATGCCGAACATTTCCAATGTTAGGGTTGTTCTCCGCAGCTCAAAACTTTGAAAAATGCTGCTGAATCGGTGAAAACGTCATGGATTTGTTGACACCGGGGGACTGATAAGTTGTCTACTGCGCTTGCGCCAAATGCCTTTGACCTACATATATTTGCATATATTAATTCCGGGGTTTCGGTTGGAACGGATTCTCTCTCTTTGTGCCTATGTCAACGGAAATTCCCCAACGGTGATGACGTCATCTTGAAGAACGGAAATTTCCACACAGTTTGAACAGCGAAGGGTCATGTCATGTGCGCACATTTACCAGCACGGAGTATCCAAAGTTGACCATTTTTTCGATTTTTTTGATAAAACACAGACAAAAACAACAAAACATCGGTTTGAAAATGGTTTTATTTACATGAATACATGTCTAAAATGACAAAAGCAGATTATTGAATGCATTCCAGGATGTTCAAAGGTGTGAAAAATGCAACAACCCCAAAAAGGTGTGTGAGACCAAAAATAACTCATTTTGCCTACCCGGTCTGCCCTTAACAACATCCACCCCTTTCTTCCAGGTTTTTTGACAGACGCCTTCCTGTGTGTGGCTGAACAAATGACCTTCGGCGACATCATCAACATTTTCGCTGGCCAGCACCAGCCCATTGCCCGCCTGAGGCGGCCCCTGCGACAGTTCATCAGCGAGCGTGTTCTTAACGGGTCAGGGATCACGGACGAGAACCTCCAACGAGCCACAGAGAGGCTGGTCGACGAGGAGATACTGCCCGACGTCAGATCCATCATTGTGAGTTGTCTCGACTGTTGTGTCTTGTCTACCTGGTCACCTGTCTCTTTGGTCAGTTTCTTTGTCTTTCTCGCACAGACTGCAGGTTTTTGTTGATTCTGCATTGGGTAAATTTTTCCATCTCTAAGTTTTAAACGTTTATTAAAAAAAAAGATTGACCAAGTTTGTAGACAATTGGTAATAGTCAACACCTTTTTTTTGTTTTGATTTGGTCCTTAACTTGCTACGTAGCAGTACAACAGTACAACCACCTTTGATTGGTCCCTTGGGTTGTCGTTAGTGACAGGTTCGGCTTTACACTGTTTCTTTTTATATCAGATGTAAATGCAGTGCTTGTTTGTGTGCAGTCCGGTGCAGCAGTGCGAAACACGGTGGATGCGAACGCCACACTGCGCAAGTTCTTCTGCCATCATTTCATGGTGCTCTTCAAGCTCATCGTCGACTTCAACGGTACGATAACAATAACAACACTTTATTGTCCATTGAATTAAATACAGTGGAACCTACCTATTAAGACCTTCAAAGATCTGAGCAAATCAGGTCTTCAAAGGGACGGAGTCTTAAAATGGAGGTAAATTTACAGAGCTTATGAACAGAAAAACGGAAAAAACAAGGTCTTAAAGTGGAGGAAGTCTTTAAATTGGGGGGGGGGGGGGGGTCTTAAAGTGGAGGAAGTCTTTAAATGGGGGGGGGGGGGGGTGTGGGTCTTAAAAGGGAGGTTCCACTGTACATTAAAATGGTAATTTGTCTTCGACACATCTAACCTGCTCTTCACTTCTGAGAGAAAAAATATTGTTTGACTGTGATGATGCTGGGTTGATTCACACTGTATACTAGGATTTTATTCAGATTGAAATTTTATTTCAGAAAAATCTGGCATGTTTCTGGGGTTAGAAACAAGTAGTGTTGTTGTTTTTTGTTTGGTTTTGTTTGTTTGTTTTTTTCCAAGTGAGGGAGGGGAAGGGCTAAGTGATTTAGAGCTTTGTAGAACATGTGGAGTATCTATCTATATGTGTGTGTGTGGGGGGGGGGGGGGGGTGTGTTATGAATGAGATGGTCCCTGGAAACAAACAGTTTATGAATCAAAGAATGCTTTCTGGGTCCTATGTAGGGGAGTTGGGGGTATTGGTGAATCTTGGAGAGGTGTGGGTGTTGTTTGTTGGAAGGTTATCAGTGTTACATCTATGATGGTGATATCAGACTAAGCTGTCAGCAGTGGTTGGCAGGTTGGTTAAGCATCACCGCACAGCAACATTCAGTGTTACATCTATGATGGTGATATCAGACTAAGCTGTCAGCAGTGGTTGGCAGGTTGGTTAAGCATCACCGCACAGCAACATTCAGTGTTACATCTATGATGGTGATATCAGACTAAGCTGTCAGCAGTGGTTGGCAGGTTGGTTAAGCATCACCGCACAGCAACATTCAGTGCTTCTGTCTCCTTCCCATATGTCTGAGGTCACAGATGAGACTCATCAGAAGTGCACACCGGTTTTACTGCCATTTTGGGGCGGGGATGCAGCTCAGTCGGTAGCGCGCTGGATTTGTATCCAGTTGGCCGCTGTCAGCGTGAGTTCGTCCCCACGTTCGGCGAGAGATTTATTTCTCAGAGTCAACTTTGTGTGCAGACTCTCCTCGGTGTCCGAACACCCCCGTGTGTACACGCAAGCACAAGACCAAGTGCGCACGAAAAAGATCCTGTAATCCATGTCAGAGTTCGGTGTGTTATAGAAACACGAAAATACCCAGCATGCTTCCTCCGAAAGCGGCGTATGGCTGCCTAAATGGCGGGGTAGAAACGGTCATACACGTAAAATTCTACTCGTGCAAAAACACGAGTGTACGTGGGAGTTTCAGCCCACGAACGCAGAAGAAGAAGAAGACTGCCATTTTTAGTTGCTGCTAGTGCATGTATAAAGATAAATAGAGACTGCATTTGTTGTCCGCTTTTCCAGTGCAAAATGGAGATCCTTGGAACAGCTCTGTAACCTATGGTGATCAAAGTTATTCTTACAAATTTGCATCAGTCCCTAGCCATACAGGTTGTAAGAACGATAACAAACAATAACCAACCACGTTATTCTGATGTGAAAAAGATGAAGTTGTTGGTTATTATTCCTTTCCCAGGAACATAACATCAGGTTTGATAAAGAATGTTCAATGATATTGTTGTTGTGATGACTATCTTTTATGTCTGTGATTCATATTGATCGTTTGTGGTGTTTATTTTTCTGATGATTCCAGTTTCTGATGAAAACTTTGCCCTGCGTTTCTTCAACAACTTCCGAAGGATGCTGGGAGAGTTTGTCGTGTTGATGCCAGCCTGTCTGCAGGGAGGACAGCAGGCGTTCGTAAACATTATACAGAACAAGCTGGTACGTCTGTGTCAGTGTGTCTGTCTGTCTGTATGTGAGTGTGTGTCTGTTTGTCTGTCTCTGTCTGTCTGTCTGTCTCTGTCTGTCTGAGTGCCTGTGTGTGTAAGTCTCCATCATGCATAACAAGCTGGTACGTCTTTATGTGTGTGTATCAGTGTGTGTGCGTGTCTGTCTGTCTGTCTGTATCTGTGTGTGTGAGTGTGTTTGTCTGTCTCTGTCTGTCTGAGCGCCTGTGTGTGTAAGTCTCCATCATGCATAACAAGCTGGTACGTCTTTATGTGTGTGTATCAGTGTGTGTGCGTGTCTGTCTGTCTGTATCTGTATGTGTGAGTGTGTCTGTCTGTTTGTCTGTCTGTCTGTCTCTTGTCTGTCTCTGAGTGCCTGTGTGTGTACGTCTCCATCATGCATAACAAGCTGGTACGTCTTTATGTGAGTGTCTGTGTGATGAATCACATATAAAACTGCACAAATTGACGGATATATTCATGTTCCTTCTATCAAGTTGTCCTATTTTGGTCATATATATACTAATAACATTTATGTATCGATCCATTTTAGTAAGAATTTCTGTTATTTTTAACGATGGAACACACACAAACACGCACTCTTTTACAGTTTCGGCCAGCCGCTTGAAGTTGGATATGAGTTTTAGTCGGCCCCATTGTCACAAGACTCGCAGAAGGAAAATCCAATGTTCAATTGAAACATAGACCTAGGTATTGTCATTAATTGAGCAACGTCTGCTTCACGAAGCGGGCTGCGCTTAAGCTTTAGTACTGACACTTAGGTCAAAAGATTGCAAAGTCTTCACAAAGTCTACTTCAGGCTCAATTAAGCTTTAGTACTGACACTTAGGTCAAAAGATTGCAAAGTCTTCACAAAGTCTTCACAAAGTCTTCACAAAGTCTACTTCAGGCTCAGTTAAGGACGGCCTTAAGAGTTGTGAGGTGTGTGTTTCAGGCGGGCATGCTGACAGGCCTGAACCCCATGGCCCAGCAGCTCCTGTCTTGTGTGTTACTAACCGTTGTGAGGTGTGTGTTTCAGGCGGGCATGCTGACAGGCCTGAACCCCATGGCCCAGCAGCTCCTGTCTTGTGTGTTACTAACCGTTGTGAGGTGTGTGTTTCAGGCGGGCATGTTGACAGGCCTGAACCCCATGGCCCAGCAGCTCCTGTCTTGTGTGTTACAAACCGTTGTGAGGTGTGTGTTTCAGGCGGGCATGTTGACAGGCCTGAACCCCATGGCCCAGCAGCTCCTGTCTTGTGTGTTACTAACCGTTGTGAGGTGTGTGTTTCAGGCGGGCATGCTGACAGGCCCGAACCCCATGGCCCAGCAGCTCCTGTCTTGTGTGTTACTAACCGTTGTGAGGTGTGTGTTTCAGGCGGGCATGTTGACAGGCCTGAACCCCATGGCCCAGCAGCTCCTGACGTCCATCACCATGCAGAACATCCTGTCCTTCCAGCAGTCCCTGGCCGTCACGCCGGCCCAGGTGGAACGATTCATCACCGCCCCCTCCTCCTCCTCCTCCTCCTCCGCCTCCGCCGCAACACCCGCAAGCTCCACCCCTGTCACTCGCAGCAGCACGGCCAAGGTCGGAGAGGCCGAGTCAAGGTCGGACCAAGCGTCGCCAAGGTCAGGGTCAAGCCCCATGGAGGTCAGCTCACCCCCCAGGGAGAACCAGAGCACTGCGGCGCAGCCTAGTGCTAATGCTGTGCAGGTAATTGTTTGGGTAGTTTGTAGATCTGTCTGTATGTGTGTGTGTTTTTTTGGTGTTTTTTGTCTGTGTGCTTGGTTGTATGCCTGTTCACTCTGTTATTTATTTGTTCATGTGTTAGTAAGTTGGTTGGTTGGCCTCAAGGGGGTTGGTGCTGTTATCAGGAAAAATATTTTGTTGTGGAAGGAAAAGAAAGTTCTTGTTGATTGGCTTCTATTTGGACTGGAAGCAACAAAAAGACTCACTCAAGAGTTGGTATCCATGCTAACTTGCTTGTGACAAATTCATTCATTTCATTCAGTATTCTTTCTTGTTGGCATTTTGGAAATTAAGTGTAAAATGTTGTGTCTGTGAAAAAGTGCAGACAGGGGAAGCAGTACTGTTGTACAGAGTAGCACTTTGTATGTGGATTTTTGTAATTAACACATTTGATGGGGTTTCCTTGATTTGAGTAGACACTGGAGAAAAGAAATAAAAACAATAATAAACCCACAGGTAAACACCAATTTGTGTGCCTGTTTGATGCTGATACTGTGTGAAAATAATACTTCAGTCATGCACATGTTGTTTTGTTTCTTTGTTTGTTTTGTTGTACTCTTAGCATGTCTTTATCATTTCAATGACTTGCAGGTGCCACGCACGTTAGAATTGCCCAGACGAAGCGAAAGAGTGGAGACGAGGGCAAGGTCACAGGCAGTTTCCCAGAACCCCAGGGTCGTCAACGGCGACCACAACTCTGCTCCCTCCAGCCCCGCTGCCACGGCAACCAGTCTTAGCAACGGACAGGACAACTGGCAGGATGCGGTACCGTCCGTGAGTGTGGCGTATTCTTGTGACGCTGTCATCAGGCTCTGTCTTGTTGTTGTTGGTGGTGTTGGTGTTGGTGTCGTTGGTGTTGTTGCGTTGATGTCAAGCTTATTTCAAAAGTATTCATTAGAATGATTTGAACTTTTGCAGAAATGTTTTAGACATGCTGATAAATGTTTTAAGCTCTAGGAAAGAAAGTTAAAGAGATACAAAAGAGATGCAAAATTTCCAGTTTTCAAAAATGTTTTACCCACAAAGTCAACATTTAGAAAAAAAGAATCTCAAAGTTGAAAGAACAAATCAGAGATAAACATAGTATACATGTGTAAACCAATTTTAGTTCAAATCTGGAGAGTAGTTTTGAACTTAGACTGACATCCATGAACTAACATGTTTCGATTCATCGTTTTGCATATTTTTCATTTAAAAATGTTTACCAAGTCAATCTAAAAGCAATTTTTTATTTTATCATATACTATAATTCTACATACATTGAAGCAAACATACACCAAATTTTAACACAATGATGTTGTGGTCAAATGGACTGTGTGGCGGAGTGGTAACGCACTTGCGCTCAGAAGCGAGAGGTTGCGAGTTCGACCCTGGGTCAGGGCGTTAGCAATTTTCTCCCCCTTTTCCTAACCTAGGTGGTGGGTTCAAGTGCTAGTCTTTCGGATGAGACGATAAACCGAGGCCCCTTCGTGTACACTACATTGGGGTATGCACGTTAAAGATCCCACGATTGACAAAAGGGTCTTTCCTGGCAAAATTGTATAGGCGTAGATAAAAATGTCTACCAAAATACCCGTGTGACTTGGAATAATAGGCTGTGAAAGGTGGATACAGCGCCTATAGGCTGTTGATCTACTGGCCAATGTGAATGCACGATATATTGTGTAAAAAAAAATGTCCATCTCACACGGCATACGCGCTTTGAACTTCGGATAAGGCGCTATGTAAATACCCGTTATTATTATTATTATTATAAGAGAGAAACGGTGTATTTTTCATGGTAGCTCCTGGTCTTAAATAACGATTGTGTAATCTTTTCACATCCCCCCCTTCAGTTGCTTACTTATTAATCTTGTTATTATGCAGTTAGAGCCCTGAAAGTCCAACACATGGTGTACTCGCCTTTGGTTATTGATTCTGAAAATGTACTAGCCAGAGAGCAAACTTCACTAGCCAAACCAACAATTTGTTTCAGCAACTTGACTCGCATTTGGTGAGTAGATGAACATTGCTACTCGCCAGTTACATGGTTTTACTCCCCTCACCACCTTCAGGCTTGAGTTATAATTTGAGTATTTGCATTTATGATCGTTGTTGTTTGCTCGTATCCGCTGACACTCCATAACGTTTGCTGACACACAGGAGTGGGTGCCGGTGATGGAGGCAGATGTACAGCGACAGAAGAACCAGCGACCACAAGGCCCCTTCAGCGACACTTACCTGCAGGGCATGCCTCCCAAACGCCGACGTGTGAGTAGACTGCTTCTTGTCAAAATTGTCACTAATTAGCAACCAAGAAACACACCTTGATCACCCTCTCTCTCTCCATGCCTCTCCCACGGAGTACTTGGGGTAGCTGGGATGGCCAAAATCGTCCGCCCGATCGCCAAGGGCGAGTACAAAATCCGCCGGGCTAGTAGAAACCCCCTGGCAACTCGCCCGGCTGGCCAATGAAAATTCTGGTCAAATGCAACACTTTTGGTTTTAATATAGAGTTTTCAAGCCAGATAAACACTGCAGATCAACTGTGGTATGTACCTTGGCAGTGACATTTCTGCCGGGCTAGTGACTTTCTTCAAGTTACTCGCCCGGCTGACGAAACAGTTTTAAGATTTGGCCATCCCTGGGCAGTGTGTAAGAAGACATTTGTGTGATGCTGTACACAAGACAATTGGAGACATCTTCATCTCATACCAAACCTGAAAGAGCCTTGTCAGTTTACTCTGGGGAAAGTTATGGGAAAGGGAATGTGTGTGTGTGTGTGTGAAGGGGGTGGGGCATGGGTTAGGAAACATTCACAGCAAAGCATAACATTTCCCCTTCATTGTCTATTCTGTCTTTGCAAGCACAATTTTCCCTTTATTGTACATTCTGTCTTTTCGATCAAAACTTTTCCTTTCGTTGTCTATTCTTTGTTTTCAAGCACAATGTAACCTGTCTTAACCCTTAGGCTGGTTGTCGCGAGATATGTCGCGCTACTTTACGTATATTGTCACGACATATGTTGCGCTACTGGCTCAGTCTGTTTGGTCGGTTCCGATGACCTCCCATGGATGCGAAAACCTATATGACCGTTTCTCACCAGTGGCTATGTAACATGTGTTACAGAATTGCACCAGTGTAAGGGTTAATCTTTCCAAACCATTTTACAAGGTGAGTCGTATGAGCATATGTTTTAATTTTATTTTAATTTTTTTAAACACATTTCCAAAATCTCTTCCCCAGTTGATGTCGTACGAGCAAGCAGGGAACTTGTCCAGCATGTCCGACTACCTGCCCCAAGCGGTCAAACAGGCGGCGGGGAGGGCCGGTGTGGAGCCAATCAGCAGTGCCGACAATCTGGCCACAGAGGCCACAGACGCCCAGGAGCTGCAAGGTCTGCTGGACGCCGAACTGACCCAGACACTGTCCACTCGCCTGGAGACTGACACTGACTACAGTGCTGAGAGGTGGGTGGTGTGTGTTTGTCTGTCTGTCTGTTTGTCTGTCTGTCTGTCTGATGGACGCCAAACTGACCCAGACACTGTCCACTCGCCTGGAGACTGACACTGACTACAGTGCAGAGAGGTGGGTGGTGTGTGTCTGTCTGTCTGTCTGTCTGTCTGTCTGTCTGTCTGTCTGATGGACGCCAAACTGACCCAGACACTGTCCACTCGCCTGGAGACTGACACTGACTACAGTGCTGAGAGGTGGGTGGTGTGTGTTTGTCTGTCTGTCTGTCTGTCTGTCTGTCTGTCTGTCTGTCTGTCTGTCTGATGGACGCCAAACTGACCCAGACACTGTCCACTCGCCTGGAGACTGACACTGACTACAGTGCAGAGAGGTGGGTGGTGTGTGTCTGTCTGTCTGTCTGTCTGTCTGTCTGATGGACGCCAAACTGACCCAGACACTGTCCACTCACCTGGAGACTGACACTGACTACAGTGCAGAGAGGTGGGTGGTGTGAGTTTGTCTGTCTGTCGGTCTGTCTGTCTGTCTGATGGACGCCAAACTGACCCAGACACTGTCCACTCGCCTGGACACTGACACTGACACTGACTACAGTGCAGAGAGGTGGGTGGTGTGGGGTGAAGGGGTGTGAGTGTTGGGGTAGAGGGGGGGATGGGTTGAGGGGAGGGGGGGGGAGGGGGAGGATGTGTGTGCGTTTTGAGTGTCTGTCTCTTGGACATCAAGCCGACCCAGACACTGTACAGTCGTCTGGAGACAAACACTGACTACAGTGCTGAGAGGCGGGAATGGGATTTTGTGTGTGTGTGTGTGTGTGTGTGTGCGTTTTTGTACAAGGGTTGAGGGAAGTGTATATGCATGCGTGAGTGTGTGTGTGTGTGTGTGTGTAAGCATAGGGTGTGTGTAAGCATAGGGTGTGGCATATGCCCATAGGGGATGGGATTATGTGTACTTGTGTATTGTTTTAAGGTGTGCCTGTAGAGGGTGTGTGTGTATGCTGGTGTTTTGTCTGGGTCTGTTAGCATGATTGGCTCTTTGTGTTGAGAGGAGATAAGAGGGGGAGGGGGAGGGGTCGCGTCAGGTGTTAGCATGATTGGCTCTTTGTGTTGAGAGGAGATAAGAGGGGGAGGGGTCGCGTCAGGTGTTAGCATGATTGGCTCTTTGTGTTGAGAGGAGATAAGAGGGGGAGGGGTCGCGTCAGGTGTTAGCATGATTGGCTCTTTGTGTTGAGAGGAGATAAGAGGGGGAGGGGTTGCGTCAGGGTTGGAGGAAGGGGTAGCAGGTAGTGAGCGATGTTATATCTGCTGCTCCAGTATATCTATACTTCATGACATTTTCCCTGTTTCAGGTTTCCCAATGCACAGCGCTACTTCAAGCCAAAGCCTTCTTGATAAACAACCCAAAGTGATGATTATTTCAACAGTGACAGTTGATCCCCTGCTTCAACTGACACTCAACACATATTGCCATAGCCGAGATGAAGATTCTCGCCCGTTCATTCACTTTTCTTGGCTGTACCTGTTTACAGTTGTGTGTTTGTGGTCATTTGGTGGCCAGAGTATTGATGTGTCTGCGGTGTTGGAGAAGGACGATACAGCTGTCCATCTGACCACTGATTGGGAACACTTGCACACACCCCGTTCCTTTTTAAACTTCCCCTGTACACGTGCATACCTGTGTATTTGCACACAAATATGCACAGACAGATACAGGCAGGCACAGATTCATAGACATACACGTACACACGCACAAACATCCACTCCTGCTACATGCACGAACACACATGTACATTCCTTCATGCACACACTCACATACATGCACACACTCACATACACACACACACACACACTCACACACACACACACACACACACACACACACACACACACACTCACACACACACTCACACACACACACACACTCACACACACACACACACACACACACACACACTCACACACACACACACATACACACACACACACACACAAGCAAGCGCACAGATAGGCACACAGCTCCCCCCTGCCCCTGTTCATATTCCAGATTATTTCCAAGTTGTCTGTAGTTTTATGTCCGCTTCTTTTACTGTAAACTTTAATTCATTACAATGTATTGTCAGCAATTTCTGTTTCCTTATCGTTTCAAAAGTCTGATGCTTGAGTCGGTCTTGCACAGACAAGGAACATGTATGTAAAGCAGAAAAATAACTGTATCAGATCAGTTTAAAGTTGAATTTGTTTATGTTTATTAAAAATAAGGTAATTAAGATGCAAGTGTTTTTGAATGTATATCTTTTGCTGTTCCCTATCACCTCCCCTCCCCACATACTAAAATGCATCCACACACTAACATACACACGCACTAACAGCTGCAAATAATGTGCATGGGTTGCAGGAAAAAATCGCTCTTCTGTGACTTATTATACAGAGCATGATGGAACCATAAATGTTGGTTTGGAATGTGTTACTTGAGCCTAATTTGTCAGCAAAGTGATATCACACACTTACAGAAGTGATAACACACGCTTATAACTGCAAATAGAGGGCATGGGAAGCAAGAAACATACGTGGGTCTGTCATTTTAAGAAACATAGCCAAGGGTTTGAGCATGGCTCAGTTAGGCAGTCGTTGGAATGCATTACTTGACTTTGCTCGTCATCAGCCAAGTGATACTCCGACCGTCACGGTGCAGTGCGGTGAATGTTGATTCTGAATGCATTACTTAAACCTGACACGATAAGTTACCAGCACATAGTGACGGTGACCGTTAGAGAGATACAAAGTCAGCATGCTTTTCTATTTGGAATGTTCTCTGTTTTGTGGCATTTTGACGCATGTCTTTGCCATCCAATAAGCCGAGATCGTCAGTCAATGTTGAAAATGCACCTTGGCTAAGTTTTTCTCTGTATATTTAGAAAGAGTTGCAGCTCTTTGTGCGTTTCTTTGTTAGCTAATATGGTTTGAAGTCATTAACTTGATGAAGTGTTCTAATTTTAAATGTCAGTACAAGTTCCATGAAATAAAATGCCCACAATGCTTTGCATATCGGTGTATGCTGTGTCTCTTGATGTATGTAAATAGGTTCCGGAACGTGTGTATACTGTACCTGCATTTCAGATTTCAAGTGTTGCTTTGCAGTCAGTTTTTGATGTTCCAAACAAGAAAAACAGAACAAGCATACACACACATCAATTAGCTCATACTACAGATTTCAGTGTCTTTGAAATGTATACCGGTAACCATTAAGGCGTCCGCCCCGTGATCGGGAGGTTGTGGGTTCGAACCCCGGCTGGGTCATACCTAAGACTTTAAAATTGGCAATCTAGTGGCTGCTCCGCCTGGCGTCTGGCATTATGGGGTTAGTGCTAGGACTGGTTGGTCCGGTGTCAGAATAATGTGACTGGGTGAGACATGAAGCCTGTGCTGCGACTTCTGTCTTGTGTGTGGCGCACGTTAAATGTCAAAGCAGCACCGCCCTGATATGGCCCTTCGTGGTCGGCTGGGCGTTAAGCAAAACAAACAAACCGGTAACCATTATGGTCGAATGTAGCGTGAAATAAACAGCATGCGCCCCAAGACAGTGAAAGTGCGAACTTTCTGGCAGTCCTCATTTGTTTTCTTTTCCCTTTTGCATCGGTCAAATTCTATTCAGTATTGGTACATGTACTGGATTATAAAACGAAAGAGAGAAGACCTTTGAATTCGCTTTTTTGGTATAAAAGAATAACATGGAAGTTCAAAATGACAAAGAGGTCTTACTGAGAGAAAAAAAGATACAGCATGAACAATCCGGATTGTTGAAGTTCATGCTTCACCTGTTTTGCTATTTTGATGTGTGCTCTTACTTCTGTGAACTTTCCGTACTTCTTGGAAAGCTGTATAAAAATGTCAGGATTATTAAATCACACAGCCTGAAAAAGCTGTTTGGTTTTTCAACTTTGCAATTAGAGGTTGGTGTTTTAAGGGATACCGATAGAAGTGGTTGTTGTAAGTTTTACCGATTATGTCGTTTTGGACTTGTTTCATTTTATATTGTTGTTTTGACTTATCAATAGAAATAAATCTGGAAACTGTAACAGTGTGTGTGTGTGTAACAACTTATTCTTCATATGACACAACCAAAGATCATGCAGCTATTTCCGAGAGAGAGAGAGAGTGGAAGACATAGAGAATACTACATGGCTTGCTGTGTCGTACCAGATTTACATGAGTTGTTTTTTTAAATTATTGAACTGCGAGCGAAAGCGAGCTGTTCACTATTTGAAAAAGCAACGAGTGTAAATCTGGTACGAAACAGCAAGCCATGTAGTATTCTGTTTATCCTACATACTGCACTTACGTGTATTTTACTGAAAATGTCCTGCAGTCGAGGCAGCTAAATAAGACGCTTGTTTTGGAACCTCGATCTCTTCTAAAGCCTCGTGCAATCTATTACGTCAAAGTAAAGACACATCACTCTGAAAGTGTGGCGCGACGTGTTAGTTCTAAAAATTCATCGAGGGTAATTAGCGAGCGCAATTTTTTTTTCTATAATGAATTTTGTCTTGGTGACTTTGGCATCATAAGCAGTGGGAAAAACAGGTCCCTGCCAGACTTGCTGGACATGACCTCATTTACATGATATACACACGTGTGATTTGAACGATTATTATCTCACGAGTGTCTTTCTCACGTATGTAGGATAAAAACAAATATCACACACAAACACCCGTAACAAAAGGATTGTCATATTTAATGCAATGTTAAAAATTAAATGCAGAAAAGTATACACCCGTTACACCTGCATGCACCTTCTACCCACATTGTCCACTAGTCTACTCTTCAATAACATGTGTTAATAGTTTATATATCTGTACAGTATCAAAAATGAAGAGAACAAATTCCAAAGAAGATACAGAAGAAAAAGACAGTCAAGCTCCATGAATGTTAGCAATAGCATTGGTACTAAAATGAAACATTTGATTAACAACAAAAGGGTTTTGAAAATAAAGTCAACATCATGTACATTCACTTAAACTAAGAGCAGGCAAGCATACAGACACGAATAAAAACAAGACAACCCGTATGTCATCTTTATTAAAATCATGTCTAAAATGTCGTGCCAGGGTCCCGGCATGTAAGAAACTTGATTCATTTGTGAACACTTGACCAAAAAGCAGAGTTCAATCATGAAAATGTAACATTTATCCTGTACACTTTAACTTTCCATGCAATTAAAAAGACTGAACATTTTATTAAAACAACTTGCAGAGTCTTCATGTAAGAAAAAGACAAAGCAATCGTGCTTGCACACAAACTCACACACACACATAGTGCAAAAAAAGTACATCAACTATAAACAAACCCCTATTTTATTTTCTATGAGCAAAGAACAAAACAAAATAAAAACAAGAAGAATTAACCAAATAAACAAGAAGAACAAAGGAGATAGTGAAAAATAAAGGGACTGAGACAGAAAGAATACAGCGCAAGCCAGCTAAAATTGAACACAGGGAAAAAATGGATAAGAGCTTGTCTGCCTGTTCACAATTCTGTGCCGTTTGGAACAAATAAACCAGCCAAGAATCCATTTCATGCAAAGGTATTAACAGGACAATGCATATGTGTCGAACACAGTTCATGTTCAGCGTACGTTCAAGGCAGTAACACAAGTAAAGCCAGCCTGGCATCACTCGTTGGCCATTTCTACATTAGAGTCTGAAATGTTTGATCATTCTGGCGGGCGGCACACGGGGGTTTTGGTGCACACGACAGGCTCTTTTGTTTAACAAGAGCAAAGCGGAAGACTGGAAAAAAAGATGTACATTGTCAGAAGTAAGCTAATTTAAACTACTACTGCTGTGTGCGCAAGAGGTGTCTTAATTTCTGTGCTCAAATGAATTCCTGCTTGCACTCAGCGAATCTTTAAAACAAGTCGCGTAAGGCGAAATTACTACATTTAGTCAAGCTGTGGAACTCACAGAATGAAACTGAACGCACTGCATTTTTTCACAATGACCGTAGTCCGCCGCTTGTGCAAAACGGAGTGAAACTGACGAGCCTGTTCAGCGCGGTAGTGGTTTTGCTGTGCTGCATAGCACGCTTTTCTGTACCTCTCTTCGTTTTAACTTTCTGAGCGTGTTTTTAATCCAAACATATCATATCTATATGTTTTTGGAATTAGGAACCGACAAGGAATAAGATGAAATTATTTTTAAATCGATTTCGGAAATTTAATTTTGATCATAATTTGTATATTTTTAATTTTCAGAGCTTGTTTTTAATCCAAATATAACATATTTATATGTTTTTGGAATCAGGAAATGATGTAGAATAAGATGAACGTAAATTTGGATCGTTTTATATAAAAAAAAATTATTACAATTTTCAGATTTTTAATGACCAAAGTCATTAATTAATTTTTAAGCCACCAAGCTGAAATACAATACCGAACTCTGGCCTTCGTCGAAGATTGCTTTACAAAAATTTCAATCAATTTGATTGAAAAATGAGGGTGTGACAGTGCCGCCTCAACTTTTACAAAAAGCCGGATATGACGTCATCAAAGGCATTTATCGAAAAAATGAAAAAAATGTCCAAGGATATCATTCCCAGGAACTCTCATGTAAAATTTCATAAAGATCGGTCCAGTAGTTTGGTCTGAATCGCTCTACACACACACACACGCACAGACACACACACACACACATACACCACGACCCTCGTCTCGATTCACCCTATATGTTAAAACATTTAGTCAAAACTTCACCAAATGTAATGAAGTGGCATAATTTGACGTTGATTTCATCCAATAGTACCTTCCTTTCTTCATTCAAAAAGTAAAGCCAAGAATATTTATTTGACAAAGCACAAAAAGACGACCATCTGGTGAGACACTAAAATTAAACTGACAAGGATTCTGCAAAGGAATTATGGAATGATGCTATTTGTGTAGATAAGAGGCTGGTATTTGTAAAGGTTAAATCCATTCACTCGTCATACCCACGTTCACAAATAAAGAAAGGGCGGGGGTGGGTGGCAAAGGAAAGGGGTTGGGAGATGCACCGAAAGGAGAAAAGCTTCAATGAGACAGCCTACATACAGCCTTTATACCCACTTTCACGTGAAATAAACACTTTGGGATAAGACAAGGCAGTTGAACAAAAAGGCTTTCAGTAACAAGTAAACAGTTACAATGGTGTAAAAAAAAACCCAGGACAAGGTAAATAAGCACAAAAACAATTTCCAAGTAAAGGAAAAGTGTTGATTTACCCCCTCACGGCACAGCCCTTAGGGGCGTGAAAAACAAAGTAAATGAAGTTGATCAATAAATAATGACCCACAAGGAAGTGAAGCAAGCATTGCAGGGTTACATGAAAAAAACAGCTTCCTCCCCTCCCCACCCCCTCCCCTCCCCCCCCCCTCCTCCCACATCTCTCTTGCCCCTCCCCCCACTTCTTCGCACCCCTCATGCACCCTCACCACCCCAATCCTCCCCCCATTCAAACTTCACAGACATGACAATGCGGGCTGCAGATTACTCGTCCAAGAGGGTGGTCCTGATAATGATCTCGGTCACGGAGTACGGGTCACAGTTGGACGAAGGTCTGCGGTCCTCCAGGTACCCGTAGCCATCCTCGGCCACCTGGCGGGGGATACGGATGGATGCACCCCGGTTGGCCACCCCGGCAGAGAAATCCTTAATGCTGGACGTTTCATGTCGACCTGTCAAGCGACGACTGTTGTCAGCACCCTGGTTGGGGTCGTAGGCCCGGATGTGTTCGTCATGCTTCTTGGACAGCTTGGTGATGGCTTCTTCCATGATACTGCACGCAAAATACAGACAGCAGTTCAGAATTGAAAGGTCAGGGATTGAGTTAAATCAAAACTTCCGGTATTATGGCTTCTTCCACGATACTGCACGCAAAATACAGACAGCAGTTCAGTACTGAAAGGTCAGGGATTGAGTTAAATCAAAACTTCCGGTATTATGGCTTCTTCCACGATACTGCACACAAAATATAGACAGCAGTTCAGTATTGAAAGGGATCGAGTTAACTGCAAATTTCTGGTATTGTACCGATAACAAATCTCAAAACAACAGAATTAAATTGGCAACAGCTAGACGAGAGGCGTGGTTTAGATGTCTTCCGTGTGGAAGGTTAGGGGTTTGAATTCCAGCCGTGCCTGGTCGGTAAGGAGATTGTTCCTATCTTATAGGATTAACTTATGTGCAAATACCCCTTCGTGTGTACAAGCACAAGACCAAGTACGCAGGAAAAAGATCCTGTAATCCATGCCAGAGTTTGGTGGGTTATAGAAACGTGATCCCCGGAATATGAATGTCTAAATGGCAGGGAAAACGGACATTCAAGTAAAAGGCCACTTCGGCACTTGTGGCAATGAGTGTTGTGGGAAAATCAGTTTATGGGGGTCAGGTGGTGGGAACACCAGTACATTTGAACACTGGGATAGCATCAGCTGTATGGGTTCAGATGGTGGGAACAAACGGCAGTGGGAACTAACAGACTAAGGGAACATCAAACTTTGGAAAACCACGTCACGCTCCCATCAGGGTCGCTTCATGCGGGGCTGCATAGCGACCCACTGCTGTAAAATGCACCCCGCATAAACATCTCAATTGACATATAAAGAAGTTGTCTATGACTATACTCACGCCAGACCGCCGGGTTTCCTCATGGCTTCCGTGCTGTAGTTGGTGTGCGCTCCGGCCCCGTTCCAGTTGCCTGAAATGGGCTTTGGGTCAAGGGTGATGACCACCCCAAAGTCCTCGGCCACTCTATGCAGCAGGTAGCGGGCCGCCCACAGGTGATCCCCCATCTCTATCCCCTCGCAGGGACCTACCTGGAACTCCCACTGAAAGCCAACGCAGACCGATCGTGTTAGAGTTAGGTTGTGGCAACAGTCAAGAACAGAAACCCCAAATTAACTCTCTCAGTCGATCTGTCAACAGTCCGCCATATCATATCATGTCCCTTGTGAGATACAAGTCAAGTTTAGGATATGAATCGGGTTCTAAAGTCAAAACGATCGTTTTTCACTGCGAATTTGTCTCATTTTCTTCAACCAGATACAAACATTTCTATCTATGTCTCTGCTTCAACACACAGGCTACTATAGAGTTCTCAACGTCTACAAACTTTGGTACCTTGCAACAGCTTCCTTACATTTGGAACACTCTGATTGGAATTTTTTTTACGGGAGTGTGCCTTATTGAGGATTATGACGTAGTTCCGACGTGTCACGCATGACGTCAATCTGTACTGACCTGAGCTGGCATGACCTCTGCGTTACATCCACAGATCTTGACGCCAGCGTAGAGGCAGGCTCTGTAGTGGGCCTCCACGATGTCACGGCCGAACACTTTGTTACTCCCAACCCCGCAATAGTACGGACCTGCACAGAAACACACTGGTTTATCTACACTGCACACCATAAAACGGCCAAATACGTTCAACGGTAGTAATTGATAGAAAACATCGACCACATTGATTTACCTACACTGCACACATTAAAACGATCAAGCACCTTCAACAGTATAGCTATTGATGGAAAATATCGGCCACACTGGTTTACCGGCAACACTGAACACATTAAAACGGTCAAGAACGTTCAACGGTAGCTACTGATGGAACACATTGACCACACTGATTTATCTACACTGTTCACCATAAAACGGTCAAGAACGTTCAACGGTAGCTACAGATGGAACACATTGGCCACACTGATTTATCTACACTGTACACCATAAACGGTCAAGAACGTTCAACAGTGGTAGTTACAGATGGAACACATTGGCCACACTGATTTTCCTACAATGCACATCATAAAACGACCAAGCACGTTCAACGGTAGCTATGGATGGAACACATTGGCCACACTGATTTACCTACCATGCACACCATAAAACGACCAGGCTAGTACGTTCAACGAGAGCTTTTGATAATAATAATAATAATAAAGATAGCTTATATAGCGCCGCTTCACAAATTTAACTATGCTCTTAGCGCTGTACATCGAGATATAACAATTTCAATAATATAAATACAAAGATGATATTATCATAATACACATTTACAAATATCACTCACGTGCATACATCCTCGTGCACACCACGCGCATACACACTCCCACTCATTAGCAAGTGCTTCCATCCCCCTGCCACTGAGATGTTCATATACCCCCCTGGACAAGCTCACACCATGTCCGTCTCCTCTCTAGACTGTACATACACTCAGCAAGAAAAAGAAAGACTAAATGCAAATTTCATACACAACCCTATGGCTCAATCAAAGCTGAAGCAACTATACAAAAAAGACACACTCAAACAACGAATCTAACTTCACCTCTAACAGTCTATAAAGATGGCAAGGACAATTTACAAGGATTCGCGAAAAAGGTGCGTTTTAAGGAAACTGCGGAAAGAGTCCTCAGAAGCAGAATGGCGAACGGAGGAAGGGAGAGAATTCCAGACAATGGCAGCCGCAGAAGCAAACGAGCGATCTCCAAAAGAAGGCAAGCTTCGCTCGAGAGTTTCCAGTTTGCGACTGTCAGCGCGTGAGCGGAGGTTGTAGTCAGAGGGATTGTCATATGTGACGAGCAGTTCCTTGAGGTATTTAGGGCCATCTTCAAATTTGGCAGAGAAACAGATACAAGCAAGCTTGTATCTGATACGAGCGGACACGGGAAGCCAATGAAGGGAACGAAGAAGTGGTGTGACATGATCAAACTTCTTAGAACGATATATCAATTTGGCGGCAGAGTTTTGTACCTTTTGGAGTGACTCGACAAGTTTTTGATCACAGCCATAGAACAGGCTGTTGCAATAGTCTATTCTGGATAGAACTAGAGAACAGGCTAGAGTTTGAGCGGCTTGGGGGGTAAGATAGTGGCGGATAGAGCTGATTTTCCTTAAGTTACTGTACGCAATTGTGCGGATGTTTTGGACGTGCTGGGGGGAAAGGTTGAGGAAGTGATCGAAGGTAACGCCAAGATTAGTCACAGAAGAGACAAAGTTGACGTCGCTATCGCCGACATGAATGCTAGAAGGCAAAGAATTTTCAGGGAAAGATCTGTACTGGGACCTGACAAGCATGGATTGGTGACACTGATTTACTGTGACCTACACTGCACACCATAAAAGGGCCAAGCAGGTTCAACGGTAGTTCTTAAAAGACGTTGAAGCTGATGAGATACCAACCACTTCAACAGACAAACAAGCAAACACACAACCGGAGAAACCAGAGGTAGAAACTTGAAAATATAGATCTACACACGGCAATGCGCTTCATAACCGATATGTCTGCTTACAGAATTACTTGCCGTGATATCAGAAGACCTATCATTATCGCTTTTTAAGATCCTGCAGGGGCGGACGAGGGGGGGGGGGGGGCACAGGGGGCACGTGCCCCCCCCCCCCCAAAAAAAAAAAAAAAGAAGAAAAAAAAAAGATTTTTATATGCTGATTCTATGACCATTTCTAAGTTCAAATGGCACCAGATGGCACCATTTTGCTTCTTTGGGCAACATTTTTTTCCGGGGGGGCATGCCCCCGGACCCCCCTAGCAAATTCGGGCGCTTCTCGCCCATCACATTCACTTTCGATTCAAAGTGCCCCCCCCCCCCCCCCCCCTTACAAAGCAACTGATCCGCCCCTGTCCTGTATTGAGCACAATTAACGTGTGACCTATAACTGACCGAATCTGGCTAGAGACAGACGGGCTTAGGCACTACGGTCTTACCCAGTGTAGAACTTGATCTTGTTTTGAATTTAACTTGATTTTATTTTGAATTTAAGCCAATACCTCCAAAAGCGCCCTGATTATCCCACCTATAGGTAATCGACATGCAGATCGTGTCTCGAAATGCAAATCCCGGCTGCACCAGCAACAATTGCTTTCCCCCTTTCTTCCCGATAGACGCCGTGGCTTGAGCAGATGACAGCAAATCTAGCTTTATTGCGTCGTTCAATTAAATCTCAGGGACATAATAATTAATTGCATGGAAGACACCATGATTCTGTAGAGATGTTATTGACAGAATGATATCTGAAAAACTAGGACCTTATTGAGGGGGTGGTATTATGGTTTCAGAATGGGGGTTCTTCTTTTTCTTGTCGATCACACGTCCATACTGTTAGAACGCTGTCACGAATTGAAACCTCTGCTGAACAATCCTTCTCATTGCGATCAATGCGCATGCGCCAATCTTGGACTTAAAAAATGCGACCCTTTCAGTGACCAAACGAACCATGGGTTAGGTTAGGGTTAGGGTTAGGATTAGGATTAGGGTTAGGGTAAGGGTTAGGGTTCGGTTGTTCACGACCTGATTAATCTCCCCATGTTAGCGCATGCGCATTGCGGACCGCAATGAGAAGGATTGTTCAGGCAGAGTTTTTAGTTCGTGACTCCGGACAGCGAGACAAATGATGGTGTATAAAACGGGGGTTCTACAGTGTTATTGCACACACCAACACCTAGCTATACGGGTGTACCCCGGTTGTAAGAAAAACAACAATCAGTTCATGGCATCAGCAGAAAGAGGGTGAACAAACACATGCGGTGAAATAGGTGAAAGGGAAACACAATCGGGCACAGTCACTTTGCAAAGCGGAACTAGTGGAATGACATAACTATCAGACTGGCAATGCATAGGCCAACAGAAGCATACACACACTCTCTCTGTATCTGTTTCTCGCTCTGACTCTCCCTCTTTAATTGTCGCTCTCTCCCTCTCCCTCCCTCCCTCTCTCTCTCCCTCTCTCTCCCTCTCTCTCTCTCTCTCTCTCTCTCTCGCTCGCTCGCTCTCTCTCACACACACACACACACACATTCTTTCACCCACCCTCCTTCCCTCCCTCACACACACACACACACACACACACACACACACACACACTACACGCACACACACACACACAAACAAAACAATCAACCCCAGTGAAGCGGATGATTTGCATACGAAACAGTCGCCTATGTTTCTCAACATGGCGTGGAACAAAGCAGAGATGTTTTTACAAGCAAGGGAATCACTCAAAGACTCATGCATTATGTAAAGACAGTTTATAACATCCAACACGCAGAAGCACATCATACGTTCCGGATCATGACCAAGACTAATTAAGCTTATAGGGTACAGCAGTCCCTCTCATGAACGGACACCCTTGGGCCATAGCAAAACTGTCCGTACATTGCAGGTGTCCGGTCACGGGAGGGGTGACCACACCACCCCCTCCCGCATACACTCACACAGAGACACACAAACAACAGGATTGAGTCTATGCTAATCACTTCTTGTGGCTACTAAACAATAACAATAAACTCCTAATACTTCTTTATTATATATGTATTCTAAAACTGATTTTTGTTTTGATGTACAATTTTCATTCAATTTTCTTTTCATGTTTGCTTGCTTTTCATTTAAACTGTACCCTCTCCAATCACATAATTCACCTCCCCCACCTGTTAAACGGAGACAGACAGTATTCCACAGATTTGAACAGGAAATTTTTTCCACCATACACTCGTTCATTAAACGTTCAGGCCGCTTTTGGTAAATCAGAATAAATGCTTTACAAGCCGGACAACAACTTTAACTTCTGCACATCTCCTACCCATCCCTCTTCTTTTATTCATCTTCTTTCCCTCCTTCCTTCCTTTACTGTCTTTCTTTATCATCATTATGCAACGTTCATTACGTTATTAATAGATTTGGTTTATTGAGACAAATTTTTCAACCGTTACCGCCTTATGTTGTACTGTCATGCAGGAACACCACTATAAGCTTCTAGCTTGTTGCTGTTTCTGTGAACTTTGTATACATGTCATGATTGTAACCTTTGTTAAAATAAACTTATGTTTTTAACCAATAATTCTTTAAACGTTCTGTAAAAATGATTTGTATGAAAAGTGTTGAAAAGAAGAGATAAAATAAATCCTCAAGGCAGTGAACACACTCACCATGCACTGACATACGAAAGCAGCCACACAAACACAGCACCGGCAGAGGAGCGTGTGAAGATGCTTTGCAAGAATAAGCTTGAAAACCAGTTTGAATAAATAGCAGCAGATGGAGCTGCATGTCATAATATCATGTAATTTATTTTCTTATTGTCTGGCTTTATTGACTGCATGCCGATCATATGGCATGGCAGTGACTTTTCACTCTTCAGTCGGAAATACACTGTAGGCCTACATAACACAGCTCCCACTCTCCCTCACTAATGCCTACCCCAATCCGTGAACAGTATTTCTCTCCAATGCTCTTCCTGCTGACATGCCGTGACACCGGACACCCCACAGGGTTTAGCCAGCTTCCCCTTCACCCCCCACCCCCACCCCTCCCTCTCTCTCACTCCCTCCAGCCATGTACTGTTTGGGGCTGTGGTCAGAGAGGCCAGCTGCACTGTTCACTCAGTTGACTTTGTCGTAACCTTTGACAAAGCAAGACAACTGAAGGGTTCACTAGGCAACCGACTCACTGGTCAAGGCTGAGGGGAAACAAGAGTATCTTGTCAATGAAAGAGGTTACACACAGACACACGATGCTGAGAACTGTGGCCGGTTTTTCACTCTCTTTCGCCCAGGACCTTCATCGACTGCGGTTTCTGTTGTTTACGTCCAACAGACAAGAATAAAGAGGACAGTGCAGTTTCATGTTGGCATCTTCGCATGTACTCCACTCCTGACCAAAACTACCCCCACCAAAACACGTGCACTCAAGTTACCAGTGACTGTCATCACGCCATTGCGGCTGTGATCTTTGAACCAAGAGCCGGACTGCTCTGTTATCGATTTTGTTGTGGTGAAAATTTGACGATGGTCTGTCCGTACATTGGAGGTATGACCTGCGGTTGGGACCGAAAATGAGTGTCCGCGTCCACGTTTTGCTGGTGTCCGTTTAAGGGGGGGGGGCAAATATAGAAGGAAAACACTCCGTGCTGAGCAAATGTGTCCGTTACATGTCAAGTGTCCGCTCACGCCGGGGGCCGTACATTGCAGGGACTGCTGTATAACGAACAGTGATAAGATCGGAAAATGGCCTCCATTCAGTTTTGGAATGTATCGGGTAGCTCAGTAACCAACCCCCGTTCTTACAATTCACCAGCTAGTTCAGTAACAGATCTGTGTTCATAGAACTCACAGGTTATAGCCTAATCCCTAACACATCTTCGTTGAGCTAGTTCACCAACCACTCTATGTTCTTAGAATTCACAATCTAATCATTAACCAATCTCCGTTCTTAGAATTCAACAGCTAGTTCCGTAACAACGTGAAACTCCGTTTTTAGAATTCACAAGCTTGTTTAGTAACCAATCTCTGTTCTTAAAATCCACCAGCTAGTCAGTAACTAATTGCTGTTCTTAAAAAATCACCAGCTAGTTCAGTCTCCGCTTTTAGAAATTTACGAGCTAGTTCAGAAACCAAACTCGGTATTTAGAATTTACCAGCTAGTTCAGTAACCAATCTCCGGTTGTTGTTTTTAATTCACCAGCTTGTTCATTGACCAATCAGTGTCCTTAGAATGTAGCTGCTAGTTAAGTATCCAACCTCCATCCTTTGAATTAACCAGTTAGCTCATTAACCAATCTCTATGGTTCTTAAAATTCACTAGCTTGTTCATTAACCAATCTATGTCCTCAGAATTTGCCAGCTAGTTCAGTAGCCAATCGGTGTTCGGCTTAGAATTAACCAGCTAGTTCATTGGCCGATCTCCATTCTTAGAATTTACGAGCCGCTAGTTCAATGGCCGATCTCCATTCTTAGAATTTACGAGCAAGTTCATTAAAAATATATATTCTTAGAATGTAGTTAGCTAGTCCATTAACCAATGTTCGTTCTTAGCACCTACAAAAAGTTTAGTAGTCGCAATCAATCTCCAATCTTACCTTGTGGGCCCGGGTAGCCATTTTTGGGCCAGCCTAGCGGGTAGCCATCTCCATCCATTAACGAGTACTCCTGCTCGATTCCGAACCAGGGCTTGGTGGACTTGATCTTTTCCATCACCTTCACACACGTGTGGCGGTTGTTGGTTTCTGAGTAAGGAGAAAGAAACAAATTGTGTAGGAAAAAGGTGGGTTTTTTTTATATAAAAGAGAAGAAAACTATGTTAGTTTGTGGAACGTATAATTCTATATGAGACAAAATAGACAAAACCAAAACAAACCAAACAAACAGACAAAACCAAAACATTCGCAAGTACGTTACGTTTACCTAATGATCTATGTAGTGGAAGGACATGCACACTAATGAGAGAATCTTCTTCTTCGGTCATTCATGGGCTGACACTCCCACAGGTTTTACGTGTATGACTGTTTTTACCCTGCCCTTTAGGCAGCCATATGCCGATTTCTGCGGATGCACGTTTGGTATTATCGTATTTTATAACCCATCGAACTCTGATATGGATTACAGGATGTTTTCAGTGCGCATGGGTCTTGTGCTTGCGTGTACACACGAAGGAGGATAAGCCACTAGCAGGTCTGCACAAAAGTTGACCTGGGAGATCACAACAATCTTCATCCTTTACCCACCAGGCGCGGCCGGTGTAACACGAGAAAATTACTCCCACGAGATTTTTACTCCGGAGTAAAAATTTCGTACGAAAATGTTACTCCCTTTACGAAAAAAGCACTCCCCCATTACACGAGAAAATTACTCCCCACGACAGGTGAGTTCCGAGTAAACATTTCGTACACAAATGTTACTCCCCTGACGAATAAAAAAACGAATAAATTACTTCACCCTAACAGAGCAATTTAACTTCCCATGCCAGGTGTACGGAATTTATACTAAGGTGGTGGAAGGGGTGGAGGGAGGGTAGCGCGACATTCGTGTGTACGAGATCACATTATTGGCATTATCCCTTCGCCCGCATTCCATTTTTCGCGTACGAGATTTTTTACTGGAAGCACAAAAAATGGGGAGTCAAAATTTCGTGGAGGGAGTAATTTTTTCGTGCCTTGGGGAGTTCTTTTCTTGCACGAAAAATTTACTCGGAGTAAGAATTTCGTACGAAATTTTTACTCCGGAGTGAATTTTTCGTGGAGTAAAAATTTCGTGTTACACCGGGATTTGAACCTACGACCTCACGCTTGGGAAACCGGCGTCTTCTCCACCAGGCCATTGCGCCCGTCAATGAGAGAATCAAAAGAAGGCAAATTCATTTGACACGAACTGAGCTCAGTACGGTGACTGCTCAATAATATCAAAATGACGAGAATGGAGAATTCTTGAGTTTGAAACGTTAGACGTCTACGGCTTGGTTTCGGATTTTAAATCGTGTTGTTGTTTTTTTCCAACTTCTATTGTTGGTTTTAGGTGGACCGGAATCGGAATCCATAGTTCAGCTTGACATCACCACGCCTAACTTTAACATCCCAAGAAGTGCAACGAGTTTGCGAACGAATTTTGAAACTGAAAGAAGCACCCACATCAGATTGCAAAGAGTCACTCTGTTTGGTCTTGTGTTGTATTGTATCCCTGTATTGCATTGCATTGCATTGCATTGCATTGCTTTGTATTGCATTGCATTGCATTGCATTGCTTTGCTTTGTATTGTATTGTATTGTATTGTATTGTTGATGGCCGCAGGAGCGGTCATCTATTGGAATGCATTCGGAGAGGTGACATGTCTCGTTTGCTACCGTTCTCACGAGATCAGTTACAGGTTTTTCTCTCTCTCTCTCTCTCTCTCTCTCTCTCTCTCTCTCTCTCTCTCTCTCCTCTCTCTCTCTCTCTCTCTCTCTCTCTCTCTCTCTCTCTCTCTCTCTCTCTCTCTCTCTCTCTCTCTGTATGTCTTTGTCTGTGTCTCCCTCTGAGTCTCTATGAGTCTGTCTCTGTCTATGTGTGTGTGTGTATCTCTCGCTCTCGCTCTCTCTCTCTCTCTCTCTCTCTCTCTCTCTCTCTCTCTCTCTCTCTCTCTCTCTCTCATCCGACTCCTGGCACACAGGTCAAAGCAGAGGTTAACTTGAGTGCGCGTGTACCCAGCAGGAGGGGGGTGATTCGGGTCAGAAGTGGGGAAAGCACTTTGGTCTTCAGTCTTTGGGTTATAGCTTTCAGTGGAGAAGATGCCAACATGAAATTGCACTATGCTCTACTATTTATTGTCGTCTATCGGACACGAAGAAGGGAAGCTACAATCGCCTCAGGCAATATATATTCTTTGTTTCCTGAGCCTGGACCATTGAGACTGTTACCTCATAGATCTGTTCATTCTTCAGTTTGTCGGTGTCAAAGGTTATACCCTTATTCCACACAACCGTTCTTTGTCCCGTTCCCGTACCAACCAAGGACTGCTGCCACAACAATGGAACGCTGCGCAAACGGCCGTTTTGGGGCATCTTTCAGCAGCGTCTGACCATTGTGGCAGCCGTCCTTGGTCGGTAAGGGAACGGGACCTAGAACGGATGTGTGGAATGCGGGTATGACAACTCAGTGTGTGAGAGCGCTACCGTTGCGTTACCGTTGTTTAAAGTTCCTTTAACGATCCAAGCGTTCCGTTAGTAGTTACCGATGGGTTGAGGTTCCATTACTGTTCATTCTGAACGGCTAAAAATTTGAACATGCAGCCCAAACTCAGCCGTCCCTACCGACCCTACCGTTCAAAGCAGTTCCGTTGACGATCAGTTACGTTCATTGCGGTTCTGTCCCGATCCATCCCGTGCCCGCACCGTTCCTTGGTCGGTACGGGAACGGGACCTAGAACGGTTGTGTGGAAAGGGGGTATAAGACTCGACCACTTGGCTTATGGTGGAGACAGCTGGAAGATCTCTGGATATAATTGAAGAGGAGTAGTCTTTTAGAAAATTTGTACTCTGCCTTGCAGATTAGAAATTTGTGCTGTCGGGGCTGGGTAAAGGGAGTGGAGGGTAAGGGGGTGGGGGTGGGTAAGCGAGGGGTAAGAGAGACGAAAGAGACAACATGACAGGGAAAAGTCACTGCCTGAAGTATTCAATGAAACCACACACACAAAGAAAGAAATTACCACATATGCAGGTTTTCAATTCATATTTTTGCAAAGTATCTGTACAAGCATGTGTGCCTCTGTGAGTATGTTCGTGGCTGCTTTCATTTTCATTTTCATTTTCATTTTCATTACTTTATGGGGTGCCTGTATCCTCAGGAATTTGAGGATTTCTTTTATCTCTCTTTTTCTGACACCGTTGATTTAACGTCATTTTTACAGGACAGTTTTTTTCCTTTCAGTTATAAGTTGTAGTAGTTTGACCTTATTGTTTTAGGACAAGTAGAGCTCGTTCACCAGTAGCAAAGACGCACTCAGTCCGTCAGTGTGCCTAAGTGTGTGTAATGGGGGGGGGGGGGGGGGGGGCGCTCTCCGTGACCGGCCACCTGCAATGTACGGACAGGTTTGCACTGGCCCAAGGGTGTCCGTTCATGAGAGGGACTGCTGTAACAGCAAAACTAGTGTGAAACATAAGTAATCAATTTATCCACTTGACTATATTCACAACAGGGACCTATCACTCTGCTTTGCATGTTTTTATGCCTACGGATGTTCAAATACTCTGCAACACATGTAACCCAAATTCAACACGTGCCCGTACAATACCGTTCTTTTATGAAAACATTGCTTCGGCCATGTTGATTTTAATCAACCAATTTTCTTGTATTGTATTGTATTGTATTGTATTAATTTGCGTGGTTTGGTGGGGTGGGGTGAGGTGTGGTGGGGTGGGGTGTGGTATTGTATTGCACTGCATTGCATTGTATTGTGTTGCATTGCATTGTAATCTATTATGAATTTCATAGGCAAAACTGCATACGGAGTTAGAAGCCGTATCCTTCATTTAAAGGCAGAGTAAGCCTCCCGTAAACCATCACAGATACGGTCAGGCTTTTACACACAGTACAAACACCATTTCATTTAAACACTCACCAATTGAGAACATCCTAGGTGCCCTCCGTAAAGAGCGAACAATTTTCAAAGAATTTATTTTTGCGTGGTTTATCGTGAACCCGTGTGATCCAGTTTTCCCTTTTCACAATGCAGTCGTCATAGTTAGTCATTTGAATGCGACTCGACGTGAGCTTATCTACAATAGCACGTTTTTTTATGCACGAAACAACGGCTGTGGTTCACAAGAACTCTAGCGATGGCTTTTGACTGTTGAGAGGAACGGCGATTTGCACTGATAAACCGGGCCGTCGTCTGCTATACGACCCTTGCGTGACCCTGCTTCCGGGCTTTTCTTTTTTTAAACTTTCACAACTTCGAATTGTTCTGATCTTGTCTTGATGAAAAACGAATTCTTTTATGATTAAAGAATGTTTGTGTAACAAGCTGTCAATTTATTATTTAGATTTTAAAAGTTAGGTCTAGCGCAAAAACGAGGCGCCGTTGTTGTTAACGGAACAAGTCTACGAAAATAAATTCTTTGAAAATGTCTCACGCTCGACAGAAAGCAGCCAGGATGTTCCCGTTCGGTGAGCGTTCAAATGGAAGTATGCTTGTACTGTATTTAGACGCTCGGGGAGCTCTGTGATGGTTTACGGGAGGCTTACTGTGCCTTTAAACTACCACGGACAAATGACTGTTCGCGTGGGACCGTGTGTTTGCTGAAAATAAAATACAGCCTATTCACAAAGTACTTTAAAACACTGCTGGCATCTAATTCAAAAGATGACAAACTTAAAATGAAAAATGCCAACAGTGAGCAATAAAGACTCGCAATAGAAATAAAAAAAATTAAAAAAATTAAAAAAAACATTTGCAAACCCTGAAGGCTAAGTCGTCATCATCATGACCCCTTATTTATACAGCTTGACGCTATCGTGCCAATAACAAAAATTAAAAAAAGTAGTTTGACAGGTTTAAATGTCAGATTTGTGAACGCGTGAATAAGGAACAGAGAACTAGGGTAATGACGTTTTGTGCTTCTGTTTTCAATATATTCAGGTAAATAATGTTATAATATATTCCTTCCGTGTCACAAAGTGCAAAGCACATTTTAGAAATGGTGGGTTACGCTCTTTTATTCAAAGCAATAAAACAAACACTGGTTCAGTGCGTCTGTATGCAACAGTGAATCGTACGAGTGCATTGCGCTAAACTGGCTCAAGGCGGCACGCTGGCTGTTAATTTACATGTTGCGAAACATCAACACTGTTTTTATATTTAGTCAAGTTTTGACTAAATGTTTTAACGTAGAGAGGGGAATCGAGACGAGGGTGTGGTGTATGTGTGTGTGTGTGTGTGTGTGTGTGTGTGTGTGTAGAGCGATTTAGAGAAAACTACTAGACCGATCTTCATGAAATTTTACATGGGAGTTCCTGGGTATGATATCCCCAGACGTTTTTTTTTGTTTTTTTTGATAAATGTCTTTGATGACGTCATATCCGGCTTTTCGTGAAAGTTGAGGCGGCACTGTCACGCTCTCATTTTTAAACCAAATTGGTTGAAATTTTGGTCAAGTAATCTTCGACGACGCCCGGACTTTGGTATAGCATTTCAGCTTGGAGGCATACAAATTAATTAATGAGTTTGCTCATTAAAGTTGTCATTAAAATCGATTTTTTGCAAACAGATTTAAAATTGATTGCATCGTATTCTTCATGACATTCTGAATCTAAAACTATATACATATGTCATGTTCACTCTTAAAATGTGATCACAATTAACGAAAATAGATTAATTAGTCTTACGATTAAAATTTAAGAAATCGATCCAAAAAAGATTTCATCTTATTCTTTATCGTTTCCTGATTCCAAAAACATATAGATATGATAGGTTGTATTGAATACAAGCTCAGAAAGTTAACACGAATACAGAAAAGCGCGCTTTCCTGCTTAGCACAATACGCCTACCGCGCTATTCTGGCGTGTGCATATCACTGCGTTTTGCACGTGGGAGGTGAGCGATTTCCTTCTTGCGGGGATTGACGAAGCTGTACTGTCTTGGTGAAAAAAATACAGTGCGTTCAGTTTCATCCCGTGAGTTTGACAGCTTGACTAAATGTAGTAATTTCGCCTTACGCGACTTGTTAAACTGTCCGTTTGTGTGTGTGTGAGTGTGAGTGTGTGTGTGTGTGTGTGTGTGTGTGTGTGTGTGTGTTTGTGTTTCTGTGTGCGTGTTAATGTTTGTGTGTGTGTGTATATATATATATATATGTGTGTGTGCACGCGCGCATGCTTTGCAGTGGTCGTGCATGCGTGTCAGTACGCGCATGCGTGTATCCGCGTGCCAACGAACTTTGTACATTAACTGAGCATGTGTTACGTAGGCGTGGGACACGTGCTCCTCGCGTGACGGCATTCCCGTCCCCCCCCCCCCCCCCCCTTCCCCGCATCACAGACGAGATGATTTGATCTGACCTGACATTACGAGTACATTTCAGTTTGATGTGAAAGAAGCATTACATCGCCCAATCTCGTCATTAGCATAATTTGTAAAAAGCCAAGAGCCTGCTTCTGCTAGACGGTTAAAAAGCTGTAGCCTATGTCATGACATATTCTCACAACGTTCTGTGCTACTATTAACTCTCACTCTTTCTCCCCCTCACAGTAACAACTCGCAGGCTTACACACACGCGCGCGCCCTCACGCACGCACTGACACAGGCACACACAACTCCCCCCCCCCCCCCCCCCCCCCCGCCTACCTGCGAGCAACTCACTTGAGGACCTCACAGCAACAGCTTGTTGTTGTTCACCCCCCGCCCCCTTACACACACTAACACACACCTCCCCGCCCCCCTTACACACACAATCACACACCTCCCCGCCCCCCCCTTACACACACTAACACACATGCACCTCCCCGCCCCCCTTACACACACTAACACACACCTCCCCGTCCCCCTTACACACACTAACACATACCTCCCCGCCCCCCTTACACACACTAACACACACCTCCCCGCCCCCCTTACGCACACTAACACACACCTCCCCGCCCCCCTTACACACACTAACACACACCTCCCCGATCCCCTTACACACACTAACACACACCTCCCCGCCCCCCTTACACACACTAACACACACCTCCCCGCCCCCCTTACACACACTAACACACACCTCCCCGCCCCCCTTACACACACTAACACACACCTCCCCGCCCCCCTTACACACACTAACACACACCTCCCCGCCCCCCTTACACACACTAACACACACCTCCCCGCCCCCCTTACACACACTAACACACACCTCCCCGCCCCCCTTACACACACTAACACACACCTCCCCGCCCCCCTTACACACACTAACACACACCTCCCCGCCCTCCTTACACACACTAACACACACCTCCCCGCCCCCCTTGTTTACTTGCGGGCACTTTGTTGTACTCGAGGACCTCACAGTGCAGCAGCTTGTTGTTGCCCCCCCCCCCCCCTGACACACACATTAACCCCCCTTGCTCACCCGTGGGCACCTTGTACTTAAGGACCTCAGGGTAGCAGCTTGTTGTTCCCCTCCCCCTTTACCCCCCCCCCCCCCACACACACACACATACAACTACCCCCTACCCCCCTCGACTTACCTGCGGGCACCTTGTACTTGTGCACCGCACACAGCAGCAGCTTGTTCCCCTCCCCCTTTACCCCCCCCCACACACACACACATACAACTCCCCCCCCCTTTGTTTACCTGCGGGCACCTTGTACTTGAGCACCTCACAGAGTAGCAGCTTGTTGCCCCCCCCCCCCCCCCCGCCCTAGCACACACACACACATACAACGCCCCTCCCCCCCCACACACACATACACAATTCTCAGAACACCCCTTCTTACCTGCGGGCACCTTGTTGTACTTGAGGACCTCACACAGCACCAGCTTGTTGTTGCCCAGCCTGAAGGGATCTCTGAAGAGAGCCACGGGCACCAGGTACATGTCCGAGTTGGTCCCCTCAGACTGGTATGTGCTGGACCCGTCAAAGTTCCACACCGGACAATCTGAAACACCACATCGGTATCTGAGCTTTATGTTCTCTGCCATGACGCTGTTTATTGTGCAGAATGTTTGAAACGTAACGTCGTTACTGTGTTCAAAGTTCTGAAGCATTACGTTATTATTTGTGTTGTCTGTCTACCAAAGTTATTTTCGGTGTTGACCCGTCAAAGTTCAACACGGTACTGGACAGTCTGAAACACCACATCGTTGTCTGTGCTTCATGTTCTCAAACATTTATAACGCTGTTTATTGTTCACTACAGAATGTCTGGTGCATTCTGAGACTAAAATTCAACTCGTTTGGATCAGGTAAAAAAAAACATTCTCTCCACTCTCCCCCCCCCCCCCCAAAAAAAAAAATCCCAACCAAACAAAAAACACACTTTCACACAACAATGGTAACATTGTAATGGTGCATACTAAAGTAATGAACCATGTATCCATAATCCAATACTGGCAATACAGTAATATGATCCAAATGACGCCCCAATGCATTGGAGCTCAAAATGACTATTAGTTATCAGGAGTTTTCAGTCAGCACAATTTAACTCTGAAGCCTCCAGTGTTCTGTTCCATCTTCACTTCTCTCCATATCATTCAGTCAACAAGTTATAGATACTAGCTGTGATGAAATGGAACGCGGAAAAATAGATTACCCCAGCGGAATTCCTAAGTTGTGTCCGCGGAAATCCGCGGATTCGCGGAAAAGTCTCACCCCTGGTGGAAAGGTGATAATAAGTTCTAGGGACCGGAGGAAAAAAAATAGGATCGGTCGGAGAAATGGAAACATTGAATTTTTTTTTTGGGGGGGGGGCTATGCTTTCGCTTCTGATCGCTAGCATTACAGCAGCACCCGGTATTGTGCATTCTTCTGGAGTGAAGATAAGTTCACCGATGCCGTTAATAGTTCAGTTAATAACATCAGTTTGGTCGAAGGCCAAATGCCCAGCAGAAAACCGGATAAAGATGTGTGTGACGCACTTACATTACAATATTATGAATCATACGTGTCCGCAGTGAAGGTTATTTACCCGATGCAGTTTAAGGCCTAGTCCTTCCCGTATAAACTATTCGGCCATTCATCTCAGATTTGTCGAAGCGTTAACGTCAAACAAGACCCCCCCCCCCACACACACACACACACACACACTTAGACACATAACACAAATCAACTGTATAACTCTTTTTGGTGCGGGGTGGGCATTTTTCTTCAATTGTTCGTATTTATTTTATTTTCATAAATGATTTTTTTTTTACTGACACTAGCATTCATCAATCAGCGGAACTAACTGTAAATAATGTCCGACTCTACACCGGAAACACCCAGGCTGTTCATCTTTGGTATGTGACCAAGTGGAGGGATGATGTTCATCTTTGGTATGTGACCAAGTGGAGGGATGATGTTCATCTTTGGCATGTGACCAAGTGGAGGGATGATGTTCATCTTTGGTATGTGACCAAGTGGAGGGATGATGTTCATCTTTGGTATGTGACCAAGTGGAGGGATGATGTTCATCTTTGGCATGTGACCAAGTGGAGGGATGATGTTCATCTTTGGCATGTGACCAAGTGGAGGGATGATGTTCATCTTTGGCATGTGACCAAGTGGAGGGATGATGTTCATCTTTGGCATGTGACCAAGTGGAGGGATGATGTTCATCTTTGGTATGTGACCAAGTGGAGGGATGATGTTCATCTTTGGTATGTGACCAAGTGGAGGGATGATGTTCATCTTTGGCATGTGACCAAGTGGAGGGATGATGTTCATCTTTGGCATGTGACCAAGTGGAGGGATGATGTTCATCTTTGGCATGTGACCAAGTGGAGGGATGATGTTCATCTTTGGTATGTGACCAAGTGGAGGGATGATGTTCATCTTTGGCATGTGACCAAGTGGAGGGATGATGTTCATCTTTGGCATGTGACCAAGTGGAGGGATGATGTTCATCTTTGGCATGTGACCAAGTGGAGGGATGATGTTCATCTTTGGTATGTGACCAAGTGGAGGGATGATGTTCATCTTTGGTATGTGACCAAGTGGAGGGATGATGTTCATCTTTGGTATGTGACCAAGTGGAGGGATGATGTTCATCTTTGGTATGTGACCAAGTGGAGGGATGATGTTCGCAGCCCATGTCGAAGCTTGGGCAGATCTAAATTGGTAACCCGAATGACGGGCGCAGTGGCTTAGTGGATAAGACATCGGCCACCTAATCGGAAGGTCGTGAGTTCAAATCCCGGCCGCGGGAGCCTGGTGGGTTAAGGGGGACAATTTTTCCGATTTCCCAGGTCAACTCATGTGCAGACCTGCAAGTGCCTTATCCCCCTTCGTAGGGGGCACAAGATCCACGCAGGCACAGGATCAAGTGCGCACGGAGAAGATCCTGTAATCCATGTCAGAGTTCGGCGGGTTACAGAAGCACGAAAATACCGAGCGTGCTTCCCCCGAAAGCGCCGTGTCAGTGGCTGCCTGAATGGCGGGGGAATAAACGGTCATACACGTAAAAACCCATTCGTGCAAAAACATGAGTGAACGTGGGAGTTTCAGCCCATGAACGAAGAAGAAGGGGAGAAGAAGGTTACCTGAATGGTTTGCACGGACTTTGCCTTTAAGTTCAAGACTTTGCCTTTAAGTTCAGGACTTTGCCTTTAAGTTCAGTTTTAAACAAGTTTGGACGAAGGCATAAAAGGCCCAGCAGGTAACCGGAAAAGTTCTTTAACACAGGAATATTTACAATATATTATCCGTGACATATTATCATTTTGCTGTTTCATCCAGAAGGATATGGATGTGCCCGGCAATAAAACGGCTCGCTGAAATCACACTTATAAGGAATGCAAATGATGGAAGTGATGATTATCATCATGATTCTAGTGCAGGCGAACTTGTTCATCTACCTAGTTTAAGGAGGAAAACGAAGGGGGAAAGAGAGGAGAAAAACAAGAGAAAGTGCCAGAATGCCAGCTTACAGAAGACGGGGACGAAGAGATCAATCTACAGTCCTTTCAACTTAACATTTCTTCTTTTCTTATTCTGCGTTCGTGGGCTGAAACTCCCACGTACACTCGTGTTTTTTTTGCACGAGTGGAATTTTACGTGTATGACCGTTTTTTACCCCGCCATTTAGGCAGCCATACGCCGCTTTCGGAGGAAGCATGCTGGGTATTTTCGTGTTTCTATAACCCACAGAACTCTGACATGGATTACAGGATCTTTTTCGTGCGCACTTGGTCTTGTGCTTGCGTGTACACACGGGGGTGTTCGGACACCGAGGAGAGTCTGCACACAAAGTTGACTCTGAGAAATAAATCTTTTGCCGAACGTGGGGACGAACTCACGCTGACAGCGGCCAACTGGATACAAATCCAGCGCGCTACCGACTGAGCTACATCCCCGCCCAACTTAACATTTATGACCTCATGATCTGAAGCAAATGGGAGTCTTAAAAAAAAGAGGTACGTGTACGTTTTCAGAATTCCTTGTATGATTGTGTGTGTGTGTGTGTGTGTGTGTGTGTGTGTGTGTGTGTGTGTGTGTGTGTGTTTGTATGCGTGTGTGTATGGGTGTGTGTATGCGTGCGTGTGTGTATGTGTGTGTGTGTATTTGTGTGTGCGTGTATGTTTGTGTGTGTGTCTGTCTGTCTGTGTGTCTGTGTGTCTGTATTAGCGTGTGTCTGTGTCTGTTTATGTGTGCTGTTTATCTGTTTATTTAGGACAGTGTACGTATGTATGCGTGCGTTCACGATCGTTTGCCAGCAGGTGATCTTTTCATAACTCTACAATAATTGCACCAGTCGAAGCGTGACAGGCGATGCCCCACCAGTCAGATGTGAAGTCATGCGCGACTCCGTGCGAGCATTCACCGCACGATGCACTATACATGGTTCACTCTAGAGTGGAAATTAACAACCAGTTTGGTATCTGACTATAATTATCTTCCCACACAAAAAAACACAGTTTTTATGAGTGATCTCACTTCAAATGAAAAATGTGGCCCTGTCAGGAAAAACAAGAAGAGCAAACGCTCGATCGAGTCACTTTCGCAGTTCTGAATATTATATGAGGCATCAGATGGACAGGAAGAAATTGCTATTCACAACACAATGAGTCACGTTCACATAAAATTTGAGCCCGGTCACTTTTATAGTTTCCGAGAAAAGCCCAACGTTAAGTTGTGTGTTGCCGAACAGAAAAGGCTAGTTATCTCCCTTGTTTTTCTGATAACGTTCGTAAAAGGCTACAGATGTAAATACTTTGATGTAAAGAATAATCCTACAAAGTTTCAATCACATCCGATGAACTTTGTCAAAGATATAAAATGTCTAATTTTTCCTTTGACGCTGACCTGTGACCTTGAAAAAGGTCAAAGGTCAACGAAACCATCGTTAAAGTGTAGAGGTCATTGGAGGTCACGACTAAACAAAATATGAGCCCGATCGCTTTGATAGTTTCCGAGAAAAGTAATGTCTAATTTTTCCTTTGACGCTGACCTGTGACCTTGAAAAAGGTCAAAGGTCAACGAAACCATCGTTAAAGTGTAGAGGTCATTGGAGGTCACGACTAAACAAAATATGAGCCCGATCGCTTTGATAGTTTCCGAGAAAAGTCCAACGTTAAGGTGGTGTCTACGGACGGCCGGCCGGCCGGCCGGACGGCCGGCCGGCCGGACAGACTAACACTGACCGATTACATAGTCACTTTTTCTCAAGTGACTCAAAAACCATCTTTTTTTTCATTTCTATGTTAGGTCTTTGAAACTTGACAAACGTACGATTCCAGGGTTTAATAAATTCTTACTTTTTGACTTGAACTTAACCCCATCGTGACCTTGATAACTGAAGATAATAAACCAGGCTTTGGTCATTTCTAGAGATTATCAAACGCTGGAAGCATGTGAACTTTCGAAGATCTAGCATCAAAAACGTTCAAGAAAATGACGTTGTTTTCATTTTTGACCTCAATTTGACCCCACTGTGACCATACAATGTGATGAGGGTCAACCAGACTTGGGTCATGGCTGAAGGTCATCAAAGCATGGGAGTATTGTCAAGTTTGCAAGCTGTAGCTTTAAAAGAAATAATTGAAGAAAATGACACACTCTTGTTACCATAAAATGACCCCGCCGTGACATGGACAGTTGACTACGGTCTACCAAGCTAGTGTCATGAATGACAGTGTATGAAGTTTCAAAGATCTAGCTTCATAAATCTTTGAACAATGGATAATGTTCCATATTTTGATCCACACTCCACCCCTCTGTGACCTTGGAATTTTGACGAAGGTCAGCGATACTTGCCTCAGAACTGAAGATCTGACATCAAAAACCTAGCAGTGTGTAACGTTTCAAAGGAATAGCTTTAATAACATCCGGGGAAAACCTCAACGCTAATTTGTTTTTGTCCATGCACGGATAACACTGCTCATTACTAAGACTTTTCTGATTGCTCACGTAAGTCACAAATATTGTGTTTTGTAAAAAAAAAAAAAAAAAAAAAAAGTTGTGATATATCTATAAAAAAAAATATTACAAAAAAGCTGAAAAAGCTTATCGTCTAGACGAATCGTGGATGGTTAGTGCCTAGACGGATGGTGAGTCACACAAATTTCGGTTTTTTGTAAAAAAAAAACTTACTTTTTTTCTTTTCTTTTTTTAAAGTTGGCGTCTGGCAGAAATAGCTGAGCGTCTATAGCACAACGACCTAAGATAAAAACCGCGAAGGAAAGAAGGAGCGAGAGAGGGGCAGGTTACAGAGAGAACTTCAGCGTACCTTCAGGTTTCTTGGGCTCCGTGCTCAAGGTCCTTCCCTTGGATCGGACGCCCTCCCCTGTGCCGTCAATCCAAAAGTACTCCACCATCACCGCGTCGGAACTCTGGGGCAGCGTCATGTACCTCTGCATCACTGACTTGTCCGTCTCCCCTGATACCACACGACTCGTCATGGTGGTGGTTGTGTTAGTGCTGCTGGTGGTGGTGAGCTTGTTGTTGCTGGGGGGGTAGTGGTGGTTGTTGTGGTGGTGGTGAAGATTTAGTGTTGCTTTTGGTTACTGAAACATCATGAAAGGACATGCTCCATGAATTTCTAGTGCGTGATTTCGGCTTCAGGACGCGCACTTTGGGGAGCCATGGGGTAAAGACACGTATGTAGGTAACACCCGGCTGAACAGAACAAGAAGAGCAAACGCTCGATCGAGTCACTTTCGCAGTTCTGAATATTATATGAGGCATCAGATGGACAGGAAGAAATTGCTATTCACAACACAATGAGTCACGTTCACATAAAATTTGAGCCCGGTCACTTTTATAGTTTCCGAGAAAAGCCCAACGTTAAGTTGTGTGTTGCCGAACAGAAAAGGCTAGTTATCTCCCTTGTTTTTCTGATAACGTTCGTAAAAGGCTACAGATGTAAATACTTTGATGTAAAGAATAATCCTACAAAGTTTCAATCACATCCGATGAACTTTGTCAAAGATATAAAATGTCTAATTTTTCCTTTGACGCTGACCTGTGACCTTGAAAAAGGTCAAAGGTCAACGAAACCATCGTTAAAGTGTAGAGGTCATTGGAGGTCACGACTAAACAAAATATGAGCCCGATCGCTTTGATAGTTTCCGAGAAAAGATATAAAATGTCTAATTTTTCCTTTGACGCTGACCTGTGACCTTGAAAAAGGTCAAAGGTCAACGAAACCATCGTTAAAGTGTAGAGGTCATTGGAGGTCACGACTAAACAAAATATGAGCCCGATCGCTTTGATAGTTTCCGAGAAAAGTCCAACGTTAAGGTGGTGTCTACGGACGGCCGGCCGGACAGACTAACACTGACCGATTACATAGAGTCACTTTTTCTCAAGTGACTCAAAAATGCAGAAAAGAGGGCTGGGTTATACCGCAGGGGTGTACCTTAACTTTTTTTGCTACCAAAATTGAACCGGCCCCCCAAAATCCCAACCGGCCCCCAACCTGCCGGGATTTCTTACAACCGCCCCAGCGGCTCGTCGCGTGCTAACCACATACACAAAAGACGTACATTCATACTTAGAATGCATACATGTGGATTTGCACTACTAATAACTACCACAAACACACACAAAACTTGATGACTAAAGTGCTATGTTTTAATATAATGATAATTAACCTTGTTTTTATAAAGAATTTAAAATAAAAGCCGCCACAAAGAAACAAGAAATCAAAACCACATCCACACCCTGTCACACAATCACACACTAAACCTCACTAAAAGTTACCCCCTTTATGTACCCCCTACCACACAATTTACAAAGTAATTTACTATGGAACTCTACTTACCACATAAACACACACTACAAAAGAGTAAATCAGCATTTTTTTTAATTTAAATTATGTTTTTTGTTGTGTAAAATCAAGTATAAAAAGCTGACTACAAAAAAAATTCTAAGTTGCTTTCTTGTTTTGTTTCTTTTTCTTTATGTCTGTTAGATCAAGCAGAAGTATAAAAGTTGCATACCAGCCAAATTTACCACAGCTTAAGTCATAAATAATCAAAAGCATTATATTTCATTTCTATTTCCTAATGAAAACAAACAGATGTTCAGATTTCCTGATCCTAGAATTGTTCACAGGTGATCTTTATGCTTTTGATTCAGCAGAGTTGCATCCCTTGTCCTATTGTTGAAGGTCTGTCTTTTCTTCTTTATCACATATAGTGGATCGGGTTGGTTTTTTTTTTACTTCCTTAGTTGAAGGGAAATAATTGACAGCAGTAGTACTGTCACTACTTGTACTAAGTTGGTCAGCAAAGCTGGTGTTAACATATTTTGGAAAATGGTCTCAATGAGTATCCCTGCAGTCAATGACATAATTATACATTTCCAAGAAACTGGATCAGTGGTACATCGCAGGCACATCAAAGGAAAAATACAGAGGGCTAGGGGGAATATGTTTGCTCTGGATGGGCAGTCAGATCAAAGGCAGATGCATTGTAAAAGCTGGTTGGCCTTGAGACCTGGGTCAATGACCGGTACTTGCAATCTGAACACAGCTGCCTGTCGAGACACTGACCTTCTTACTCGGGGTCAATGACTGAGTTTTTATCTGAGAGGAAACTGTTATACAACATGTGAAAGTCTCTGAAGGATTGGTGAGCGCAGGATAAGATATAGAGAGGGGGTGAAGTGAATAGCGCAAAGAGGGGGGACGAAGGGGGGTTTAACTATTTTAACTGCTGATGCAATCGCCAGCGGCTCGTGGGGTGATGACACGGTCAAGTGAGGCGGAGGGGGGTAGCTGTCTAGCCAATGTGTCTGGCCTTGATTGGTGGTAGTCCTGAGTCCTTCTGAAAGTGGGGGAAGGGGGGGGCGGGAAGAGTGGGCAGTAGAGAAGTGACAGATTTTGAGATCGCCCGCAGAGATATTTGTTCGCCGGCCGTTCCGATTGACTACGTTGCCTAACAACTTTGTGCTTCAGCGAAATTTGAACTCGCCAGGCGGGCGATTTTAGAGGAATTTCGAACCCGCCCGACGCGATGGGGAGACAGCGAGTGAGAGGACATGAATAAGAGAGAGAGAGAGAGAGAGAGAGAGAGAGAGAGAGAGAGAGAGAGAGAGAGAGAGAGAGAGAGAGAGAGAGAGAGAGAGAGAGAGAGAGAGAGAGAGAGAGAGAGAGAAAAAGAGAGATCCCCCAGCCCCCCCCCCCCCCCCCCGATTCACGAATCGCCAAAGTGTGTGTGTGTGTGTGAGAGAGAGAGAGAAAGAGAGAGAGAGAGAGAGAGAGAGAGAGAAAGAGAGAGACAGAGACAGAGACAGAGACATACAGAGACAGACAGACAGAGACAGACAGAGACAGAGACAGATGATGGAACTTTATTTTTCAAGAGACAGAGAGACTGAGAGAGCGACAGTCAGAGACACATGTATGTATATTATATCTCATTCTCGTATGGCCAAATTGATAGGTTAAAGGGACATGATAAAACAACAAGAAGGGCAAAGCCCATACGACTCACATGCTTGACCTCGACCTTTAGGGTAACTAAACCTAGCAATGACATCATACACTAAGAACTGCTTTACACATTTTTCCTACCAAAATACATGTGACCTTGACCCAAGGTCAAGGTCATCCAAGGTCATGCAACACAAAGCTGTTAATTCAAGACATAGGAAGTACAATGGTGCTTATTGGCTCTTTCTACCATGAGATATGGTCACTTTTAGTGGTTCACTACCTTATTTTGGTCACATTTCATAAGGGTCAAAGTGACCTTGACCTTGATCATATGTGACCAAATGTGTCTCATGATGAAAGCATAACATGTGCCCCACATAATTTTTAAGTTTGAAACAGTTATCTTCCATAGTTCAGGGTCAAGGTCACTTCAAAATATGTATACAATCCAACTTTGAAGAGCTCCTGTGACCTTGACCTTGAAGCAAGGTAAACCAAACTGGTATCAAAAGATGGGGCTTACTTTGCCCTATATATCATATGTAGGTGAGGTATTCAATCTCAAAAACTTCAGAGAAAATGGGAAAAATGTGAAAAATAGCTGGTTTTTAGGCAACATTTATGGCCCCTGCGACCTTGACCTTGAAGCAAGGTCAAGATGCTATGTATGTTTTTTGGGGCCTTGTCATCATACACCATCTTGCCAAATTTGGTACTGATAGACTGAATAGTGTCCAAGAAATATCCAACGTTAAAGTTTTCCGGACGTCCGGACGTCCGGACGGACGGACGGACGGACGGACGACTCGGGTGAGTACATAGACTCACTTTTGCTTCGCATGTGAGTCAAAAACCGCCAGACAGACCCAGTGTTGTTTAGGTCATGGAGAAAGACTTTGAACCCAGGCAGTAGGCCACTACGTGTAGTGCAATGTACTTCTCTTTCTTTGTTTAGACAGCGGATGGATCTGTTGTAATGCACAGCCTGGTTTACAAGGACAGGTCATCTTTCAGAACAAACACGACACTCCCAACCATGTGCACACAGACACCACTGGTCCACTCCGACTCCCATTAGGACTCATTCTTGACTCTATTGCGAACACGACCATTATTTTTTCTATCCATCCATCCATCCATCCATCCATCCATATATACATATCTATCTATGTATCTATCTATCTCTATTTGCGTTCCTTACTGAGGCGAAGTTTCCATTCAAAACTTCTGAAACAACATCAGACGAAAATAGTTCTGGAGGCTTTAGGGTTAATAGGGAACACACAATGAAGTCAGATCGCACTCAATACTAATCAGTATGTAAATTAATGAAAGAGTCAAATACTTTTTAATTACACTGACGAGGAAGAAGACTAATCATCACCCATCCGGACTCGCTCGCTTTTTCTCCAGCAAAAAGCTCTGATTTCCAGATTCTGATACAACAAGAAATTCCTCCGAGGTAGGAAAAACACCCCCGTCCTTACCATTCTCACTGCCACCAACTGAGAAGGTTATTTCCCTTTGACCATTAATATGTCCCTCTATATGTCCTTGTAGAATCTTAATCCACCAATAACTCCCTAACCGTGTGTTTGACTGGTCCCAATTTTTGTAAGGACCGTCTCAGGAATGTATAGAACCTGTTCACCAAGTTTGGTGACGATCGGTCCGTTCATTCTTGAGATCTATATGCGAACACAAACACACAAAAAACAAACAAACAAACAAACAACACATCGACCGAATCCTATACACACCCCTATACCGGGGGTGTAATTATGCCACGAAAGCGATACGACTATAGCCGGCACAATCTCTCGCTTTGTGTTTAAACGCATACTTTTTCTTACCTTGAAAATATTCTGATCGCAGAGCAGCTCAAGCGATGTACACCAACCCACCTTTTTATGTTAAAACACACAAGAAATGAAAGTGCGTGTGTGTCTTGTTTTTTTCTTGTCCAGAAAATTGAAGTTTCACATGCACAAGCTACAATTTCAAATGTCAGGACACTTTCTTTCCCCAAGAAAAAGGGTTTGACCGCTTTTCACGTTCACCAATGAAACCCAGACAAGGAAAAAGGCGGACAGCTACAAGGTTAGTTAACACGTTGGACTTTGAATTGTGTATGTCATAACAAGTCTATGTTATCTGTGGATTGTGTATGTCATAACAAGTCTATGTTATCTGTGAAAAAGAAGGCCGCTGATCTCAGCGTTGAGATGCTCGTACTTTACCGTGACCTGACCTGCTCATGTCGCTTAAAGGAGCTTCTAAATGTTTGATAGTAGTAGAGACACCAAAACATAATTAGAAAATTTCTTCTTCTTCAGCGTTCGACGGTTGTGTCACACTTAGTCTTAGGCCTGCTGATGTGGTGAACTGGCAAATTGAAATTGAAGAACATATATATATATTGGTAAACAGAGTTACACATCAATTACAGATACAGGCAAGAAACGAAAGAAAACAACGGTACAGAGTACCCGGCCGGGTAGACTGACGGACACACACACACACACACACACACACACACACACACACACACACACACACACACACACATATATACACACACACACACACACACACACTGCCCCCCCCCCACACACACACAATTTAATTAGGTATACTTTTGGGGAACATATTTTGTTCTCACTCACATGTCAAAATGTGAATTGCTGGCGAGATATTTCTGAAAAACAGTGTTTAAAGCAAACCGCAAACGGGCAATAAATACCTAGTGAGCCCGGGATTCCATAGACGCGAATTTTGCATGCGAATTTCGCATGCGAACTTCGCAACGCTAGTAAAAAATTCGGACCTTTCTTTCCGGCATTTAGTGCATCCATCCATCCATCCATCCATCCATCGCTGCGAATTTCGGAACCACCGCAATGCGAATTCCGATAGCGGATATTTCTTCCGCACCGGGTAGCGAAAAAAAGGAACTTCGCACGCGAAGTTCTGTAACTAGGCCTTGACCGTGTATTTTGTTTGTTTGTTTGTTTGTTAGCTTAACGCCCAGCCGACCACGAAGGGCCATATCAGGGCGGTGCTGCTTTGACATAATTATATCGTGCGCCACACACAAGACAGAAGTCGCAGCACAGGCTTCATGTCTCACCCAGTCACATTATTCTGACACCGGACCAACCAGTCCAAGCACTAACCCCATAATGCCAGACGTCTGGCGGAGCAGCCACTAGATTGCCAATTTTAAAGTCTCAGGTATGACCCGGCCGGGGTTCGAACCCACGACCTCCCGATCACGGGGCGGACGCCTTACCACTAGGCCAACCGTGCTGGTGACCGTGTATTGGTCTGCATCATTTTCAGTGCGCCAAATAGGGAAACATCGTATCTATGGACGTATGCTCTTTTTCTTCGCATGCGAAATTTGCGTACCGAAATTCGGTATGCGAAATTCGCATGTGAAATTCGCGTCTATGGAATCCCGGCCTACTTGTGTCAAAAGGAACGTGCAGTGTCTTTAGGAACACAACGGTACCAACATCAAGAAACAAAGACCCAAGAAGCCATTGATAACTGTGACTGTTGCAAGTAATACTTTTGCTTACCATCGCCTTAAATTGCCTGTAAACCCCTTAACCTTCCATTCTTTCTGTAGCGGCGTGTTTTGGGGTGACAGATAACCATGCTGACATCCTGACAAGCCAACCTCTATTATCAATACTTCGACAAGCAGATACGATGACGAGTACGAAATCCCCAATGCCAAAATGAATCATCACATGAATTCATGATTTGACAAAAGTATGTGTGTAGGGGGTGGGGCGTGGGGCAGGCGAGAGGGATGACAGAGAGAGAGAGAGAGAGAGAGAGCTCTGAGAGAGAGCGTGCGTCTGTGCGTGCGTACGTGTGTTTGTGTGTGCGTGAGTGTATGTGAGAGAGATAGAGAGGGGGTGGGAGAGAGAGAGGGGGAGGGAGGGAGAAAGAGAGAGCCTGATAGAGAGAGAGGGGGGGGAGTGTGAGAAAGAGAGAGAGAGAGAGAGAAAGAGAGAGAGAGAGAAAGAGAGAGAGAGGGGGGGTGAGAGAGAGAGAGAGAGGGGGGGGAGGGAGGGAGAAAGAGAGAGCCTGAGAGAGAGAGGGGGGGAGTGGGAGAAAGAGAGAGAGAGAAAGAGAGAGAGAGAGAAAGAGAGAGAGAGAGAAAGAGAGAGAGAGAGGGGGTGAGAGAGAGAGAGAGAGAGAGAGAGAGAGAGGGGGTGAGAGAGAGAAAGGGGATGAGGGAGAGAGAGAGAGAGAGAGAGAGAGAGAGAGAGAGAGAGAGAGAGAGAGAGAGAGAGAGAGAGAGAGAGGTGAGAGAGAGAAAGGGGATGAGGGAGAGAGAGAGAAGGTGAGAGAGACAGAAATAGCGAGGTATCTGTAGAAGTGTGTCTCCTTTCAGCACGATAACAGGCCGGAGTGCGCAATGCACCGATCATTCAGTCCTTGACAACATCCAATGTATCAGTACAAGCAGGGAGAATTCGTTCAACAATCTGCATGGATGGCAAAAATAAGTATGTGTGTGCGTGTGTGTGTGTGTGTGTGTGTGTGTGAGAGAGTATTGCCTTATCCTTATCCTTGTGTGTGTGTGTGTGTGTGTGTGGGTATGCACGCGCGCGCGCGTATTCGTGCGCAGTGTTTTCAGTGTGTGTGCGTCTGTATGGGTGCGTCTGTGTGCGTGCGTGCCCGCGCGAGTGCGTGCACTGGTACCAGTTCTTTCCAAATAGATAACACATATATATATTATATCAGCATTATTGCAATCCCTAAAATAGGAGTGTTTTGACCGCAATACAGACAACCGTGGACTCGAAATCCGTTATCAAAGTGTTAATTTATCACATGACTATTATTGGAACAAAAAACCCAACTGCAAAACACAGTCTAGCAAATAAACAAGCAACGGCCAGTGTTAAAAACAGGTCATAAACATATACGCCCTCCCACAAAAGCAAACTGATTTGTAAAAACAGGTTAACAACAATCAGGATGAGATACATGTTTTGAAGCACGTACACACACGGACAGACAGACAAACGGACGGACGGACGGACAAACAGACAGACAGAGAAATCATCATCATCATCACATGATAATATTTATCATCATCATAATCAATAATCATCATCATCACATGATCATATTTATCATCATCATAATCAATAATCATCATCATTCTCATTTCTTTTCCTCTTCTGCCTTTTCAATGACAATAAGAAATGAAACGTATTTTCTCCTGAGAGCTACCGGGCCCGTGTTTTTTACATTTAGTCAAATTTTGAGTAAATGTTTTAACATAGAGGGGGAATCCAGAAGAGGGTCGTGGTGTCTGTGTGTGTGTGTGTGTGTGTATGTGTAGAGCGATTCAGAGAAAACTACTGAACCAAGTCAAATTTTTATTTCTAGAAACCCCATGGGGGTACAGGAAAAAAAAATAAATAAAAAGTAAATTTTAAGGGGCTTAATGTCCGTCAGGTCTTAATTGCCTATATTGGACATGAATTGGTTTATACGATTCGAGTTTTACGCCCTCACGGCTTATTGTTGTTTGCGTGTTTAGGTGGTATCAGCCATCTGCACTTATGGTAGAATGACCAAGATCTTTAACGTGCCATTGTGGTGACACGGGGGTGGGAGATGGATACCGTCTCTGGGTCTGCACATAAAGTTGACCCGTGTCCGTCCCGGCCCGGATTCGAACCAGCGACCTCTCGATCACAAGTCCAGTGCTCTACCACCTGAGCTACCCGGGCCCCCAGAAAAAAAATTAAATAAATAAATAAATTTTGAGTAAATGTTTTAACATAGAGGGGGAATCCAGAAGAGGGTCGTGGTGTCTGTGTGTGTGTCTGTGTGTGTGTGTATGTGTAGAGCGATTCAAAGTAAACTACTGAACAGTCAATTTTTTATTTCTAGAAACCCCATGGGGGTACAGAAAAAAAATACAAAAAAATACAAGAACAATAAAGAGAGGAATGCAGGTTGTTCCATCAATATATACACATAAACTAGTTCCGTTGAAAAAAAATAAATATAAAATAACTTGTTTTACAATGTGGAAATCAAATCTCCAAAATAATCGTTCTCGTTCATTCCTACGTAACATTACGTGGGAATAAAGAACCCTACCATCAGCTGTCTAAATCATTATTTTAATTTTTTTAATTTTATTTTTTTCCCTAACAACACCTGTTTAAAATTCTTTTGAAATACCTTTTATCAAGTGAATTAAATTTAACAATATGTTTTTATTTGTTGTTGAAAATAACAGTTAAAATTTTATTACATTCGGATTTTTTCGATACTTGAGTGGGATACATTTTTTTCTTAATTCGTTAAACATGAGAGTTTCTGAGTATGATATCCCAAGACGGTTTTTTTCATTTTTTTAATAAATGTCTTTGAAAACGTCATATCCGTTTTTTTTGTGAAAGTTGAGGCCTCACTGTCACACCCTCATTTATCGATCAAATTGATTGAAATTTTAGCCAAGCAATCTTCGACGAAGCCCGGACTATGGGATTGCATTTCAGCTTCGAAGCTTAAAAATTAATTAATACATTTGTTTATTAAAACTCTCAAAATGCTAATTAAAATTAAAATGTTAGTAATCGATCCACAAAGGATTTCATCTTGTTCTGTATTGTTCCCCGATTCCCAAAATGTATAGATATGTTATGTTTGGATACAAAAAACAAGCTCAGAAAGTTAACAAATACAGAAAAGCGCGCTTTCCAGCTTAGCGCAATACGCTACCGCGCTGTACTGGCTTGTCAATTTCACATCATTTTGTGAGCGATTTCCTTGTCGCAGGGATTGACGAAATGGGGACATCCAGATTCAACCTTCGTCAGACGAACATTCGTCGGTGGTGGGGATTTCCTCTCTATTTTTAACTTTGTGCCTCAATGCGCATGCGCTTGGTTTTTTGCGCCCACCACTGCTTGCCGAAGACCGGGATCTGCGTGGCGAAAAAGGCGTGTTTGACGAACCTCAATCAGCAATCTTCGTGAGTACTTTTAGTCCTTTTCATAATGTTAAAACAAGAGGCGAAGCCTTCAAGGCTCACGTAAGAAATCGACAAACAGTAACACAAACTCAATCACTCCGTCACACATACACACACACACACACACACACACACACACACACACACACACACACACACACACACACACACACACACAGTAAGCATAGGTGAAACTGTGCAAGAAAGCGAGACCCTGGATCTGCCAAGTAGTCTCGGCCCGCTCACAATAACAATGACCGAGACGTTCAGTAATTCCTTTGCGTGACGTCTAACCCTCTTACGTCATAATGTGACGTCTTCAAATAGTTTCTATCACACACGTCAAACACTTTTGACCGAGACTGACGTAATCCATAGACTCGGAAATGTTAAAGTTTCTATCACACACACACACACGCACGCACGCACGCACGCACAGACAGACAAAGTTTATCATCGCATAGGCTACACTTACGTGAGCCAAATATGTTTTATGTGCGCAGTGTTAAAGTTTAATATCTTTACGACGCTTCTGTGGACGGTGCATCTGTAAACTGTTCATTTTGGAGGCCTAGTGCATGAACACGAATACCCACACAAAACTCAGAACTTGAGTCGACGGGCGACATATCCTGCCAATTATCTCCTTTGATCTTGCACAAGACACTTGTTTCCACTGATCTCCACTAGGCCTATTTGTTTTAGAGTTGGGAGATTTTACAGGAATGAATCTAAAAATCGAATTTTTTTTCAGTATTGCTTGTGTACCCAGCATATCCAGATGTCTGGAATAATTATTCCGATAAAAAAGACTCGTCATATATAACACTACTCGTCATCACTGTTTCGAAAAACAGACGAACGCGCACGAAGAACTTCGCGTAGATCTGGACCGAAATTGGAAAGTGGTGACCGTGACGGGATGTGACGTCATCACTTCAACAAACTCGCGAAGATCGGAACTCACGAACTTGACGAAGGCAAATCTGGATGTCTCTACAGTGTCTTGGTGAAAAAATGCAGTGCGTTTTATTCAGTTTCATTATGTGAGTTCGACAGCTTGACTAAATGTAGTAATTTCGCCTTACGAGATGTAAGAGATTTGAAATAAAGAAGATCCGTGTTTATCCTTATTAATCTCCTTCCAGATTCTTTATATGTGCACACACACACACACAGTCAATCATCTGACTCCCGCTCAGAAGTTTAGGAAAGCATAGAGAAGACTAGAAGAATTTGTAGTCTTTCACCAACTCATTCTTTCCAAACAATAGCCAATGGTTTAATTAGAACATACAAATTGGTTTGTTTCTGACATAGCAAATATCAACTCATTCCTCAAATTCTCAAATCTTTCCTTGCTTACAATAATCAATTCATGACCTTTTGAAACTCATTCATTCATTGTCCACGACCTTGTGAAACTCACTCATTCATTGTCAACGTCATAACATATTTACAAGGACAAGAAAGCAAATAAACAAAACATAACTTTTACGTTATGTAGAGGTGACGATGTAGCTAGCCTTCAACCTTACGGCCTCCATCGCACCCTCGCCACACTGGCACCACCCCGCACAAGTCAGACTGGGGCGGCCTGTTACAAAATATAACACCCTACTGTAACAACTAACAATATTCAAACACACACCAACCGAGCACAAGAAAATTATACGATTCCGAAATTATTCAAGTACACAAGTCATGTCCGCGCATACAAAAGAAATGTTCAAGTTCACACAAAACTAGCAAAGTACCTCATCTTCCAATATGGCGGCACCCATACAAAAGTCCAAGTCATCCCGGCAATGTTTCCCGGTTCCAAGGTTGACATCAAAAGCAAGAGCAGGTTTCTCATCCGAGAGCCCAGGTCGAATGACTTTCAATTGTCAGGCAGTTTACAATCACAACTCACAAAATCAGGCGGTTGCGATTATAACGCGAACAACTCGCACAGTTGTAAATTCACGTGCCGCGAACCCAGTTTGACCGTCCGTAGCTAACCATGGAATTTTACTGAACTGTTAAAAGTTTCCACTCTCAAAGTTAAACCACTCCTGACAACCTCTTTGTATTACAAAAAGCACTAGTTATATCCCTTCAACTATAAACACCATAACCGCCATTCATTACATCACCCCTTTCCCCGATTAAAAAAAAATGTGAACCCAAAATGAACATTTTTTTTTTCAAAAACTGTACAAATATAAGTATTCCAGTAACAAGAAAAATTTTTTAAATACATATAAAAAATACATAAATAGATTAATAAATAATCAAAGCATAAGGAAAACATTTATTAAATACTCTGTCCGTTCCCAAAGAGTGCAATCAGTTTACAACCAAAAGACAGTGCCATCCACCAAAAAAGTGACGAAAGCCACGAGGCTGTCCTTAAACATGAGCAACAATGGCAAGCATAATAAACCACACTTACGCCGCCGTGTAGATAATCACCCACTGTGTTAATCCACAACAGTTATACTCATGGACATTCAGCAATTTTCACCTATTACTGAATGCAATACCATTGACGTTCTTGGTACCAAAGATCGCCAATAAAGTTTGAGTAGCCCCCGCTAAACTCAATACAGTAAACCTCGACTACAACACAAAATGGTACTAGCATCAAAATATCCAAACAAATTTTTCCAGCCAGATTAAATAAATAATCACAATGTGAAAAAAAACAAGAACAAAATTAAATTAGTTCTTAATACATACACAGCATATCAACACTCACAGCACAAAAAGTATTGTCCTTGTTGATCGCAGAAAGTCTTTTCACTGTCCTTTCAACCATCATGTTCCATTCACTTCGTCAAGCGTGACAACACATCAGCTTCAAAATTCCTGACTCCAGGAATTGGCACTACTGTGAATGAATACTCTTGGAGAGACAGAGCCCATCGCAACAGTCGGCCGTTGGCAGTTTTGGACTGTCGTAAGTACGTCAACGGTCTGTGATCAGTCTCAACAAAGAAATGTGAGCCAAACAAGTAGCGATGGAATTTGTCAACTGCCCACACCAACGCTAGGCACTCTCTCTCCACAGTAGAGTATCTGGTTTCTCTTTCCAGCAGTTTTCTGCTGGCATACAGAACTGGATGAAGGACGTCGTCATCATCAGGCTGCATCAGGGCTGCTCCAATCCCCGTGGAGGATGCATCCGACCGCACTGTGAACGGCCTGGAAAAGTCTGGCAATCTCACCAGTGGTTCAGACGACAAAATTTCTTTGACCCTGTCAAAAGCCATCTGACACTCTTTTGACCAACGAACTTTGTTTGGTTGGTTCTTCTTTGTGAGTTCTACCAGGGGGGACACAATAGACGCGAAGCTTGGGACATAGCGCCTATAGAAACTGATGAGCCCTACCAATGACCGGACTTGTTTCTTTGTGGTTGGGACAGAGACATTCAAGATTTTGGACACTTTGGAGGGAACTGGACGCATGCTACCCTCCCCAACTATGTGACCCAAAAACTCAATAGAGTCAAACCCTGCCTCTACTTTCGACGGTCTCACAGTCAACCCATGTTTTCCCAGTTCTGTCAACAGTCCGTCAAGTGCCTCTAGATGCTCACACCAGTCTTCCGTGGCTACAAGTACGTCATCAAAGAAATGAACAGATTTGAACCTATCCAGATCCAACATCTTCATCATCCTCGCGAAAGTACTTGGTGCTGTACTCATTCCGAACGGCATCTTCTTGAACTGATATAGACCTTGAGGGGTACGAAAAGCCGTTTTTGCTCGATCAGACTCTGCCATCGGAATTTGCCAATAGCCCTTAGCCAGATCTATCTTCGTGAAATGCTGCCTGCCCTGCAATGAAGCAAACAGAACTTCCGGATCCGGTATTGGCTCAGCGTCAAACTCCGTAATCTTATTGAGGTGTCTGAAATCGATGCAAAAACGAGTACTTCCGTCCTTCTTCTTGACTAGAACAATAGGAGACGAGAACGGAGAAATAGACGGCTCTATTACGTCTAGATCTAACATCTTCTTCACTTCTTCTTCAACCACTTTCTGAGACTCAAATGGTAACGGATACTGTTTCACATTGACCACAGCACCTTCAGGAATCCTCACCATATGCTGCACTAGGTCACAAGTACCAGGCAAATCCGTCATTTTGTCCTGATGCTTCTGAAACACCGCCTGCACTTTTTGTTTTGCCTGCATAGACAAGTCAGGACTATAGACCACATCATCTACATTCTCAGTCTGAACTGTAGGAACTGACTGTAGTTTGACTTTCTGAATGTCTACCTCCTCTACTGCACTGGACCCACTGATCACTCCCAATGAGGCAACAACTGGGTTCTGACCAACATCTTCATTCCTAGACACATACTCCCTGAGCAAGTTGACATGGTACACTTTCTCGATCCCAGGTGAAATTTCTACAACGTAATCACATTGATTCAGTCTTTTGATCACCTGAAATGGACCTCGCCAGCGTAGTATCATTTTGTTCTTCTCAGTTGGAAGTAAGACTAAGACTTTCTTTCCAGCGAGTATCATTCTTGGCTTCTGAGATCTGTATGATCTGTTCTTCTTTGATACATTCTGAACAGCCTTCTGTGCTCTACTAACACTGTCAGCCAAGACCTCTTTCAAATCCTGCACATACTGTGACACTGGAACCTGCTGATTCTCCCGACTGCTATCGGTCCACGCATGATACAGCAGTTCCGACGGTCCTTTTGGGTTTCTACCGTACAGAAGTTCAAAAGGTGAGTACCCTGTAGACTCCTGTGGGATTTCTCTGTATGCGAACAACGCAAAAGGCAAATATCTATCCCAATCCTTAGGTCTATCTGCCATCAACTTCTTCACCATGGATTTCAAAGTTCCATTGAACCTTTCACAGAGACCATTCGTCTGGGGATGATAAGGAGTCGTGTGCAACTGCGATACCGATATCAATCTCATCACCTCTCGCATGACATCAGATGTGAATTGTGTACCTAGATCTGAGAGAACCTCATCTGGTAAACCCGTCCGGCAAGCTCGCCAATGTAAGAGATTTGAAATAAAGAAGATCCGTATTTATCCTTATTAATCTCCTTCCAGATTCTTTATATGTGCACACACACACACACAGTCAATCATCTGACTCCCGCTCAGAAGTTTAGGAAAGCATAGAGAAGACTAGAAGAATTTGTAGTCTTTCACCAACTCATTCTTTCCAAACAATAGCCAATGGTTTAATTAGACATACAAATTGGTTTGTTTCTGACATAGCAAATATCAACTCATTCCTCAAATTCTCAAATCTTTCCTTGCTTACAATAATCAATTCATGACCTTTTGAAACTCATTCATTCATTGTCCACGACCTTGTGAAACTCACTCATTCATTGTCAACGTCATAACATATTTACAAGGACAAGAAAGCAAATAAACAAAACATAACTTTTACGTTATGTAGAGGTGACGATGTAGCTAGCCTTCAACCTTATGGCCTCCATCGCACCCTCGCCACACTGGCACCACCCCGCACAAGTCAGACTGGGGCGGCCTGTTACAAAATATAACACCCTACTGTAACAACTAACAATATTCAAAACACACACCAACCGAGCACAAGAAAATTATACGATTCCGAAATTATTCAAGTACACAAGTCATGTCCGCGCATACAAAAGAAATGTTCAAGTTCACACAAAACTAGCAAAGTACCTCATCTTCCAATATGGCGGCACCCATACAAAAGTCCAAGTCATCCCGGCAATGTTTCCCGGTTCCAAGGTTGACATCAAAAGCAAGAGCAGGTTTTCTCATCCGAGAGCCCAGGTCGAATGACTTTCAATTGTCAGGCAGTTTACAATCACAACTCACAAAATCAGGCGGTTGCGATTATAACGCGAACAACTCGCACAGTTGTAAATTCACGTGCCGCGAACCCAGTTTGACCGTCCGTAGCTAACCATGGAATTTTACTGAACTGTTAAAAGTTTCCACCCTCAAAGTTAAACCACTCCTGACAACCTCTTTGTATTACAAAAAGCACTAGTTATATCCCTTCAACTATAAACACCATAACCGCCATTCATTACACGAGACTTGTTGTTTGTTATACTAAATAAAACATTCCCGTCCTTTCAATTAAGTTATCATCAACTGCTTGTTCATAGCCCCTTTAAATCTCTCATAATCTGTACGTATCTTTAAGTCAAATGCACCAACCCAGTTAAATCTGGTTCGATCCTGAACAAGAAGGGCAAAGCCCATACGACTCACATGCTTGACCTTGACCTTTACATGACCTTGACCCTCGACCTTCAGGGTCAAGGTCAAATAACTAAACCTAGCAATGACATCATACACTAAGAACTGCTTTACACATTTTTCCTACCAAAATGCATGTGATCCAAGGTCATGCAACACAAAGCTGTTAATTCAAGACATAGGAAGTACAATGGTGCTTATTGGCTCTTTCTACCATGAGATATGGTCACTTTTAGTGGTTCACTACCTTATTTTGGTCACATTTCATAAGGGTCAAAGTGACCTTGACCTTGATCATATGTGACCAAATGTGTCTCATGATGAAAGCATAACATGTGCCCCACATAATTTTTAAGTTTGAAACAGTTATCTTCCATAGTTCAGGGTCAAGGTCACTTCAAAATATGTATACAATCCAACTTTAAAGGACCCTTGCGACCTTGACCTTGAAGCAAGGTCAACCAAACTGGTGTCCAAAGATAGGGCTTACATTGCCCTGTATAGCATACATAGCTAAGGTTGCCATTCTCGATAACTTCAGAAAAAAATGCGAAAATGTGAAAAATGGTCGTTTTTAAGACAACAATTACGGCCCCTGTGACCTTGAACTTGAAGTGAGGTCAAGTTGCCGCACATGTTTTTTTAGATCTTGTAACCATACACCATCAGGCCACATCAGGTGTTGATAGACTTAATAGTGTCCAAGAAATATCCAACGTTAAAGTTTTCCGGACGGACGGACGGACGCCGGGACGGACGGACGGACGACTCGGGTGAGTACATAGACTCACTTTTGCTTCGCATGTGAGTCAAAAAAGGATCACATAGTATTTAAAGGCACAGTAAGCCTCCCGTAAACCATCACAGAGCTCCCCGAGCGTCTACATACAGTACAAGCATACTTCCATTTAAACGCTCTCCAAACGGGAACATCCTGGCTGCTTTCTGTCGAGCGTGAGAAATTTTCAAAAAATTTATTTTTGTGGACTTGGCCCTTACAACAATGGCGCCTCGTTTTGGAGCTGGACGGCTGTGATGAATATCCCGAAAATCACGCCAGGACAGTAAGCCTCCCGTAAACCATCACAGATGCTGTCAGGCTTTTACACACAGTACAAACACCCTTCCATTTGAACGCTCACCAAACGGGAACATCCTAGGTGCCCTACGTAAAGAGCGAGCAATTTTTAAAGAATTAATTTTGCAGATTGTCTCGAACACTTTTTGGACCCATCCTGAACTCAGGTCAAAAATGAGTTACTTCCCTTAAAGGCACAGTAAGCCTCCCGTAAACCATCACAGAGCTCCCCGAGCGTCTAAATACAGTACAAGCATACTTCCATTTGAACGCTCACCGAACGGGAACATCCTGGCTGCTTTCTGTCGAGCGTGAGACATTTTCAAAGAATTTATTTTCGTAGACTTGTTCCGTTAACAACAACGGCGCCTCGTTTTTGCGCTATAGACCTAACTGTTAAAATCTAAATAATAAATTGACAGCTTGTTACACAAACATTCTTTAATCATAAAAGAATTCGTTTTTCATCAAGACAAGATCAGAACAATTCGAAGTTGTGAAAGTTTAAAAAAAGAAAAGCCCGGAAGCAGGGTCACGCAAGGGTCGTAGCAGACGACGGCCGGTTTATCAGTGCAAATCGCCGTTCCTCTCAACAGTCAAAAGCCATCGCTAGAGTTCTTGTGAACCACAGCCGTTGTTTCGTGCATAAAAAAAACGTGCTATTGTAGATAAGCTCACGTCGAGTCGCATTCAAATGACTAACTATGACGACTGCATTGTGAAAAGGGAAAACTGGATCACACGGGTTCACGATGGCTCAGGGGTAAGATAAACCACGCAAAAATAAATTCTTTGAAAATTGTTCGCTCTTTACGGAGGGCACCTAGGATGTTCTCAATTGGTGAGTGTTTAAATGAAATGGTGTTTGTACTGTGTGTAAAAGCCTGACCGTATCTGTGATGGTTTACGGGAGGCTTACTCTGCCTTTAAACTGGCGATAGCCGTGGATCGATGATTATCAGAATGTTTTTGGACCGTGGTGCGTTTTTGCGCTAGACCTAACTTTTAAAATCTAAATAATAAATTGACAGCTTGTTACACAAACATTCTTTAATCATAAAAGAATTCTTTTTTCATCAAGACAAGATCAGTACAATTCGAAGTTGTGAAAGTTTGAAAAAAGAAAAGCCCGGCAGCAGGGTCACGCAAGGGTCGTAGCTGACGCCGGGTTTACGCGGCATATCGCCGTTCCTCTCAACAGTGAAAAGCCATCGCTAGAGTTCTTGTGAACCACAGCCGTTTGTTTCGTGCATAAAAACGTGCTATTGTAGATAAGCTCACATTGAGTCACTAACTGACGACTACATTGTGAAAAAGGGAAACGGGATCACACGGGTTCACGATGGCTCAGGGGTAAGATAAACCAAGCAAAAATAAATTCTTTGAAAATTGTTCGCTCTTTACGGAGGGCACCTAGGATGTTCTCAATCGGTGAGTGTTTAAATGAAAGGGTGTTTGTACTGTGTGTAAAAGCCTGACCGTATCTGTGATGGTTTACGGGAGGCTTACTGTGCCTTTAAGGCAAAAAGAGGTTACGCTTTAAGCGCTGTCAGCTGATCAGAATGAGGTCACGATAATGATGTCATGTTCTAAGATATTTACTGATGAGATAACGAAGGGTAGGCCTACTTATAGACAGCTGTCACCACGTGCGAACCAGTACTTTGGACTTTGCACTGTTCGCATTTAGACTCACTTTTTATCTGTGTGTACGTGTGCGTGTGTGTGTGCGTGCGTGCGTCAGTGTGCGTGCTTGCGTACGTGTGTGTGTGCACGGTTTGTGTGTTGTTGTTTTTAACACAATTTGGAATCGCAGATAAGCGAATCGCAAGGCTAAAGAGAGAGAGAGAGAGAGAGAGAGAGAGAGAGAGAGAGAGAGAGAGAGAGAGAGAGAGAGAGAGAGAGAAGAGAGAGAGATCTCGAGAGAGAGAGAGAGAGAGAGAGAGAGAGAGAGAGAGAGAGAGAGGGAGGGAGGGAGAGAGAGAGATCTCGAGAGAGAAGAGAGAGAGAGAGAGAGAGAGAGAGAAGAGAGAAAAAGAGAGAGAGAGGGAGAGAGAGAGAGAGAGAGAGAGAGAGAGAGAGAGAGAGAGAGAGAGATGCAGCTTATTACACACACACACAATGTAATGTCTACTAGTCGGACTGACTCGTGTAACATACTCAAAATTACTCCTCCTCAACTCACACCTTCATTGCACCCCCCCCCCCACCACACCCCGCCCACCTAACATACACCAAGTACACATTCCAGGTAAGCCTGCGCTACCCCGTTCTTTGTGAAGTTTCATCGAAATGATAAATACACGCAAACTTTTAATAGCCATGACAGAAAAAATAGCTTTCAGGGGAAGGTACTTTTCTGTAGTGAAACAACTATTCACCAATTCGCAGAAGGGTACAAGAGAAAGAAACAAAGCCCACCCGATTCCAACCGTCATTTGTAAATGGATAGTTCCGGGTACGCAAGTAAGTCATGGCGATCTCTACTAGAGTAGTAGAGTACGCTATGAAGTAAGCACAATGTAGATCAGGAAGTACGTGGCGTGAGTTCACGGTCCGTTGATGTCTTAGACTTAGTGTTTAGTGGAAACCCCCCCCCCCCTTTTTTTAAGACCCCCTTATTTAAGACTCCCTACCTTTCAAGACCAGGCTGTTTTTCAGATTTTCTGTTGAGAACCTCTGTAAATTTACCCCCATTTTAAGACTCCCTCCTTTTTAAGACCTGATTTTCTCAGATTTTTTGAAGGTCTATAAAGGGGGGTTCCACTGTATTTGTTTTTGTGACATCTTTCTTTCTTTATTTGGTGTTTAACGTCGTTTCCAACCGTTCAAGGTTATATCGCGACGGGGAAAGGGGGGGGGGGGGGGGGGGATAGAACCACTTGTCAATTGTTTCTTGTTCACAAAAGCACTAATCAAAAAATTGCTCCAGGGGCTTGCAATGTAGTACAATATATGACCTTACTGGGAGAATGCAAGTTTCCAGTACAAAGGACTTAACATTTCTTACATACTGCTTGACTAAAATCTTTTTCAAACATTGACTATATTCAATACAAGAAGCACTTAACAAGGGTAAAAGGAGAAACAGAATCCGTTAGTTGCCTCTTACGACATGCTGGGGAGCATCGGGTAAATTCTTCCCCCTAACCCGCGAGTTTTTTGTGTGACATACTGCTTGCACAAAAATAGGATTAAAACAGGACCGAGCTACCTCACTGTGTGGCGAATCTCAGGTGGCTAAATTCCTTCTGCGCCAATACTGAATAGTGCTAAAATTGTTGTTCATGATTGACCTCATCCTGACCTCAGGTCAAAATGAGTTCGGCTCATTCCATAACTGGCGACAGCCGTGGAGCGGTGATGGTCAGAATGGATTGACCTTTGATCGCTATTCCTGTTGCTGAATTCCCAACTCTCTCTCTCTCTCTCTCCCTCGCTCGCTTGTACAAAATGAAATGTTCTCTTGTCTAGTTCCTCGGTGGCTCCTTCCTATAACTATGTACCTCCCATCCCCCCCACCCCCTCCCCTAACTCTTTTCATCTATTTTTCTGTCTACTCAGTCTTTATCTCCACTTTTCCTACTCGCGTGCTAACACACACACACACACACACACTCTCTCTCTCTCTCTCTCTCTCTCTCTCTCTCTCTCTCTCTCTCTCTCAGGCTGAGAAACTCTCCCTATGTGCAAAGTAAACAAAAACAAACTCGCACGGTACAGTGAAATCCGCAGGCCGATCTTACGCAGGTCTACATCATGTCCCGTACGTAGACCACCGGCTAACACAGGCGCCTGATGCAAACCATTTTTGTTACTTCTGGTCACTCGTAAAATCACGAATAGGATGTTTTGCAGTGGACGACCAAGGGGACAAGAAGAAGAACAAGATCGTCTCCTGACCTCAGTTATCACAAAACGTTCATGTTCCTTGAACATTCAAAGTGCGACTACTGCAATTCAAAGAAAGAAAGAAAGAAAGAAAGAAAGAAACACTGAACAAACAGGTAATTCCAGGGGAAAGCAAGAGTTGTCAAAATATTACTTGATCTCATATTATATATATATTCAAGTAAGCTAGGCCAATTCTCAGATTATTTTGCGAAATAGGTTTTGCTTACTTGCTTGCTGCATAATTATGACTGGGTTATGCGATTGTTAGACAAAAGACCTATCCTTCTTGTTCGCCTTTCTCTCACACACATACACACACTAATTTTTTCAGCACCAACAATCCACCGTAAATACACACTATTTCCTTTAGCCCACCAATGCACCATAAAATACACACTATTTTTCGGCAACGCACCATTTAAATGCATACTATTTTTTGGCAACCCTACATAAACACACCTTTCAACAAGAAGAGCAAACGCTCGATCGAGTCACTTTCGCAGTTCTGAATATTATATGAGGCATCAGATGGACAGGAAGAAATTGCTATTCACAACACAATGAGTCACGTTCACATAAAATTTGAGCCCGGTCACTTTTATAGTTTCCGAGAAAAGCCCAACGTTAAGTTGTGTGTTGCCGAACAGAAAAGGCTAGTTATCTCCCTTGTTTTTCTGATAACGTTCGTAAAAGGCTACAGATGTAAATACTTTGATGTAAAGAATAATCCTACAAAGTTTCAATCACATCCGATGAACTTTGTCAAAGATATAAAATGTCTAATTTTTCCTTTGACGCTGACCTGTGACCTTGAAAAAGGTCAACGAAACCATCGTTAAAGTGTAGAGGTCATTGGAGGTCACGACTAAACAAAATATGAGCCCGATCGCTTTGATAGTTTCCGAGAAAAGTTTGTCAAAGATATAAAATGTCTAATTTTTCCTTTGACGCTGACCTGTGACCTTGAAAAAGGTCAAAGGTCAACGAAACCATCGTTAAAGTGTAGAGGTCATTGGAGGTCACGACTAAACAAAATATGAGCCCGATCGCTTTGATAGTTTCCGAGAAAAGTCCAACGTTAAGGTGGTGTCTACGGACGGCCGGCCGGACGGCCGGCCGGACGGCCGGCCGGACGGCCGGACAGACTAACACTGACCGATTACATAGAGTCACTTTTTCTCAAGTGACTCAAAAATTAAGGATACTGGGTTGGATACTGTCTTGGTTTTAATGCATTTTATTTTAACAGTGATGTTTATTTTGGGAAGAAATGAGGTCAACAGGAGTTTGGGTGCGATTTCGGCTCAAATGTACTTTAGCGCCCTGAACTTTTACCCGGCTGTTTTGCGCTCGATTTTCACGCTCACTTCTTCATTGACGTTCGAATCGATAGTTCGATGTTTTGGCATTACATTCACATCAACAATAAAACAGTACTGCTTGTTCATCATCGTCGTCCATCAACTCTCCACAACAGTAAATCCGTAACGCGCTTGTCGCCATCTTGTTGCAAGGGACGCGACTGGACACAACCCAACAGCGTTTCCGCGAAGAAAAAAAACAGACATGCGCAGTGACCCTACCGTAGCTCAACCCTGTTCCTCGCGAAAACTCGCTCGTTACCTCATTTCTTCAGCGCACCAACCAACCTTGAATTCACACTGTTTTCTTCAGAAAAATCAAATCACCGAAATAGGCTACACAGTACTTTTGTTCAACCCACCAACCCACCGTAAACCATAGACCATTTATTTGGTCTATGCGTAAACACACACTATTTTTGTCCTTCCAGCAAACCAACGAAACAGTGAAAGGGCCAATGACTTGCTGACATGACCTGCGGAAGAAAACCGCAATATTGATCACACGCAGGGTAGGTCAGTGAGTGACAAGGGTAAAGGTCGCTGTGGCTTTCACTCAGTGCTGCGAAGTGTGTGTGCCGTCACATGATGTCAACAAATGCTGATAACGATGATGCAATGCTACCTCTCTCTCCCTCTCTTTCTCTCGTGTCCGGTGAGAAGTGTGTAGTGAGTGTGCGTGTGCCTGTGTGTATGCGCGTGTGTGTGTGTGTGTTCCAGTGTGTCATTGTTAGAGAGAGAGAGAGCGAGAGAGAGTCGTGTTTGTGTTACGAGTGGGGTAGGTGGATGCGATGTGCAGTAAGTAAATACCGGGCCAGGCAAATCAACTCCTAAGTAAACGAGCATCAAACTCACGCCTATCTCCCTAACCCTCAACTGTTTGTGTACAACTTTCAACGTGAACGTACTGTTTTTCACAAAAAGTGTTGGAAACAAAATTGAAAAGAAAATAACCAAGACAAGAACGAAGGAGCATCGATAAGATCAAACGGACAATCGCAAAACTTCGGTGTAATAAGCAGAATAAATGCAAAACGGGGAGAGAGAGAGAGAGAGAGAGAGAGAGAGAGAGAGAGAGAGAGAGAGTGAAAGAGAGAGAGAGAGAGAGACTGAGAGAGAGAGACTAAGAGAGAGAGAGAAAGAGAAAGACTTGAGAGAGACTGAGAAAGAGAGAGAGACTGAGAGAAAGAGACTGAGAGAGAGAGACTGAAAGAGAAAGAGAGAGAGACTGAGAAAGAGAGAGAGACTGAGAGACTGAGACGGAGAGAGAGAGAGACTGAGAGAGAGAGAGACAGAGAGGGAGAGAGAGACTGAGAGATAGAGAGAGACTGAGAGAGAGAGACAGAGAGAAAGAGACTCAGAGAGAGAGAGAGAGACAGAGAGAGAGAGACTGAAAGAGAGAGAGACACACACAGAGAGACAGAGAGACACACACACACACACACACACACACACAGACAGAACGAGTAGGAAAGACCTTCTGCATTTCAAAAACAACTAAAACTCCACTACAGAAGCAAATTATGCAATTCTGTTAAAAAATATAAAAAATACAGCAATAAAGAAATAGCAAATCAGCTTACCTGATATAGTGATAACAAATCCTAAAACGTCGATCGAATGTTGTCAGATAAATTCAACTCAAAATGTTGACAAGATGTGTATACCTCTGCTCGGACTTCACGAGAAAACGAGTAATGACGAAATCGTCAGAAACAGAACTCTCGTCAATAGTTCGTTCGTAGTCTCTTCACAGACACGGATACGCTGTGTGGGGGTTGAAGTAGAAGAGAAAAAAAGTCTACTCAAATCACGATCACCACAAGTGAAGGAAGGCGAGTTCACACTCAGCCCACAGCAGGGAAGTTCTGGGTTTTTGTGCCCGCGGTGACGCAGCTGATGTAGCTGTTGACATGCCGCGAACGCGTGCTTCGCAGCAGATCAGCTGACTGGTTGAAGCGTCAACGCTGTCTGCTTGCTCAGCAAGGCTGTGTACTGCGCGGCTAGTGTACAGTATGGCAAGCGAGTTCAGTCTGAATTCACTTTGTGTGTTTGTTCGTTTGTTTGTTTGCTTGTTACCTTCTTTGTGTGTTTGATTTTTCTGACACGCTTTCACAGCTCGTTGCCAGTCGAATTGAACTTCCGGACAGGCTACTATTATGTGTGTGTGTGTGTGTGTGTGTGTGTGTGTGTGTGTGTGTGTGTATGTGTGTGTGTCAGTGTGTGTGTGTGTGGGTGGGTGTGTTTGTGTGTGTGTGTGTGTGTTTGTGTGTGTGTGTGTGGGGGTGTGTGTGTGTGCGCGCCACCCACGGTATGTATGTATGTATGTATGTATGTATGTATGTACTAGAGGAATACCCGGCTTCGCCGGGGTGAATCGCGAGACAGAGACAGACAGCGTGGCGGTTCATCACAATCACCTCTGCAGGCGAAGTCCTGTCAAACGGGATTGAGAATTTTAGAGCTTATTTCTTAGCCCTATATTATCTGCTGTGGCTTCTCACATGCCAGAACATACAGACAGACAAAAGCCGCTAGACCCCATCACAAACAGAACTCTATAATACATAGGTTTTTGCCTACACACACACACACAAACACACACACACACAGAGAAGCCGTATATATATATGCATATCTGTATCTATAAATATATAGAGATAGGTGAGAGTGTATTTTTCGCGTGGCTATAAATTGATTCGACCTTTTCACTTTGACAGTAAGAACAACTTACGGGTGCAAGGGAAGCGTTCTGGACAGCGCAGTGACATTCTAAAAATAAATAGTAACTTACAACTGAACGGGAAAGCCACACGAAGGAAGGGAGATAAACGCCAAACACTGGAGAAGATAAGGAAGAGTTACTTATAATGGTGAAATGAACACAAAAACGAACATGAGTTTAGCGCTGCGCGCTGAGAGCACGTGTTGAAATATCTCATCGATGATATTGTGTCCGGGGTGTAGCTGAATACGGTGTCCAAATTTGAAAAAGAACCACCGAGAACTTTGGCGTTGTGATGTGGTGTAGCGGCTATGGTGTGTCGGTATGGGGGCCCGGGTAAGCTGAGGTGGAACCAAAATAGCTGAGGTGGAACCAAAATCGGTTCCGCGCTGCGCGCTGAGAGCACGTGTTGAAATATCTCATCGACCAGGTTGTGTCCAGGGTGTACCTGAATATGATCACCAAATTTGAAACAGATCCATCGAGAACCTTGGCCGCGCATCGCGCACAGACACACAGACAGACAGACACACAGACACTAGTCGTATATATATATAGATGTATGTATGTATGTATGTATGTATGTATGTATGTATGTATGTATGTATGTATGTATGTATGTACATGTATGTATGTATGTAGGATGGGATGAAAGTGGGCGAATATGCTTGAGTGAGGACTTATCTACAGCCAAACGGTTCGTATGTTCGTTTACGTGTATATTTCTCGTTGAAAACTACCCATGTACCAAATACACTCCCTACTCCTTCCCACAACTATAAATTTAAGCTCTACGTGGTTTCAAAGAGACACATTTTGATTTGAATGGGGGACACTTGCCGTGAAGTTGGCGACCATGCTTTGTTTACACCGGCCTGGGCCCGTATTCTTGAAACAGCTGCAACTCATATACTGGCCTGTAAAACCACTTCCGCTCGATAAGTCCACTAAGATATTTATGAAACTCCGGTAAGGACTTAACCGGGTGTCTCCGAGCTGTAAAGTTAGAGGACCCATCCCCCTCCTCTAAAACCGTCAATTTTTAATACATCTTGCTTAAATATTGTTTGTAAATTTATGTCCCTCATGAACACACATTGGTGTCATTAAAGCACCAATGCATTGCGGACAAATACGAGATACCGCTCGCGAAAGATTTCAACCGATGCTCGATCATACCGGCTTGTGGTGAAAGCGTGCTAGCGTCTTCTTTTAATGCATTACAGTGTCAGTGATTCCGTGGCCGAACGGTACTCTCATTCGCCTGATGGGCGATTGAGTCGAGTTCAAATCGCCATCTGCCCGTAATTTTTTACTCTTTGGCATTTGTTTAATTTTGTTTATTTTCTTCATGTGCAAAAGAGTACGTTATAATAGCAAATTGATTTAAACAAAAAATTGTAGGCAGGAATGCTTTTGTTTTTTTAAATCTTTGGTTAACATGATAAAGTTTGTTAACTTAAACATGTAAACATTTGATTAAAAAAAATAGAACTATGAAGAAGGATGCTCCCCGCTTAAACAAACAAAGGTGAGAGAGAAGACAAAAAAACACTAAAATGCGGTAGCAGCCACCTGCATGCAACTGAGATTAAAAACAAAAAAATAAAAATAAATAAAAAGGGTCTCCCCGTGTTTTTATTTCATTCAGTTTGTTTGAGTAGTTTGACTTTGAAACTGACACGCTGGCTAAAAAGCTGCAACATTGTGTCTTTTAAAGTCAAACTGTCGTTTAACTACCGCCCAGTATTTATTTTTACTGCCCAGTAATTATTTATTTTTCCCCTGTATTCATGTGAGTCTAGCGGGAGGTCGGCAGCTACCGGCGTGTCAGTTTCAAAGTCAATAGCAACAACCCAAACAAACTGAATGAAATAGAAACACGGGAAGACATTGTTTTAATTTTTTATTTTTAACCTCAGTTGCATGCAGTTAGCTGTTGCTTTTCGGGTCCAGCGGACCATAATAGGCCAGATCAGGACCCCGTTGCATGCAGGTGTACAGGGTTATAATACCTAGTAAACGCCCACCCCCCAGTTTCGACTAGTGGAGTAGACAAGGAAAATAAAAGATTATTCAGTCTGCTGTTATTGTTGTTTTTCAATTGTTTCCTTTCCTTTGACATGTTTCGGGGATTGGACAGAAAAAGGTCGCCGTACAGTTGTTGATGGCTTGTACCGCGGACTGCTCCAACAATGGTCTTCATCTTCAAAGCTTCATCTTTGGCGGGAAGTGATGTCCGAAGAGGTTGATTTTGTGTGTTAGTGGTGTGTGTGTATGTGTGTGTGTGTTTGCGTTTGTGTGTCTGTGTGTGTGTGTGTGTGCGTGTGTGTGTGTGTGTGTGTGTGTGTGTGAGAGAGAGAGAGAGAGAGAGAGAGAGAGAGAGAGAGAGAGAGAGAGAGAGAGAGGGAGGGGGGAGTTTTGTGCAATAACAAATGACCAAAATATCGTTTTTCTAGCTAAGGACCCGCTCCTGCCAAGGGTATAGTACCTAGTAAACGCCCACCCCCCACTTTTGAGCAAAATTGGTACATAGGGTGGGTGGGCGTATACAAGGTAGTTAACGGTAATATCATAACCATAAATTTTAAAAAAATCATTCTGGCCTAAAATTAATTTTTTAAATCAATTTTGATATTACAATGTACTCGACTCTTTTGCACACGAAAAAAAAAAAAAAATGACAAAGAGCAAAAAAACCAAGTCGCGTAAGGCGAAATTACTACATTTAGTCAAGCTGTGGAACTCACAGAATGAAACTGAACGCACTGCATTTTTTCACAATGACCGTAGTCCGCCGCTTGTGCAAAACGGAGTGAAACTGACGAGCCTGTTCAGCGCGGTAGTGGTTTCGCTGTGCTGCATAGCACGCTTTTCTGTACCTCTCTTCGTTTTAACTTTCTGAGCGTGTTTTTAATCCAAACATATCATATCTATATGTTTTTGGAATCAGGAACCGACAAGGAATAAGATGAAATTGTTTTTAAATCGATTTCGGAAATTTAATTTTGATCATAATTTTTATATTTTTAATTTTCAGAGCTTGTTTTTAATCCAAATATAACATATTTATATGTTTTTGGAATCAGGAAATGATGTAGAATAAGATGAACGTAAATTTGGATCGTTTTATATAAAAATAATTATTACAGATTTTTAATGACCAAAGTCATTAATTAATTTGTAAGCCACCAAGCTGAAATGCAATACCGAAGTCCGGCCTTTGTCGAAGATTGCTTTAGAAAAATTTCAATCAATTTGATTGAAAAATGAGGGTGTAACAGTGCCGCCTCAACTTTTAAAAAAAGTCGGATATGACGTCATTAAAAGTATTTATCGAAAAAAATTAAAAAAGGTCCGGGGATATCATTCCCAGGAACTCTCATGTAAAATTTCACAAAGATCGGTCCAGTACTTTGGTCTGAATCGTTCTACACACACACACGCACAGACAGACAGACAGACACACATACACCACGACCCTCGTCTCGATTCCCCCTCTATGTTAAAACCTTTAGTCAAAACTTGACTAAATGTAAAAAAAAAGTAAGGCCTGACTCGACTGAATCGCGCATCAGGCGAATTCGATAACCGTTCGGCTACGGAATCAGACAACAAATTCTCGACACTTTAATGCATTAAACAAGACGCAAGCACGCTTTTGCAACACGCCGTTATGATAAAGCATCGGTTGAAATCTTTCGCGAGCAGAATCTCGTATTTGACCGCAATGCATTGGCGCTTAAATGACACCAATGTGTGTCCATGAGGGACATAAATCTACGAACAATATTTGAACAAGATTTATTCAAACTTGACGGTTTTAATGGACAGTGTTGGTGAAGTTACTGACAGGTAGCGACTTTACAGGAGGGGGATGGGTCCTCTAACTTTACAGCTCGGAGACAACCCCGTAAGGACTTACTGGTGTTTCATAAATAACACTTAGCAGTTGGCGGACTTATTGAGCGTAAGTGGTTTTACAGGCCAGTATATGAGTTTCAGCTTTTTCAAGAATAAATCTTGTTCAAATATTGTTTGTAGAGAGGAGCAAGCATGAGGAATCTCCTATTCTAAACATAACCAATTCTGGTAGCTGCCGACCTTCCGCCAGACACACATTAATACCGGGGGAAAATAAATAATTACTGGGCAGTAAAAATAAATACCGGGCGGTAGTTAAACGACAGTTTGACTTTAAAGGACACAATGTTGCAGCTTTATCAAGAATACGGGCCCCGGTGTCAGTGCGTTTTTGGTATAGCCGAATATACGGCGTGCACTTTTTTTCTCGCGTATGCAATTATGTCCACCACCAGAGATATGTACAGGCTTTTATACGGGAGGAACATCCTTCAAGGTAAAAGTAAGTATACATAGGAAAAGGAGGGCATGGGGAGGCTAAGTAAATCTCACCCCATTGAACTTGGGGGTAACTTCAGTTCAACCATCTCGAGTTCATTCTTTAAAACTCTCTATGCAGTTAGAGTTTGTGTTTAAAGGCACATTAAGCCTCCCGTAAACCATCACAGATACTGTCACTCACCGCTTTTGAACATCCTAGGTGCCCTTCGTCAAGAGAGAGCAATTTTCAAAGAATTTATTTTTGCGTTGTTTACTCTTACCCCTGAGCCATCGCGAACCCGTGTGATCCAGTTTCCTTTTTGGCTCACGTAAGTGTAGCCTATGCGATGCTAACTTTTGTCTGTCTGTGCGTGCGTGCGTGCGTATGTATGTATGTATGTCTGTGGTAGAAACTTTAACATTTGACTGAACACCGAAATACTAATTTTACCTGGTTATTATCCAAGCAACAGCTTCAAAATATTGAAGCAATGATCAACATTTCGTCGGCACGTATGTAGTTAAAGTGTGTATCCAAAGAAAACGGGTGGTGGGGTTTTTTTTTTTTTTGGGGGGGGGGGTAAAAACAGGTGACTGGTTTGTGTCGTGTGTGGTATGTAGACCAGGTCAGGGGTCAAGGTTAGGTCAGATCGCGTGAAGGATTGTGGTATAGATACAGTTATCACCGAGCTGCAGTTCGCCGATTCGGAGAAGACGATTTCACATTGTTCGGTTTCGTAGCTCCAGAAAAATAGATAAAGAAGATACCAAAGGAGATTTCCTACAGGTTAATCTGCACATGGTTTTTCCAGTGTCTGCGCGGGGAAGCGCTGTCGAAAGCGCAGTGTCGATCTGGCCATCGTGTCCCTGTAAGTAGGCTACAGACAGACAGATCTAGATCTAGTGTCTCGCACCGTGTCACCTATGCTCACTGTGTGTGTGTATGTGTGACGGAGGGATTGATTTTGTGTTACTGTTTGTCGATTTCTTACGTGAGCCTTGAAGGCTTCGGCTCTTGTTTCACAATGTAGTCGTCAGTTTGTGATTTCAATGCGACTCGCTGTAAGCTTATCTGCAATAGCACGTTATTGTGTACCTCTCAATCTAAACGCTACAAACGGCTGCGGTTTACACGAACTAGAGCGGTGGCAGTTAGATAATCAGAGGAACGGGCGCAAGGCACAACCGTCGTCTGCTACGAGAAAGACGATTTGCGTGACACGTTTTCGGGCTTTTCTTTTTCAAACTTTCAAAACTTCGAATTGTAAGCCCACTGAACTTGTCTTGATGAAAAAAGAATTATTTTATGATTTAAGAATGTTTGTGTAACAAACTGTCAATTTATTATTTAGATTTTAAAAGTTAGTTTTAACTTAATTTAAGCGCCAAAACGAGGCGCCTGATTTGCCGATCAGACGGTCCACGAAAATAAATTCTTTGAAAATTGCTCGCTCTTTACGTAGGGCACCTGGGATGTTCTCAAGCGGTGAGTGTTTAAACGAAAGGGTGTTTGTACTGTGTGTAAAAGCCTGACAGTATCTGTGATGGTTTACGGGAGGCTTACTGTGCCTTTAATTGCTAGCGGCTACACAATCATGCATAATCAAAATGAAAGTATCCTCAAACGCAACGCCGTGAACGCCCACCTCTTGATACTGTTCTAACAAATTTCCCTTCTGCTTCAGTAAAATGGAAACACGATGTTTGCGTTTCATCTGTAACATCTATATGAGGTACAACAGATAACACATAGTTTGGTTTAATCAGTTCCGATGACTTAGATTTGACTTTATCTGAAACTTATATTTTTTTAATCTATTCTAATGAGACGAGAAGTGCATAACCTTTTTTCATTTTTTATTCCAGAATTGTTTAAAGGAAAAGTCCAAGGTTTTTAAATATCCCCAAAAACTTGAAAATCGAATGCCAAATGTTACAAACATCTCTGGAAAAATATTTTAAAAATTGAAAAAAAATTGTTGTTGTTGTAGTTGAAGATTTAGTGTTGCGGGGCTAACCAAGACAAGTCGCCTGGGGTCAAGTAGTGGTCACGTGGTTTTCGGTGCACTGTGACGTCGGTGCACTGTGACGTCACAAGTTATTGTGTTGATTCTACCACTAGTACCAGCTTGATTTTCACACAGAAAAGTCGCCACTGTATGCCCGAAAAGAATGCCTCGGTGGAGAGCAGCCGCAAACTGCAACAACTCGTCAATGTCCCCAGGCATTTCATAGCACACGTTCCCTCATAAAACTCTGAGTCTCTTGTGGAAATGGAAGAGATGTGTGCAGCACAAGCGTGCAGATTTCAAAGTGTCGGGCACTTTCTGGACACAGATTTCGCCATTTTTCTGCAGCACAAAAGTTGGCGTTTCATCCCTGAAACAAATGTTTTGACCACTGGCAGTGTCTTCCCTTCATAAAAGTCCGGAGAGGGCAGTATTACGCGAGGCTGGTACAAGTCGACGAGCCATCGAAACTCCGAGGCGACATACGAACAGCGGATTATCTCACAAGAAGGAATGCGTTGAAGGTCAGAGTACATGCTTTTATTTTCATGCATACACGTAAACATTGTTTTGCTGCGCACCGAATACGAATTGGTGCAGAACAGTGTGTCTGGGTCCAGCTGATATTCGCTGGAGTACAGATGCGCCACAGGCTAGATCTACAGAGTTACAGAACGGTCTGAGCTGAGCTAAGAGTAAGAGTAAAAAGTAGTCAGGGTTGTGGACACGTAAGACAATGCGTGTGTCACGTTATCTATTCTATTCAGTCGCAAACTATCCCCTGATATCAATTCATGAAATTGGCAGCGTTTGCTGGAATCACGGTTTAATGCTATTTTTACCAGATCTAAACTGTTGGTGGATGTGCAACCGGTAAGGTAAACAGACACCTGCATGCTAGAGACAAGAAGATTACGAATTGTGCCGGGAATTAATCTGTCTGCATTGACTGAGAGACGCAAAACCAATCTAATTGCTACAACATGGATACACATCCAGACGACTTCCAGAGGGTGTCTAAATGTTCAGTGTACTGTATAGATCAGAAGCATACTTTCGAATTGATTTATACTCGCACTCAGTTTCTCTGTTCGTTTACTTCCAGACCTTTCATCATCACTCACGGCCACTGGTCAGAACAGGTCACTGGGCACTGACACCGTGACCATTCCAGATTTTCCGGTTCTCCGTGATCACAACGCAACTGTTGACCAGTCCTGTTCCTACCGTCCAGAATCACCACATGAGAAAACCAACGTGCCATTCATCGTAATATTTTTGTTTTGTTTTGAAAATTAGTGCCTTATTCTAGCTTTTCAAAAAACGAGAAAGTGTCTTTGACAGATACCATCCAAATAATACATTATGAAAACAAGTTCATTTCTACTCATGTTAATCGTTTATGCTTTCTGTGCTGAGCGACATATGGATTTAATTTCTTTCGTAATTCACCTCCCGTCGACCTGCAAAACTATATCTGTCGAAGTGGTTTCAAATAAAGTTAGTATGCTTCCGATTAAAAAATAAAAAAGGGGTATTTTCTTAAATGTTTAATTATAGACCAAAACAAAACATTCACGAGTATGTTGTTGACCTGATGGTCTTTATGGTAGACAGCAAGAGTTGCATGTTCAAGAAGTTTAAGCAGTACATTTGAAAGAGCAAGGTAATTTAAGGTGGTATAATTTTAATGGTAGGTTCCACTGTAAGGCGACATGGAGGGTATCTTTGACGGACTCATTCAACATTCATACCCATGCACATCACCTCAAACACATAAGCTTTGTTCTTGAGTCAAATTTATTGGCTTCATAAATATTGTGAATTTTTGTCCGTTTGCAGATTGGCTTATCTATGAGTATGATTTTTTTCGAAAATATCTTGCGATCTACGTACGCATAATGTAACACGTGAAGAAGAACATAAAAAGTTCGTCAAAAGAAATCTAATTTGCATTTCAACCCATTTGCCTTCCTCATTGTTAATTTTTCTTCATAAAGACTACTTGAAATAAACAAAATGTTTAACCATTTCAAGGAATCTGAACACGTTTAAAAAAAATGCAGGTCTTTGCTCACTATATCAGATCTGCCAAGGCTCAGTTTACACAGGAAAAATCATCTCTCGACTTGAACACATACCAATAATCAACAGCCTCACTGCTTCTTGGAGCTGGATTTTGTGTGTGGAATGAATTACACATGTGGCATTTTAGAATATAATTCATAGAAGATGTACATTCGTGCAGAAAGGCTTAGTTTAACAATTAGGCATTCGTGATGTTCTCTTAAAATAACTAACATGTGTTCCCTTTACCGGGCCTCTGAACCAGTTGTGTGAATATGCAGGTTAAACTCGTGCCTTTTCTGTGTTATCAGTGTATTTCTCATCCAGGCATGGAAGCGTCCTCTTAAATGGACAGCCCTTCGACAGCCTTTTCCGTGTAAACGATTGGGTTAAAAATCTCAAATCTGACAGGGCTTTTACATGGGATGTGGCCATCTTTCCGTTGTGAAAAATACCAGAACTCAACACTCTGTATGGGTACTCTCTTTGCGAATGTAGAATTTTATGAATTAATTTCTTAAACGCCACACGTGTAAAACATTCCCTAAAAAATGCAGCTCCAAAAACCAGTCAGGTTGTTGATTCCTGGTTCAAGTCAACAGATTTTGTTTTCTATGTAAAAGTCTTCGCAGATCTGTGTAGTGAGCAATCCTGTTTTGAAAAAGGACGTGCCTTTAAGCCTGTATAGACGGTTTGATTGTTGAGATACCTGGTGGCAATGACCGCACGGGTGGCAAGAGGTAGTAATGCACAGATGACAACAAACCGACTTGCATTTAAAAAAAAGTTAGGAGGCCTTGATAGGGGGAAACATTTTGTTAATTTCCAGAATCTTTATGAAGAAATAATGAACGAGAAGAAAGTCTGGCCTTGAAGTAAATGCAAATTAAACTATGTATACTTTTGACAAACTTTTTTCTGTTCTTATTCACATGTTATAATGTGTGCAGAGATCGTAAGTTACTTCCAAAAAACCATGTTTCAGGCAACAGGCAAACGGACAATACTGGACACAGGCTATGCTGACCGGCTCATGGACCGACTACCTGATGCTGGAGTACACCAACAGTGTAACAAGAAGAGCAAACGCTCGATCGAGTCACTTTCGCAGTTCTGAATATTATATGAGGCATCAGATGGACAGGAAGAAATTGCTATTCACAACACAATGAGTCACGTTCACATAAAATTTGAGCCCGGTCACTTTTATAGTTTCCGAGAAAAGCCCAACGTTAAGTTGTGTGTTGCCGAACAGAAAAGGCTAGTTATCTCCCTTGTTTTTCTGATAACGTTCGTAAAAGGCTACAGATGTAAATACTTTGATGTAAAGAATAATCCTACAAAGTTTCAATCACATCCGATGAACTTTGTCAAAGATATAAAATGTCTAATTTTTCCTTTGACGCTGACCTGTGACCTTGAAAAAGGTCAAAGGTCAACGAAACCATCGTTAAAGTGTAGAGGTCATTGGAGGTCACGACTAAACAAAATATGAGCCCGATCGCTTTGATAGTTTCCGAGAAAAGTCCAACGTTAAGGTGGTGTCTACGGACGGCCGGCCGGACGGCCGGCCGGACAGACTAACACTGACCGATTACATAGAGTCACTTTTTCTCAAGTGACTCAAAAAGTCTGGAACAAAATGTTGCAGCATGTGAACCATGCACCGGACCACGTGACAACCCATTATCATCTTCAAACCATGCAGGAATCTGTTCAACCAAAGATACTAGTTCAACACAGTCACACGATTTGTAAAAGTATATTTCAGCCTTCTGTAGCTCAGGGATTTTGAACCCCACTCTTCATCCGTTTGTGAAAGTAATTCTGATTGTTTTGACTGCACAGGTTGGTAATGGTACTCTGATGCTTCTGCCGAGAAACCCCACTCGCTTGCGCACCAGCTGCTGCCTGTTATGGGTAAGCGACGTGCCAGTATTTCCTGCAAAGCAAGACAGAATAAAACAGCAGCTTAGTTTGAGCTTTTAAGACATTCGTACCAGAGAAAACGTGTACGTGTTTGTTTGGAGAGGGTGGATAGAATCATAAGACACGCTGTGTCTATGTGACGTAGAGCAGGTTTTCAAATTCATGCTGAAGCACTGTGTGATCGCTATTTTTTTTATGGCATATCTTACCTTGATTTCAGATAGACTGGGAACCGAAATGAGGATGTTTACATGAATAAACTATGCTGATATGTATGTGTTTAGAAATAAAGAATAGTTTTAATGATATATGATGGTGTGTGTTTTTTTTTTAACCCAATGTGATATGTTTGTATTTGAAAACAAATTGTACACTCTGTTGTCAATTTTACTTTCAGATAAATAAATCTATCATAATGGAAATCATCTGTTTGTGTTGTGTTACTTACCCATTTTGATCAATGTTGAGTCGTCCATATTCCTGTGTGTACGCATAGTATGCAGTTTGAAGGTAGTAGATGTCCGAGCAAACATAGGAGGATGTGCTGTTAGGCTGTCTATCTCCTCATCCAGGTTTTCCAGATATTTGAATTTCGTTCCCTCTTGGAGTTTCTGCACTGACACCTGATAAGCAAAATACACGTATCACTCTGTGATCATGGCAAAATGTTACGTATCATCTGTATGCCCCGTTCAAAAATTACCTTGAGATTCAAAGGTATAGATCTACACAGAAATTGCAGTGGATCACAAAAACAACACGAACAGTAGTACATATATTCAGTTTAAAAATTCATGCATTGAGAGTCAATAACCCGATTTAACCCCAGGTAGATTCAGGGTCCCACTGACTGAATCTCATATGGTTGCTTTTCGGCACACACCACACTTTTTTAATGGGACTGTAGGTTTTGTTAATACAGTAAAATATATAGTAGCAACGTACTGTCTGTTCGTGACGTTTGAGAATACCGATCTATGCACCAACGCATTGTCTTTTTGTAGTGTGACTGTCCGATATTGCGTAATCCTAAAAATCAATGATCAAAAAGTTTGAACTGCTGTAATCTTGTTTCAGCATAATATGTCTGACAGTGCTTATTTGCTTCCAAAACGGCTTGCGATATCACGCCATCAGCGTTTCTCCACTGCTCAGAAAATCTTATGATTTCAGATCTAGTTTGAGATCGGAAATCACGTGTGCTCGTTTAAAAAACTAAATTCATTTATTACTTCCCTTTGACCGTTTCGCAAGAAAAATGTCAGGATCACTATTAGTATTAGCACATGAAAGCAGCCCACCGCCATTTCAAAAAGGTTTCACTGTTTAGTGGTGTCGATGTCATGTAGTGTCTTACTGTCGCAAATAAAAATACCAGGATAATTGCAGTTTTGTCCGCAAGAAACAGGCTTTGCGCAATGTTAACTTGCTGTCTACATGTTTCGTTGTGTGACTGAAGAATTACTCAGAATTCCAAGAGAAAATAAGGATAGTCGCGTGTGAACATCACTGTGGAAGCATTTATTCTAAACTGGGCAGTTCAAGATAGGAAAATAAACAACACCAGATGCCTGAAATAATAGCATAAATCCATAATCTTTAGATCTACATGCTTACAGATCTGTGGAAGCACATCAACTGATCTGTGAAAAACACACCTGACTTCGATCTAGCATGCAAGAGGTAGCGACTACGGACTAGTGTGTCAACATCACAACAAAGAGAATCACATACCATTTCGTATTGCCGCTTATGCTGGCTCTGTTTCTTGTGGCCTCGCCAGCATTTTGACGACGAAGAGGCTCAAACGGGCACGCTAAAACCTCAGGCTGGCTGAAAACCGGTCCGTATTCCACTTGTCTTCCTCACTGCTTGAGCCGGCCATGTTTGTTGTTCAAGGCTCGTGACGTAGCACACGTATGTGCACAAGGTCATGAGCCAAGACTGCGCGCGCGATGGAACGATTCAGAACAACCAAAAACGAGTCAAAGTATACTTTTTGGATTTCTGTGTTCATTTTTACACACGCATTTGTGTTTGATGAATTAAGAGGGTCAACATATCAAAAGTGACCCTAAACCTTGGACTTTTCCTTTAACTATCCTGGCGACGAGAACGCTGAAGAAGACGAAGTCGTTTAGTTACCCGTCAAAAGAATGTTTTAATTCCGAACACGTCAGATTCTATAAATCCGAATCAGACAAATCGTGTGCCTTCCCGGTGTCACTGCCCGTACACGATCGAGGCACATTCTGTCTCTTCAAAAAGCTTAGTCCCACTTTGACATTGAATTCTGCGATGTTCCCCTTGACAACTGATTGACAAAGAATTATTTTCCCTTTCACAGGCACCTCAGATTCTCCTCAGATTCTCCTCAGTGCAGTTGCTGCGTCAGTCGCTGTGTGCGCGCACGCGTGTGTGTGTGTGCGCGCGTGTGTGTGTGTGTGTGTGAGTATGCACAAGATATCAGAGAGAGACAGAGAGAGACGGACAGACAGAGAGACAGAGACAGACAGACAGAAAAATGGCGGAGTGTTGACGGACATAGTTAATTTGTGACACTAGTCTTTTCTTCAATGTTACGTTCACAGAGTCACTCACCTTAGTTTTGCGTTGTCGAGAACATAAACTCTGGCTGTCCTCAGCGAAGCTTGTATTCACATTATTTTAGAAAACTTCGCAGTGGTTTTCGGCAGGGATATCACTTTGGTCAACGGTGCGTGGAAGTCAGAGGGGAAGAGCCAGCAAAAGAAAACAAAACAAAACAAAACAAAACAAAAGCAAATAAAAGACGAAAACCGAACTCAATCCATTGAAAATGTTAGAAAGAATGCCGCAGTATGACTACTGTGGCTGTCCCATGGGTTCATAATGATAGGATATCCAACATAAGCTAGACGGTCCCAGCTAGAACCAGCGACAACCGCCTGGGGGGTGGGAAAGTTTTGCAATGAAAAAAAAAAGAAAGCCAAAATGTCGTCATTAAAGATTTCGTCATCGGCTAATGTGGCGTTTCTGTGGCGGTCAGTCTTGGTAACTGAGACCCAAAACTTTTGGTTGGCAGAGACCTATTCTGAACAAAATACCACGGTGTGTGAACTGATTCCGTTCGTACATCCGGATGTTTCCTAGCATACAGCGTCTTTTTCGGCACTTGCTCCAGGAAAAGAATTGCGGTAAATCGTGTGGGCAGCGCACATTCGTTATGATGCAAGGTAGCCAATTTGTTTGGCTATGTGCACAATAAATGCCAAGGTGCTAGTCGACCTCATGGTTGCACACGCGGGTCAAACGTGACAGCTTGCATGATTTTAGACATTTTCTTGTTTTTCTCGCTCTGTAATCAAAACTGACCCCTGATTTGAACATGTGCACCAAAACCATTACCTGTTACGACATTTCGCTTGAACAGTATGCTATTCAGACTTGGTCGTGTGACAGACGTTTTCTTCCACACGAGATTACGTTGATTGTCTAACGAAGCCGTCAGCTAATCGAGTGTGGAAGAAAACACTGTCACACGACCAAGTCGGAATAGCATTTATGTCTCACAGATTCAACAGAGGAGAGAACAAACACGTTTTGCGTACTCAGGCTTGATAAACCTAAACACAGGAGCAGCCGTTGTGGAGAGATCTACTTTTTGACGAAAGTGACCGAACAACTATGAATGACGTCTCGGTACATGTGAATGACGTCACAGTCATCGTCACAGTCTGTATCTTTTGAAGCATCGTAATCTTCATGACGTCTTTCTGTGTCTGCATCCGCGAAATGTTTGTTCTTTCCGGGATCTTTGTTATCTATGTTCATAACTCTGTCCTTCTAGATTCAGACTAACAAGCCTCGTGAGCGGGCCACTTTCCAAGGGCAGCTAAATTCGCGTATGGAAACAGTTCTGTCGTCTGGGATGCCGTTTTCAGTATTCTCAGCGTTGAAGAATTTGTAAAGAGAGGAAACGATAATAGCAGGAGAAATAAAAGTCGTGTGTGCATTTTGGGGCTTTTGGAGGGACGATTTCGAGTTTGAATCCGTTCTTGCACATGCTCCAAAGCGTGTAACATACAATCTTGCACACGTTTGCTTTAGTACCGTAGTGGCAAAGAAGGAAAGCGTGTGACATAAGTTTATATAGCCTGATTGCTTTTGTACAATCACTTGTTTTTTGAAAACATGCCGATTCTGTTCGTACGCCATGATTCAGTTCTTACAAAATAAAGCGTTTCCGTTCGTACACATTCATTTGATCGGGGAAAAACAGGCCCCCACTACAAGTTATGTGTGTTCCAATGGTCGTCATGTAGCACAGAGTACGCCTACGAGTGATATTGGACCCATGTGAACTGAATTGAATGTGTGTTGAGTTTGCATCAGACAGTTTTGTTTTCGTTCGTACTGATTTTGACGAAAACAGGTGTCCGTTCGTACCTCTTTCAGAATACAGAATACAGAATACAGTATTTATTGAGCCAAGTGACATTAAAAAAACATTTAAAGCACAAGGAATTTAGCGTAGTGTTGGTAAAATCACGCACACACACACACACACCCACACACACACTGACACACACACACACACACGCCCACACATTCACTGACATACACACCAACACACACACGCCCACACTACAGCAGTCACGATCACACCATCACACGCAGGGCAGACATGAGGTAAAACAAATGACAATCATCTATTAAAAGAAAAAGTACAAAGAGTGGTCTAAGATGCTGGTGGAAGGGTCTACACAGAATACAATTTTATAATCTAATGCATAGTTAGAACTAGCCCATCCCCTCCACCCACCCACTCATGAATGACTAAAATAATGCAGCTAAAAAATATAGAAAAAAATAAAAATCACACATCAAAGTCCCACTCAAACCCCCCCCCCCCCCCTCCCCACCACCACCACCACCACCACCTAACACTGAGTCACAGGATGTGGTGAGCTCACCGCCAGCAGGATCACAGACTGCGAAGCTGCCCAACTGAGGGATGGGATGCGTTAAGGGAGGAAACAGCTTGGGGGAAGAAAGAGGTCTGGAGACGTCGAGTGCGTGCCCCCAGGGATCGGAATCGACGACCTGAGGGCAGGCGCTCGAAGAGGGGATGGCCAGGGTGGGACTCGTCAGCCACAATTTTCTGGGCTCTGGACAGCATGCGCTTGGCATAGAGGGATGCTAGGGAGGGCAGCTCACAGCCGACGATCCTGCTAGCAGTGCGCACCACACGCTCCAGCTTGTTCTTGAGCAGCTGGGAGGTGTTGCCGTACCACACTGTGATGGAGAATGTCAAGATGCTCTCCACCACGGCCCTGTAGAACTGGACCAGGATGACCTGGCTGAGGCGGAACTTCTTGAGCTGGCGCAAGAAGTAGAGGCGTTGCCGCGCTCGCTTGACGATGGCGTCAACGTTATCATCCCAGCACAGGTCGTTGGAGATGGTGGTGCCTAAGAACTTGAAAAAGTCCACCATCTCGATGGGATCGCCGTTGATGATCAGTGGAGCCACAGGGCCTTTTTTCCTGCGAAAGTCCACCACCATCTCCTTGGTCTTGGTGGCGTTCAGCAGGAGATTGTTGTTGTCGCACCACGACACCAGACAGTCGACCTCCTGGCGGTACACGGTCTCATCACCGCCGGTGATGAGACCTTCGGCTGTGGTGTCGTCAGCGAACTTCACCAGCTGAACTGAGTCATGAGAGGCGACGCAGTCGTTGGTGAAGAGGCAGTAGAGCAGCGGTGAGAGGACGCACCCCTGGGGTGCTCCGGTGCTCAGGACCAGCGTCTTGGAGAGGAGGCCGTTGACCTTGACTGTCTGGGGGCGCTGAAGGAGGAAGTCAAGGAGCCACAGGCAGAGGGAAGGGGCAAGGTCAAAGAGGAGGAGCTTGTCATAGAGTTTTTGGGGGATAATGGTGTTAAAGGCCGAGGAGTAGTCCACAAAGAGGAGGCGGGCATAGGAGTTGGGGGTCTCGAGGTGCTGGAGGATGAAGTGGAGGGCAACGGCGACAGCGTCGTCCACAAATTGTTTCCGTTCGGACGCGTTTTATGACGCTCGTGATTTTGGTTGAAAGCTCTGACATGGACTACAGGATCTTTTCCGTGCGTACTTGGTCTTGTGCTTGCGTGTACACACGAAGGGGGATAAGGAACTACCAGGTCGGAAAAATCTCCTCCCTTACCCCACCAGGCTTCAGGTCGGGATTTGAACTCACGACCTTCCGACTAAGAGGCCGATGTCTTATCTGTTAGGCCACTGAGCCCGTTACAAAAACAATACCTTCTTGAATCTCAGCTGCTTTGTTTTCTCAATTTGTTCACACCCAACAATGCCGTTGTAAACTAACATAAAGTCCAGTATTTACTTTACTTGAAAACGTTCCTGGGAACTGTTTCTTGTGACATATCATGCATGACATGGAGGTAGGTTTTAAGTTACGCATCACAAGAAAAAAACATTAATGTTTCACAGTCCTACTAGAACGGGATGAAACAGATTGAATATTTGTTTTTTAAGACTTTAATAATGAGTTTTTCTTCAACAGACAAGTGGTGTAATACAAATGTGTGGGGGCCCGGTAGCTCAGTTGGTAGAGCACTGGACTTGTGATCGGAAGGACGTCGCAGGTTCGAATTCGGGCCGGGACGGACACGGGTCAACTTTATGTGAAGACCTAGAGACGGAAGCCATATATATATCCCACCACCGTGTCACCACAATGGCACGTAACAGACCTCGGTCATTCTGACATAAAAGTACAGATTGCTGATACCACTTAAACACGCATACACTTGTGTATCTCATCAAATGCCGTGAGGGAGTAAAAACTAAAATTATCATATAATCCATATCATGTCCTTAAAAGGCGAAATATTTAGCCTGTAGGACAGTAAGCATTCTCTCTTTCCTTGAATGGCATTCAACAACACGGGGCAAGAAAAGTTAAAGATATAGTCTCCACGCCGCCATCTTGGAGAGTTTTCTGCCGAATTGGGCCGATTTGAAGAGTTTGGGGAATCTAGTGTACCTTAATTAAGACGCACCTGGCTCGGTTTGCTCAATAAAGCACCAGAAGTATGCTAAATAATTAAATCAAAATGAGTAAATTGGCATTTCGACGTGTCCGGGCTCTCCACCATTTGAAGATTAAAATTGGCCGTCAACAGACTGGTTATCGTCGCCTGTGCTCGCCGAGACGGCTGCTGTCATGACAACTGGCAAAAAATGGCGGACGTATCGCAAAGAGCTAGCACATTTCTCAACGAAATTGAGTCCAGAAAGAAAAGGAAACCAATGACAGAACCTGAACGGAAGCGACGCAGACGACAAACTACAGCAGAACGCAACAAGCGAACCATATTCATAGGATATCAATGGGAACGATTTGTGTTGAGGGTGTAGCAGTATACAGCGGTGTTTTCAGGGTGTAGCAGTACACAGCGGTGTTTCCAGGGTGTAGCAGTATACAGCGGTGTTTCCAGGGTGTACGCGGCAGTATACAGCGGTGTTTTGGTCAGAAACATGTCTTTAAATATCTGCTTTTCTTCTGCAGAAAAAAACCCAGGCTCATTTGAATGTGAGCACTATTTAGGCATTACGTCACAGCTCCTACTCCACACCAACCTTCACAAATCACGGGTGGGGAACTGTTCCGCACCGTATCCGTTGGGACTGGGAGCGACGTGTTCCGGTTGTGGATAGTCGCTATTTTTCACTTCACAACCGGATGAAATTGTTTTTGGATCGTTTAATAAAACAATAATTTTAATTACAAGTGTCCGATTTTTAATGACCAAACTCACTCATTAGTTTTTAAGCCACCAAGCTGAAATGCAATACCAAACCCCAGCCTTCGTCGAAGATTGCTTTGCCAAAATTTCAATGAATTTAATTGAAAAATGAGGGTGTGACAGTGCCGCCTCAACTTTTACAAAAAGCCGGATATGACGTCATCAAAAGTATTTATCGAAAAAGAACCCGTCCGAGGATATCATTCCCAGGAACTCTCATGTCAAATTTCATAAAGATCGGTCCAGTAGTTTGGTCTGAATCGCTCTACACACACACACGCACAGACAGACAGACAGACACACACACACACACACACACACACACACACACACACACACACACACACACACACACACACACACACACACCACGACCCTCGTCTCGATTCCCCCTCGAAAATAGAAATGGGTGGGGTCAAAGCCACCACTCAGAAGTTAGCTAACACGACTGACATCGTATCTCATTGGTCAAGCAAGTTAACGAATCACAATCTTACAAACACACATGACTGAAAGAGGAAAGTGACATTCTAACACCCTCTTAATGAGGCTTTGATCGGAGCGCGTCAAAAGACATCACAAGAACATTCCCCAGGAAGCTGCCCCCGGTTCGGCCATAAAGTTGCATAACTGACCACCTGTGGGCCCGAGGTGCCCGTCTCTCCCTAGGAGAGCGGCTTGACTTCATAGAGAACAAAGACTAGTCTCTAGTGGATGGACACAGACGGCTAAGCCCGTGTACGGTCCACACTCCACAGGTGTCTGGACATGAGCATCTCACAATTTAAACGAAAACAGATAACTTTCTAAATTAAAATATGTGCAATCTGGCGTATTCTGGGAGTATTTGTCCTGAGTTTTAAAGGCTAAACAATTTTTTTGTTTTTTACCCTTGGAGGAGGTACATGGCCAGGCCAAGGGAGGAGGGGGGGGGGGGTCCGGGCAACAGGAACCCCCCCTCCCCCTGGATCCGGCCCTGTGGATGCTATCTCGCAGTGGATATTATTCACCCTTTCTACAGTTTGTTAGTACAGCAATCTGTCGTGTTTATTTATTATTCTCGAAAGTGCATAGTATACCGATATTTTATTTGTCAAGCAGAAAACTGATTTTCATGTATTAGTGCTTTGCTTTCACAATATCGTTTTTGATTATTAAAAGCTTACCTAGCGTATTAACCAACAGATGACTGACTTTAAAGAGAGAGAGAGAGAGAGAGAGAAGGCGAAGGCGAAGGCGAAGGCGAATTTTTATTGCATCAAACACAATGTGTATGTACAAGGGGGAGAAATAGTTAGCATGTGAACAAAGTGGACTTGACCGTCCGGAAGCAAGGCAACTTAAAATCAACACCTAGCACAAGAAGTAAAAACAGAGAAGAAAAAAAAATACAGTAAGATGAAGACAAGGATTTTGGGTTGTACGATCATACCGGTCTATTTCACAATTGATTTTCTCTTTGTCTAAACGCGTAGAACACATAATTTGACAATGCAATCAGTCGTAATTTGTTGTCAGTCTGTAAAATACACAACGATGAGTTGGAGAACTGGTCAAGGTCAAAACAAGCACCAATGTACTTTTGACGGATTGCATTGTAAGCTGGGCATTTAAACAGGAAGTGGTTTTCATTTTCTTCAGTTGATTTACAAAATGTACAATTTCTGGATTCAGCGCACTCGGGATTATAGCGCAGTTTATTTACCTTCAATGGTGTAATGCCCAGTCTGAACTTTGTGTACATTTTGCGTATGTACTGGTTTTCAATGACACCCAGATACTTTTCTTTTTCAAGTTCTCCTTTAAACATCCTGTATACATCAAATCTCACACTTGTATCAAGTTTACAGTGCCAGTTTTGCTCAAAGCAGTCTTGCAGACGTTGCTGTAATGTTCTAATAAACGCACATTCCCTACCTACAGACCCGTTCAACCACACATCTCCAAATCCATTCATGCAAAGGAGGCATTTAACTTGTGAGACCCAATTCTGTTTTCCCCTTTCAACTGCGTTTTTTAACATGATGTATGACATCTTTGCATATCTCGAATCCGGCATACAGTTAAGTCTCAACCAGTACTTTACGCTTCGGATATTTGCTAGGATTGACAAAGTGCATCTTCCAAGTTCCCCATACACCATCTGGTTTGGACTGTTTGACGAGATCCCGAGTAATCTTTTACAGGCATACATGTGAACCTTTTCAATCTGTGAACAGTCAAAACATCCCCATAGTTCTGAGCCATAGAGCAAGATGGGAGCAATTTGCGCATCAAATAATTTGAAAAATATGTCCATGTCGTGGCATCCTATATTCCATAAGACTTTAAAAATCTCAATGACACCTTGTTTGGCTCTGGTGATTGCGTCATTGAAAGAGAGATTCAAACGGGCTTGGGTTGTGAATGTCAGACCGAGATACTTGTAAGAGCTAGCACTTGATACTTGCGCGTTTCCGTAGAACCATTTCTCACTTTTGGCTAAATGACCACCGTTTCGAAAAACAACGACTTTGGTTTTATTCATGTTTAGCCTTAACCCAAGACGCTTTGAAACGTTATGTAAGATGTTCAGTTGGTTTTGCAAACCCACTATGGACGATGATAGCAGTGCAATGTCGTCAGCGAACATCAAAAGAAACAGTTCGATCTCGCCGGGAAGCATTTGAATTCCGTGTCTGCCCTTACATATTATTTCCGAGGCAAGTTCGTTTATAAGAAACGAAAAAAGCGTTGGGCTCGCTAGACAGCCCTGCTTCAGGCCTTGTAGGCATTCAAAATAATCAGTATTGCCAGAGTTACATCGGACGCAAGAGAGAACAGATGAGTACATTGACCTAAGCATGTTAAACATTCTTCCTTTTACACCAATCTTTAATAAAACATTCCACAAAACATTCCTTTTAACGGTGTCAAACGCCTTTTGAAAGTCCACAAAAGCAACATATAACTTCTTTTTTAGTTGAAGCTGCTTGGTAACTGCTGCATAAAGAGTGAACATGTGGTCAATTGTGGAGTAATTTTTTCTAAAACCCGCCTGTGACTCAGAGAGAATGTTGTTTTCCTCAGCCCACGCTGTCAAACGGGCATTCATAATACTGGTATACAACTTGCTCACACAACTTAACAAAGAGACGCCTCTATAATTGTCAGGGTTCTCATCATCACCTTTCTTAAATATTGGTTGAATGATAGCCTTTGCCCAATCTGAAGGGTAGTCACCAGTCCTAAAAAGGTCGTTAAACAACGTCAAAAGATAGGGGACGATTGTGTCACCTGTGGTTTTTAAGAGATCATTTAAAACGCCATCTGGTCCCGCTGCTTTCCCTTTTTTTAAGCCACTTAAAGCAGTCCTCACTTCTTCTTCGGTAATATCACTGTTGAGAATGTCGCAGTCAAGTTCGTTTTCTTCTTCAGTGTCAGTATGGTCATGTTCTTGAACATGCCTTCTATCCTCATCCTCGTTAAGTACTTTCTTAAAATGATCATACCATGCCTGATTGTCAATAGTTCCTGCGGGTTTACGTTTCCTCCTGAATTTCTTTATCTCCTTCCAAAATGCATGAGAGTCAGAAATATTCAACAGCAGGCTATTCACTCTATTTTGTTTATGACTGTCTTTTTTCTGTTTGAGCACTTTGGAGTATGACTTTCTCTCCGTTAGGTATAACATCTTTAACCTGTCTTTCTCTTGTCCTGTCTTTTCCTTTTTGTACATCCGAAATGCCTTGCGTGTTTGTCTTTTTAATTTTCGGCATTCAGAATCGAACCACTTGTTGTTTTCGGAGATTAAAGGTGAGTCATTTTTAAACACCCTTTCCATTGGTTTGGCAGCGTCTTTCAAAGCACACGTAAACAACTCCACTGATCCCTCTGCGTCCTCTTTGATCATAGCTGTAGCAGCGGCCAGTTTGTTTACAAAGCTTTCAGACTGGATCAAAGTTTTGACCTCTTGCTCTTTTTCTCTGTCCCATATGAGTCTTTTTGTAGGTGGCTGTGTTGCTTCACTGATGGGAGGACGGACATGGGCACAATCGACGCTAAACGTAAACCAGAGGGGCATATGCGATGACTCAACTCTCTCATCTACGGCTAGACGTTTAGAACGTGACGATAATTCATCAGAGATAACAAAGTAATCAATGACGCTATTTCCATGTACAGAAACATATGTAAAGTGTTCTGATAAATCAGGAGTGCAGTTACCGTTTAAAATATGCATACTAAAAGATGTACAAAAGGAAAGTAGCTCCCAACCAAATTGGTTAGCCACCTTGTCCTCTGATGACCTGGTGCAAACGTAGGGATCACATCGCTTATCGGCGCTATCCATTTCATCGACAGGGCACACGTTAGATTGATACTGGCCTGTTCTTGCGTTTAAGTCTCCACAAAGAATGACCTGCAAATCTCCATGTTTTTCAAACATGTCAAGGAGACAACACTCTAACTCATCGATATGGCATTTAGTCTGTTTCGTGTTATAATATGGCGACGTGGTTGGAGGGACATAGGCTGCCATGAAAATAATGTCTCCCTCTGTATTAAGCAATGTTTTGGAAAGTTTTAAGCATAAGATATGATCATATTCAGTCTCAACATGATAGACTAACTTACTTATATCTTTCTTTACGAGAACAACGACGCCCCCTGACCTCCTACCATGATTCGTTAGCTTCCTAGCCGATTTCTGGAAGATTTGAAAATCACTAAAGTGCCGTGATAGGTCGAATGCTTTATCCAAAAATGTCTCTACAAGACAGACAATATCGAACTTCAGGATATAGCCCAGAAAATCAGGATCAGGTAGCTTAGAAGCCAAGCCATCGACGTTCCAAGTGAGAAATTCTAACGTGCCCTTACCACCTTCTACTGCCGATGTGACGTGCCCGTGCCGTCAGTCACTGATTTTACTGCCACCAAGCATCGTGTCGATACGTCCTTGGCGTTGGCCTGTGGCGCCATGGCCTGCCCCCCGGGCAGTGCCAGCGGTGGAACCCGTCTGGAGCCTGCTGCGTGTCTTCACGCCCGGGTGATCGGCTGTGGCCGTGTACCCAGCACCGCCGGGTTGACTGCTTGCTCCGCCGTCCAGCTGAGCCCTCCGTCCGCCGCCCCGACCCCCACCGCACCCGCTACTGTCGTCACTGGAGATGTCGGTGGTCGGTGAGCCTCTACCCCGCCCCCTGCCCGCGTATATCGGGGTCTGTCGGTTGACCCTGTTGTCTACGCCTCGCTGGGGGGAGGTAAGGGCGTCTACGCTGGATGTGGTGATGGGGGCAGCAGGGGACTGGGGCGGCCGACAGGGCAGCGATGGGAAGTCATGGGACGAGGTGGTAGCCTCCGTGTTTGGACTGCTGTCTCTGGCTTGTCGTTCCTGCTGCTCACCTCGGTGCTCCCTGGGTCTCTTGTGCAGCCTCGTTCCCCTGTAGTAGGCCGTGAAGCCCTGGTCTCGGAGCTCCTTGAGCGTGGTTCGCTGTCTCGGTGTCAGATCGTCGTTCATGGAGACGTCAGCTGACCTCAGGCTCTGTCTAGTGCTGCGGTTGGCGATCAGTGCACGCTTGTCGTTAGCGTTGTGCAGCTTCACCAGGATAGGGCGAGAGCGCTGTTCGCTATGCTGTCCGAGGCGGTAAGCTCGGTCAAGGTCGTCTAGCTGCCACTCCTTGCCCGTGTCATCGTGTAGGTTAATGGTGTATAGCACTGCTCTGGCACAATCCTGTCCTGTTTCACCAGACGTCTCAGTGA
>NC_090259.1:13015614-13093114 GCF_037325665.1 Littorina saxatilis
CCAAACATGTGAATTAATTATAAAAAAAAAACAAAACAATTTTCTTTTATTTTTTTTATTTATGAAAATCGTAGTCTTGACACAGATAGCGGAATGGCGTATTTTTTGCAGAAAATCGTAATAAATTACGCCAAAATCGTAAGGGTAAACAGGTCTGGTGGTGGTGATGGTGGTGATGAGAGGGGTGAAGACAGTGTGAATGACTGTGGTGATGAAGATATAGTGAATGTCTGGGGTGATGATGGTGGTGAAGAGGGAGGTGAAGACAGAGTGGTGAAAGTCTGTGGTGATACTGATGATGTTGATGTTGTTGATGTGTATGCAAATGTTTCTGATGTTGATATTCTGCATGACTCTCTGGATGTTGGCAATGCGCATGAAATGGATAATGTTGTTGTAATGTCAGATGTTGATGTTCATTTTGACTCGTTAGATGTTGAGAATGTACGTAACAAATCTACTGTTAAAATAGATGTATATAATGTTGATAGTGAGATTGGAGATTCCTTTGGTTCTGAATATAGTATTGAGGATAATCCTGATATACTCTCCTGCTTAGCGCTTAATGTCTGTGGAATCACTTAAAAGCTAAAATTTCCTGAATTTGTGAAATTTATTGCCAAATATGACATTATTTGTTTTAGCGAGAGCAAACTTGATGATATTGATGAGATTAACATTCCAGGTTATATAGCATTCTATAAGAATAGAGGAACATTCCGCAGAAAATCAGGCGGTGTATTAGTTTTATTACGGGAAGTGTTTGCTAATAATATAACTATTTTTGAAGAAAAAAAGCTGTCACATAAGATAAAAGAAGAGATGAAAATATGGTATACATTTTTGGATGTAGAAATGTGTGAGAATGCGTTATTTTTTAAGTTAGATAAGAAAATACTTGGACGTGACACCCTTTTCTGTGCTTTATATATTCCCCCTGAAGGGTCACCTTACCATAACAAAGATGTTTATGCTGAACTAGAAGAGGTGTACATGCAGTTTGGGTTAGATAATGATTATGTTTGTCTGTTAGGAGACTTAAATTCCCGCACTGGTCATCTGAGTGAAATGTTGCATGAAGATGATCAGCATTCAGAAGGTTTTGTTGATAATGACTTGTTTGACTCTGATGAGGTTGGTACTCTAATAGGTGAGCGGGCCTCACAGGATAATAATACTAATAACCTTGGTTTTAAATTGATTGATTTTTGTAAAATGACTGGCTTAGTTATTGCTAATGGTAGAGTTGGCGATGATACAGGGGTTGGTAAATGCACATGTAAGGATAAGAGCGTTGTTGATTATTGCATCCTGTCAAAAGATTTGTTCTCGAAAGTTAATTATTATTCTGTGATGGAATTTTGTGAAATGTATTCTGATGTACACTGTCCTGTTGTTTTGCATTTATTAAAACATAATGAAGTACGCGCTAATGATTGCCTAGCAGAAGCTGTGAAAAAAAAACCCAAAAATGAAGATCTGCTGTCTAAAGGTAGAGAAAAGGATAACAAGTACACAAAACCAAAATGGGACAATAACAATGGGACCAAGTTAGCTTTTGTAGTTAATCTGAATGAGGATGATATTTATACTGTTGAAACTAAATTACAAAATATGCTAGCTACAAGTGAGAGTACGACAACAGATGACGTTGATAGTGTTACTAATAAGATTTGTGATATTTTAAATTGTTCTGCTGAGAAAATCGGTGTAATTAAAAAACAAAAATTTATGAAAAAGCCACGTTCAAAGAAATTTAAACTACAACAACCATGGTTTAGTGCAATTTGCAAAGAGAAAAGAAAAATATTTTTACATGCGAAAAACAAAGCAAGACGGTTTAAAAATGTGTTCAATGAAGATGAAAAAAAGAGTGCTTTTAAAGAATACAAAAAGACAATAAAAAAGGAATGCAAGTCGTATCATAATGAGTTCGTTAAAACTTTGAGAAAGTTAAGAAGTACTGACCCGAAAGCATACTGGAATCTTCTAAATAAAAATAAAAAGAATAATTCCAAAACTAACTATCCAACTTGTTCTGAGTTTTTCGAACATTTCACTAAACTACAAGAGTGTGATGAAAATGAAATGGATGATAGTAATGAACATTTAAATGAAGCAAGTAATGAATTTCTTAATGCGCCTTTTACAAAGGAGGAAGTTATCAAATGTATAGACAAGCTAAAAAACAATAAGGCATGCGGTCAGGATAAAATAATTAATGAGTATTTAAAAGCGTCACATGATCGAATGATTGATATTTATGTATTGTTGTTTAATGTTGTTTTGCAGTCAGGAAAGGTTCCAACACAATGGGCCGTAGGTGAAATTATTCCATTGTACAAAAATAAAGGCTCTCAAGCTGACCCCACAAATTATAGAGGAATTACTATACTCAGCTGCTTCGGAAAACTTTTCAGTGCAATTTTAAATGATAGGTTATCAAACTTTTTGGAGAGTAATAACAAATTAGGTCAAGAACAAACAGGTTTCCGCACAGGTTTTTCAACACTAGACCATGTTTTTACTTTGCATTGTATATTAAATTTTTTTCTCAACAAAAAGAAGCGACTGTTTTGTGCATTTGTAGACTATGAAAAAGCGTTTGATAAAGTTCGCCGTGCATTTTTATGGGAGAAATTAGTTAGTTCTGATGTTAATGGGAAGTTTTTAAAAACTGTAAGAAATGTGTATGAAAATGCCAAATCTTGTGTTAAAGTTAATAGTGAGTGTTCTGGATATTTTCCCAGTTTGTGTGGAGTTAGACAAGGGGAAAACTTGTCACCGTTGTTTTTTGCTCTATTTTTAAATGATCTAAAGCCTTTTCTGTTGGAAAACAGTAATGGTTTACAATCTATGTCAAGAGAGGCTATTGTGGCTGGAATGGATGATACGGATGTAAATGCTTTGTTTCAAATGTTTTTATTACTGTATGCGGATGATACTGTGATCTGCTCAGAGTCGGAAAAAAACCTGCAAGAATGTTTAAACAAAATGCACGAATACTGTTTAAAATGGCGTCTAAATATTAATGTAAACAAAACGAAAGTTATAGTTTTTTCCAGAGGTAAAATTAGAAATAAACCACTGTTTACGTACAATGGCAATTTAATCGAAGTAGTGTTTGATGTAATGTACTTGGGCCTTAAGATTAATTATAATAATACATTTTCAGTCGCACAGAAGAATCTATATGATCGTGCCTCAAGGGCAATGTTTGTTCTTTTGCGCACTTGTAGACAATTGTCACTACCTGTGGACATACAAGTTGACCTGTTCGATAAAATGATTGCTCCAATTTTATTGTATGGATGTGAAGTATGGGGTTTTGGTTCCTGTGAACTTGCTACTAAACTTCAATTGCGTTTTTATAAAATTGTTTTCAAACTAAAAAAATCAACTCCAAATGCTATGATATTTGGTGAACTTGGAAGATATCCACTAGATGTTAATATGAAATGTAGAATGCTTTGCTATTGGTATAAACTGATTAGTCCTATTCATAAAAATAAATTTTCAAGTATTGTGTATTGCTTTACTTATAGATTGTATATCAACAAGATGATTGAATCCAAGTACTTATGTTTCATTGAAAAAACCTTAAATGAAATTGGTCTCTCTGGCCTTTGGACTTCTCAAGAAAATATTCAATACTCAAGTACATGGTTTAAAAAGAAAGTAAAAAGAAGTCTATATGACCAGTATATCCATAAATGGTTTACAGAAATTGGAAAAAAAAAATGTTTTGGAATTATCGAATGTTCAAAGATATTTTTGCATGTGAAGACTACGTCACAACCCTGCCATATCAGCAATGTGTTTCAATGATGAAGTTTAGAACATTAAACAACAATTTACCTGTACAGAAAGAACGTTATCTTAACATCCCGAGGTCAGAAAGAACTTGCACCAAATGTGTATCGCATGACATAGGTGATGAATTCCATTATTTATTTGTCTGTGATTTTTTCAAAGAAGAAAGAGCTGAGTTGTTACCACCTTACTAAATATTGGAAAAAAACCTAATGCACTTAAATTTAAAAAGTTGTTTGCTACTAAGAAAAAGAAATTGCTAAAGAATATTTTGGACTTTACTAATAGAATTTGTAACAGTTTTTCATATTTTTTTTTTATTTTCTATTTTTTATTTTTATTTATTTATTATTTTTTTTATTTTTTTATTTATTTTTTTATTTTTATTTATTTATTATATTAGCATATATCATGATTGTATTGATTGTATTTATTGTTCAAAATGCCCCCATGGGTTATGGACCAATAAACTTGAAACTTGAACTTGACAATGACAATGACAATATTTTTATTCAACGAGGGTAGTAGATTAAGCAGTGGTCTGCTTTTTTACATCCAGCCCTCGCCCTAAAGAGGGACTAACTACAACAATGAAGTAAAAATACAAGATAAAAAAATAAAAAAAAATAAAAAAAATTCTACATTTTAACAGATAACTAAAATGAAAACACATTATACATATGTACACAAAATGCATTGCATTGAGGTAGATTGCGAGTTAATTGATGTGAATTAAGTGGTATAGAGCAGCTTGCACTTTCTCAACATCATGCTCTAAGCCATACATTGCATTTTAAGGAAAACAATCAAACAAGCAAGACATTGCAAAAATCATCACACATCTAAATAGTGGTTGGTTTTTAAGTCCCTTCATCCGAAAAGGGTCTGTGTACATAATACCAATAAAGAGGAGAGGGGCATGTTTAATACAAAGAGAGAGAGAGAGAGAGAGAGAGAGACTCAGAGAGAGAGAGAGAGAGAGAGAGAGAGAGAGAGAGAGAGAGAGAGAGAGAGAGAGAGAGAGAGAGAGAGAGAGAGAGAGAGAGAGAGAGAGAGAGAGATGCAATATATTCCGGCATTGCAAACACATTTCCAATTGAATGATTTTCTAAGGGCGATGAAAAACCTTCTTTTGGGACCATTCACTGCAAATCTTGGTTGTTCAGGGGAAGCAACAGTTATTTTACAAGTGTTGAAGTTCCAGTTCTCTAGGTGAGTTCCCTCCCTTGTGCTAACTCCTGATCATGAGTTACACAGACAGACAGACAGACAGACAGACAGACAGACAGACACACAGACCCAAACACACACCGTCACACACACACACACACACACACACACACACACAACCACCCCCCACCCACACACACACCGTCACACACACACACGACCCACCCACACACACTGACACGCATACATACATATATCCATACCGTCATACACACATACACACACGCACGCACACACACACACTCACACACACACACACACAGACAGAGAGACAGACAGACAGAGAGACAGACATACACACATATACCGTGGGGGGAGCACACGTAAACACACACACACACATACACACACACACACACACACACACACACACACACACACACACACACACACACACACACACACACACACACACACACACACACACACACACACAAACTAGTAGCCTGTCCGGAAGTTCAGTTCGACTGGCGACGAGTTTTGAAAGCGTGTCAGAACTGAAAAGCAAACTAACGAAGAAGGTTACATTCAAACAAACAACAAACAAAGTGAATTCAGACTCAACTCGCTTGCCATACTGTACATTAGCCGCGCAGTATACAGCCTTGCACACCGACCCCCCCACACACACACACACACACACGCACTGCTCCATTCAATCGTAATCTTTGTAGTACAGCAGCCTCAGAATTACGCCCGTCAAAGTAGGCATGATCAACAGGTAGACGACAAAGAACAAGCTGTCAAACATGGCCGCCACTTCCTGCCAACTGTACTCCGGTTCATTCCTCACTTTCTCCTCCGCTACTTCCGACGGACGTGCTTCCTGGAGCCTGACTTTGAAACTTCCGCTCAAGTGAGAGATGGGTCGGGACAGGTCCAACTTTTGCTTTCCCGGAGTAGTGGCGATAGACGGTAATTCCCTTACTTGGACCTTGCGGTTTCTCTTCGGCGGGTTGCCGCCACACGCGAAGTCTCGCAGAGGGACGAGAAGACGCGTGACGATGACGCGCATGGCAGACGACATGGTCTTGGTGGGGTCGCGGTGATCACAAGTTGAGCACCCAGCAGGTCAACAGAGTGGCGAACACACCAAGACATAGCACTATGGCCAGGTATACCTCTGGAACACAGTTACATCTATCATAAACACTTTCAGCAGAGTGGCGATTACACCAAGACACAGCACTATGGCCAAGTAGACCTCTGTTGCACAATAAGTTCTATAGTAAACACAATCAACAGAGTAACGAGCACAACAAGATACAGCACTATGGCCAAGTAGACCTCTGTTGCACAATAAGTTCTATAGTAAACACAATCAACAGAGTAACGATTACACCAAGACACAGCACTATGGCCAAGTAGATCTCTGTTGCACAATAAGTTCTATAGTAAACACAATCAACAGAGTAACGATTACACCAAGACACAGCACTATGGCCAAGTAGACCTCTGTTGCACAATAAGTTCTATAGTAAACACAATCAACAGAGTAACGAGCACAACAAGATACAGCACTATGGCCAAGTAGACCTCTGTTGCACAATAAGTTCTATAGTAAACACAATCAACAGAGTAACGAGCACAACAAGATACAGCACTATGGCCAAGTAGACCTCTGTTGCACAATAAGTTCTATAGTAAACACAATCAACAGAGTAACGATTACACCAAGACACAGCACTATGGCCAAGTAGACCTCTGTTGCACAATAAGTTCTATAGTAAACACAATCAACAGAGTAACGACTACACCAAGACACAGCACTATGGCCAAGTAGACCTCTGTTGCACAATAAGTTCTATAGTAAACACAATCAACAGAGTAACGAGCACAACAAGATACAGCACTATGGCCAAGTAGACCTCTGTTGCACAATAAGTTCTATAGTAAACACAATCAACAGAGTAACGATTACACCAAGACACAGCACTATGGCCAGGTACACCTCTGTGACACAGTAAGTTCTATATTCAACACTTTTAACAGAGTGGCCATCACAGGAGTATAGCCAAACAGACCTGTGCATCACGCAGTGCAGTTTAATGTCATATTCAAACGAAGAAACCATAGTATGAACATGATACACCACAGACTGCGATTTCACACATTTGTTTGTTACACAACTTAAGAATACATTTTGAAAGACACTTAACATTAAAGTATTGAAGGTTTGTTTATGGCTCTCGCGCACACACACACACACACATACACACACACACACACACACACACACACACACACCTATTCCAAAACACACACTCTCTTTCAACCCCCCACCCCCCACCCCCCACCCCTCCGAATTCATTTCCACCCTTCCTCACCTCCCTCGACACATCGTTGGAGATGGGGGGGCAGGGTGTCAATGACCCAGGTCAAGAAGACGATTTAGGACAGCAGCACGGTCAACGCGAAGCCAATCTTCTCCCCGGACTCCAGGGGCACCATGAACACGAAACACATCAGTAGTGACGTCAGTACTATGGGCACCAGCTGCACAGTGATCAACAATCATTGATGCCATCAGTGATCACGAAACACATCAGTAGTGACGTCAGCACTATGGGCACCAGCTGCACAGTGATCAACAATCACTGATGCCATCAGTGATCACAAAACACATCAGTTGTGACGTCAGTACTATGGGCATCAGCTGCACAGTGATCAACAATCATTGATGCCATCAGTGATCACAAAACACATCAGTTGTGACGTCAGTACTATGGGCACCAGCTGCACAGTGATCAACAATCATTGATGCCATCAGTGATCACAAAACACATCAGTTGTGACGTCAGTACTATGGGCACCAGCTGCACAGTGATCAACAATCATTGATGCCATCAGTGATCACGAAACACATCAGCAGTGACGTCAGCACTATGGGCAGCAGCTGCACAGTGATTAACAATCATTGATGCCATCAGTGATCACGAAACCCATCAGCAGTGACGTCAGCATTATGGGCAGCAGCTGCACAGAGATCAACGATCATTCACGTCATCAATAGCCACGATAAACACGAAACACATCAGTAGTAACGTCAATACTATGAGCATCAACTACACAGCGATCAACAGGGTGCGCGCATGGAGCGGAAAAAAAATCGCCCCCGATCGCCTCGCGGCGCGTCACCAGCGCGTCACGTTTAATTTTGCCCGGCGCCCACCTATGTAACGTCAGCAGGACAGACGAAGACGACGCACTGCAGATTATTGAGGTGATTCTTTTTTTTCCCCAGCCCGGTACACGTTGCGTGAAAAAAACCCAGGCCTAATACTCGCCTAGTACTTGGTGAGCGTGTTTCACAAGATAATAGAACAAACAACTTTGGATTTAAGTTAATTGACTTCTGTAGGACAACTGGTTTAATAATTGCTAACGGTAGAGCTGGTGATGATGCTAACCTTGGCAGATGTACTTGTAAAGATAAAAGTGTTGTTGACTATTGTATTCTGTCAAGCAATTTATTTGTTAAAGTTGAAACTTTTGCTGTTTTGGATTTTTGTGAAATGTACTCGGACGTTCATTGCCCGCTCGCCCTATCTTTCTTTAGGCGCGATGAGTCTGATAGAAACGATGAAAGTATTGATTGCGTGAATGACATGAGAAATCCAAATGAGAACTTAGAGCATATCGAAAATAACGTTGAATACACAAAACCAAATTGGAATGAAGGGAGTAAGTTAGCTTTCACAACCTCTTTAGAGGAAACTGATATTAGTGATATTGATATTCAATTAGCAAACATGTTGAGCTCTGTTATTAATGTGTCTGCAGAGGACATTGATAATGTAACTACTAATATATGTGACATTCTAAAGCGTTCTGCGGAAAAAATTGGAGTAATTAAGAAAAAGAATAAGATAAAACAAGTTAATAGTAAGAAACGAAAACCACACCAGCCTTGGTTCAATACAGTTTGTAAAGAAAAAAGGAAAATATTTGTACGTGCAAAAAACAAAGTTAAGCGTTTTAGAAATATTTTTTCTGAGCATGAAAAGAAGAATGCCTTAAAACTATAAAACAACAATAAAAAAAGAATGTAAGTTGTATCATACAGAATTTGTGAAGAAACTAAGAAAAATGAAAACTTGCGATCCAAAGGCGTATTGGAATGAGCTAAATAAGAATAAGAATAATAACAAAAGTACTAAGTTTCCTTCTTGCTCAGCATTTTTAGAACACTTTACAAAGTTACAGGAATGTGACGAAGATGATGTGGATGAAGAAAGAGATCTGTTTGGTGATAATAGTGTAAATAATGAAGTTCTGAATGCACCCATTACAAAAGAGGAATTTATAAAATGTGTAAAAAAAATTGAAAAACAACAAAGCGTGTGGTCAAGATAAAGTTATTAATGAGTATTTGAAAGCCTTTAACGATGGGATGACTGATATTGTTGTTAAGTTGTTTAATGTTGTGTTACAGTCTGGTAATGTTCCTACTCAGTGGTCCATTGGCGAAATTATCCCGCTGTATAAAAATAAGGGTTCCCAAACAGACCCAACTAATTATAGAGGAATAACAATACTTAGCTGCTTTGGTAAACTATTCACTGCGATTTTAAATACCAGATTATCGACTTTCTTGGAACTTAATGATAAGTTAGGTCAAGAACAGACAGGATTTCGTGCTGGTTTTTCAACATTAGATCATATCTTTACTTTGCATTGTGTTATACATTTTTTTCTCCAAAAGAAAAAGCGTTTGTATTGTGCATTTGTCGACTATGAGAAAGCGTTCGATAAAGTTCGGCGAGCACTTTTATGGGAGAAATTAGTTAGCTTTGATGTTAATGGAAATTTTTTGAAAACTGTTAAAAATATGTATGATAAAGCAAAATCATGTATTAAAGTTAAAGGTGAATGTTCTGGTTATTTTCCTAGCATTTGTGGGGTCAGACAAGGAGAAAATTTGTCTCCCTTGTTTTTTGCTTTGTTTTTAAATGACCTAAAGCCGTATTTAGGGGAAACTAGTGATGGATTGACTTCTCTCTCTAGAGAAGCTGTTTCTCTTGGTATGGATGATGCTGATGTGAATGTAATGTTTCAACTGTTTGTATTATTGTACGCTGATGACACTGTGATTTGTGCTGAGTCTGAAACGAAATTGCAAGAATGCTTAGATAAAATGCATGCATACTGCTTGAAATGGAAACTGAATATTAATGTTAAAAAAACGAAAGTCATTGTTTTTTCAAGGGGTAAAATAAGAATTATACCTAAATTTACGTATGATGATAAGCCAATTGAGGTAGTCCTTGATGTGATGTACTTAGGGTTACAGATTAATTATAATAATAAATTTTCGGTAGCACAAAAAAATTTGTATGACCGTGCGTCAAGGGCTATGTTTGCTCTTCTTCGCACATGTAGACAACTCTCATTGCCCGTGGATATACAGATTGATCTATTTGACAAAATGATTGTTCCGATTTTACTATATGGCTGTGAAATTTGGGGTTCAGGTTCTTGCGATTTAGCTACGAAGCTTCAGTTGCGTTTTTATAAGATAGTTTTCAAACTAAGAAAATCCACCCCTAATGCAATGGTTTTTGGCGAACTTGGAAAATATCCCCTGGATGTCAATATGAAATGTAGAATGCTCTGTTATTGGTATAAACTAATTGACCCAGTTAACAAAAACAAATTTTCAAGTGTTGCTTACAGATTTACCTATAGACTATATTCGCAAAAGATGTTTACTTCTGATTATCTGTCATGCATAGAAAAAACGTTAAGTGACTCTAGGTCTTTCTGGGCTTTGGATACAACAAGAATTTGTTTCTCAATATACATCTACTTGGTTTAAAGAAAAAGTAAAGCGGTGTTTATATGACCAGTATATTCACAATTGGTTCTCAGAAATGGATACAAAAGACATTTTTTGTAATTATAGAATGTTTAAAGATAGTTTTGTGTGTGAAGACTACATTAAATCCTTGTCGTTCCAAAAAGTCGTTACACTCATGAAATTTAGAACTACAAATAACAACCTGCCAGTACAGAAAGAAAGATACCTTAATATACCTAGAGCGAATCGCATTTGCAGAAAATGTACATCAGAAGATATAGGAGATGAGTATCATTATTTGTTTGTTTGTGACTTTTTCAATGAAAAAAGAGCAGAACTTATTCCACCATTCTACTGGAAAAAACCAAATTCACTTAAATACAAAAAACTGTTTGTATCAAGAAATAAGAAATTGTTGACGAAACTCTTGGAATTTATAAAATTAATTAGTAGCAATTTTTCATAGTGCTGGGATTTGTTAACCGTATTTTCGTTTTGTGTCCCCCATTGCCAGGAATCAATGTGTGTGTGTGTGTTTGCATTTTCTGTACTATAATATTTTGTGTTCACTGTTTGTGTACTTTTGTTTTCCAAATATTTATTTCATTTTTTCTTTTCTTATCTTCTATTTTTCTTTTTGTTTTCTTTTTTTCTTTCTTTTTTGATCACTTGGTACTTTGTGCATTTTTGAATTTGCGAATATTGTTTATAATGCCCCTGGGTAATGAACAATAAAAACTTGACTTGACTTGACTTGACTTGACTTGTCATAATCCCTATCGCAGCATGTCGTGTAGGGGCGACTGCGCAGATGTATTTTGCCCTTTATGGATACGCGCGAAATTGTTTCTACTGCGAGCGTTTTTTGCCGCTACCGCAACAGTTGCGCCGCAGTGCCGCTGCCCCTGCCGCTGCCGCTGCCGCTGCCGCGTCGTTACAAGGAAACATAGCTTTAAGGGTTGATACGCACCACTGATATTCTGCCCGTAGAACTGCCACTTCCTGCGGAAGCTAAAGAACATGTAGAGCCGCGTGTAGCTGTTGGAACCATCGAAGAACGTACCGTTACTCGTGTCAGTTATAGCCCCTCAGGTCCCACTCGCCGTTGGCTGAGTAATACTGAAAGTTTATGGCTCTGAAACCACCAGATGGGTTGTAACAGAACATGTGTATCACACATAGGAAGCTGAGACGGAGACACACACACACACACACACACACACACACACACACACACACACACACACACACACACACACACACACACACTCTCTCTCTCTCTCACACACACTGACACGCATACACACTCACACACGTATACACATTCTCTCACACACATATATACACACACACACAAACACACACACACACACATACAAACACACACACACACACACACTCACACACACACCCACACACACACACACACACACACACACCACACCACCCTCGTTTGGATTCTGAGTCTATCTAAAAACATTAAAGTCAAAACTTGACTAAATGTAATACCATCAGCAGATTGGTCATCATATTTGGAGTGTGAGTGACAACGATCACATATCCGACGTTTAATTAACCTATCAAACATATTTACACAAGTGCATTCGTTCTTCGTCTCATGTCACATACCTTTGCAAAAGGAAAGCAGCACAGCCAACAAAATCGCACGAAGAGCAAGCATATCCATTTTCACGCTTTTTCTTGTAACCTCGACTAAAAAGGATTGAGCAATTTTCCCTCAACCGAAGTAACACCTAGGAGCCCGCAGCAAACTCGACGGTCGTCTGGGATTACTTCCATGGTTTAAAGGTGGTCGTCTACATTTTTGATTTTTTTCAATAATCTTAATTATGGTTAGATTTTGCTAAAAAAAAAGTTATGTCAGATGATGAATGAACCATGGGGAAAAAAGTTATAGAAAACAAAATATGTAAAAAAAGATTTTATTTTTGGGTAGCGTAACTCACGCTTCCAATATTTTGTTTTCTGTTTGCTGAGAACATGTGCTTTGCCTAAAAATACTGACCAATCAAATTCATGTCACTATGCTTATAGCCACGCCCAAACAAGTGCAGCAACAGTTTGACACTGGAGCGCTGTCCACGCTTTTTTTTACACACACACACTGACACATACACACACACACACACACACACACACACATACACTGACACACACACACACACACACACACACACACACGCACGCACGCACGCACGCACGCACACACACACACACACACACACACACAAAACGTTTCTTACAAAACAATCCAGAAACCATATTCTTTTCCACAAAAGGAACTCTGACTGGCTGTATTCGGTCAGTAATAGTTAAGTATGTACACATCGTCACACATTGCGTCAATAGAAGCAGCTCCTTTGTAGCCATGCAGAGAAAAATGTGACTTTTTATATTTAGTCAAGCTTTGACTAAATATTTTAACATCGAGGGGGAATCGAAACGAGGGTCGTGGTGTATGTGCGTGCGTGTGTGTGTGTGTGTGTGTGTGTCTGTGTGTCCGTGTGTGTGTGTAGAGCGATTCAGACTAAACTACTGGACCGATCTTTATGAAATTTGACATGAGAGTTCCTGGGTATGAAATCCCCGAACGTTTTTTTCATTTTTTTTATAAATGTCTTTGATGACGTCATATCCGACTTTTCGTGAAAGTTGAGGCGGCACTGTCACGCCCTCATTTTTCAACCAAATTGGTTGAAATTTTGGTCAAGTAATCTTCGACGAAGTCCGGGGTTCGGTATTGCATTTCAGCTTGGTGGCTTAAAAATTAATTAATGACTTTGGTCATTAAAAATCTGAAAATTGTAAAAAAAAATAAAAATTTATAAAACGATCCAAATTTACGTTTATCTTATTCTCCATCATTTGCTGATTCCAAAAACATATAAATATGTTATATTTGGATTAAAAACAAGCTCTGAAAATTAAATATATAAAATTATTATCAAAATTAAATTGTCCAAATCAATTTAAAAACACTTTCATCTTATTCCTTGTCGGTTCCTGATTCCAAAAACATATAGATATGATATGTTTGGATTAAAAACACGCTCAGAGAGTTAAAACAAAGAGAGGTACAGAAAAGCGTGCTATCCTTCTTAGCGCAACTACTACCCCGCTCTTCTTGTCAATTTCACTGCCTTTGCCATGAGCGGTGGCCTGACGATGCTACGAGTAAAATGGCATTGCGTTTCATTCTGTGAGTTCGACAGCTACTTGACTAAATATTGTATTTTCGCCTTACGCGACTTGTTTGTATTCTGCACACGCCTTGAAGAAAAACATACATCTGTTAACTGGAGCGCGACGCACGTGTTGGTTCCTTTCCGCACTGTCCGATCTCTCTGTTCAATGCCTATATTCCCCACTCTTGTTTTGTTCAAAGTATTTCTTTATAAACACGCTACATCATCATCATCACGAAGTCGTAAGATCAACATCACTGAAGCGGAAGGAAACAAAGACAGGACATAAAGAAAATGCACCAAAGAAGACATTAACGTGTCAGTTTGGAGGAACGATAAATTGTTTTTAAACTGAAGGTGAGGCGATGGTATTTAGGACTGGACAAGGATGGTGAGGAAGGGGGAAGGAATGGAGATAGCGGATGTGGGCGGGGCCTAGAAGTAAGGAGGGAGGGGGGAGGGTGTTGTAGTGGAGGTTTTGGCGCCAAACTTTCTGGCAAGTGAGTGCCAGAGGATACAGTTCAGACGCGGTCCAGTCCAGACCCCTGTAAGTCACTCCAGAACACGCGTTCGGAATGCACGATAAGCGCGCGTGCTGATACGGTTAGTTAAACACCTCCCTCGGCCTTCGGAAATTTGACACTGAGAGCCGAAGTCGCAGCTCTGCCCAGTCCATAACTGATAAAACAAGAGGCACATACAATACACGGGGGTAGAGGAGACGAAATAGGTGAACAAGAATAATCAGATATGTAATAGTTTTACTGCATTATAACAAACATTTAGTGTTAATGCTGCTACATTTAAATTAAAGCCATGTTTTTTTTTAAGGTGTTGTTCTTTGAGCAGTCGCTGTTATTCAGAATAGTCCGGCGCCTGTGGGTGGACATGAATTGCGAAAGCTGTTCCGAGAAAGGTTTAAAAATATTTATCAATTTTAAAAGGAATATAAAAAGGAAAAACATCAATCTACATACAAGTAAAGGCTGTAGTTATCTGTCTGTCGTGAAAAAGGAACTTCGAAATTGTGATCGAAATTCGGCTTTTCGTTCATGCTGCCGCTGATTTCGTGTGTGTATCTGCATGTATCGCATTTACTGAAAAGTTGCTGAGATATATGTATGAATTCTCATTTACACCCAGTGTGTAAGGAAAACATTGAATATATATGTGTGACTCTGTGTGTGTGTGTGTGTGTGTGTGTGTGTGTGTGTGTGTGTGTGTGTCAGTGTGTGTATGTGTCTGTTATTGCTGAGCATAAGTCATAATGATTCAAAAAGTTCAGAAAGCCTGCACTTGGTCAGATATGTATCTTTCAACCTTTCAGCTGAGTAAACTTTGATCAGTCTTTCTGTGCTCGAAGTTTAAAACAAGTCGCGTAAGGTGAAAATACAATATTTAGTCAAGTAGCTGTCGAACTCACAGAATGAAACTGAACGCAATGCCATTTTTCAGCAAGACCGTATACTCGTAGCATCGTCAGTCCACCGCTCATGGCAAAGGCAGTGAGATTGACAAGAAGAGCGGGGTAGTAGTTGCGCTAAGAAGGATAGCACGCTTTTCTGTACCTCTCTTTGTTTTAACTTTCTGAGCGTGTTTTTAATCCAAACATATCATATCTATATGTTTTTGGAATCAGGAACCAACAAGGAATAAGATGAAAGTGTTTTTGAATTGATTTCAAAAATTTAATTTTGATAATAATTTTTATATATTTAATTTTCAGAGCTTGTATTTAATCCAAATATTTATATGTTTTTGGAATCAGCAAATGATGGAGAATAAGATGAATGTAAATTGGGATCGTTTTATAAAAAAAATATCTTTTTTACAATTTTCAGATTTTTAATGACCAAAGTCATCAATTAATTTTTAAGCCACCACGCTGAAATGCAATACCGAAGTCCGGGCTTCGTCGAAGATTACTTGACCAAAATTTCAACCAATTTGGTTGAAAAATGAGGGCGTGACAGTGCCGCCTCAACTTTCACGAAAAGCCGGATATGACGTCATCAAAGACATTTATCAAAAAAATGAAAAAAACGTTCGGGGATTTCATACCCAGGAACTCTCATGTCAAATTTCATAAAGATCGGTCCAGTAGTTTAGTCTGAATCGCTCTACACACACACACACACACACACACACACACGCACACACGCACACACGCACACACGCACATACACCACGACCCTCGTTTCGATTCCCCCTCGATGTTAAAATATTTAGTCAAAACTTGACTAAATATAAACAAGTCGCGTAAGGCGAAAATACAATATTTAGTCAAGTAGCTGTCGAACTCACAGAATGAAACTGAACGCAATGCCATTTTTCAGCAAGACCGTATACTCGTAGCATCGTCAGTCCACCGCTCATGGCAAAGGCAGTGAAATTGACAAGAAGAGCGGGGTAGTAGTTGCGCTAAGAAGGATAGCACGCTTTTCTGTACCTCTCTTTGTTTTAACTTTCTGAGCGTGTTTTTAATCCAAACATATCATATCTATATGTTTTTGGAATCAGGAACCGACAAGGAATAAGATGAAAGTGTTTTTAAATTGATTTGGACAATTTAATTTTGATAATAATTTTTATATATTTAATTTTCAGAGCTTGTTTTTAATCCGAATATAACATATTTATATGTTTTTGGAATCAGCAAATGATGGAGAATAAGATAAACGTAAATTTGGATCGTTTTATAAATTTTTATTTTTTTTTACAATTTTCAGATTTTTAATGACCAAAGTCATTAATTAATTTTTAAGCCACCAAGCTGAAATGCAATACTGAAGTCCGGGCTTCGTCGAAGATTACTTGACCAAAATTTGAACCAATTTAGTTGAAAAATGAGGGCGTGACAGTGCCGCCTCAACTTTCACGAAAAGCCGGATATGACGTCATCAAAGACATTTATCAAAAAAATGAAAAAAACGTTCGGGGATTTCATACCTAGGAACTCTCATGTCAAATTTCATAAAGATCGGTCCAGTAGTTTAGTCTGAATCGCTCTACACACACACACAGACACACACACACACGCACACACGCACACACACACGCACATACACCACGACCCTCGTTTCGATTCCCCCTCGATGTTAAAATATTTAGTCAAAACTTGACTAAATATAACAAGTCGCGTAAGGCGAAAATACAATATTTAGTCAAGTAGCTGTCGAACTCACAGAATGAAACTGAACGCAAAGCAACGCAGCAAGACCGTATACTCGTAGCATCGTCACTCCACCGCCCGTGGCAAAGGCAGTGCACGTGGAATTGACAAGAAGAGCGGGGTATTCGTTGCGCTGAGAAGGATAGCACGCTTTTCTGTACCTCTCTTCGTTTTAACTTTCTGAGCGTGTTTTTAATCCAAACATATCATATCTATATATTTTTGGAATCAGGAACCGACAAGGAATAAGATGAAAGTGTTTTTAAATTGATTTCGAAAAAAAAATTTTGATAATAATTTTTATATATTTAATTTTCAGAGCTTGTTTTTAATCCGAATATAACATATTTATATGTTTTTGGAATCAGCAAATAATGGCAAATAAGATAAACGTAAATTTGGATCGTTTTATAAATTTTTATTTTTTTTTACAATTTTCAGATTTTTAATGACCAAAGTCGTTAATTAATTTTTAAGCCACCAAGCTGAAATGCAATACCGAACCCCGGGCTTCGTCGAAGATTACTTGACCAAAATTTCAACCAATTTGGTTGAAAAATGAGGGCGTGACAGTGCCGCCTCAACTTTCACGAAAAGCCGGATATAACGTCATCAAAGACATTTATCAAAAAAATGAAAAAAAACGTTCGGGGATTTCATACCCAGGAACTCTCATGTCAAATTTCATAAAGATCGGTCCAGTAGTTTAGTCTGAATCGCTCTACACACACACACACACGCACACACACACACACACACACACGCACATACACCACGACCCTCGTTTCGATTCCCCCTCGATGTTAAAATATTTAGTCAAAACTTGACTAAATATAACAAGTCGCGTAAGGCGAAAATACAATATTTAGTCAAGTAGCTGTCGAACTCACAGAATGAAACTGAACGCAACGCAACGAAGCAAGACCGTATACTCGTAGCATCGTCACTCCACCGCCCGTGGCAAAGGCAGTGCACGTGGAATTGACAAGAAGACCGGGGTATTCGTTGCGCTGAGAAGGATAGCACGCTTTTCTGTATGGCATTCCGTTTGTCAAATAATTATTTGGATACTTTTTCATGTTTTTTTCACCAGTTTTAGCTAAATAATCATTATTTAGAAGCTCATGTGCTAAATAAGTAATTGTTATAAACAATGTAAAACAATTCTAAATAATTTTTTATTTACGTAAACCATTCATTATTTACCTAAACAATTCATTGTTTACGTAAATAATTCATTGTTTACGTAAATAATGATTTATTTACGTAAACAATATATTATTTAGATTTATATTACATTGTTTATAAACAATCAGCAATGTTTCTAAATAAATCATTATTTACGTAAACAATGAATTATTTACGTAAATAATTCATTGTTTACGTAAATAATGATTTATTTACGTAAACAATATATTATTTAGACTTATAATACATTGTTTATAAACAATGAGCAATGTTTCTAAATAAATCATTATTTACGTAAACAATGAATTGTTTAGCCAAGACATTTTCCATTATTTAGGGGTTTCTAGGATTCGCTTCTGAACTAAGTTTTATGTCTTTCAGTGATTACTATAATTGAATACAAGGTCTCTCCACACACTCTTATCTTAAAATAGCTGTTGTTTGGATATTATTTTGTTTATTTTACAAGCCGAGTACGAAAATAACTGATCTCAAACACAGTCAAAGGTCAAGGTCAATTAAGGGTTTTCTCTGCCGGGAGTGTTTAGTGTTTGCATTTTCTTGCTTGAAGTTGTTGAAACACAGTATTTTCCCCTTATGTTCTCTGTTCTGTTTATGTCCCAACAACATGCCTGTCTTTCCATTTCTCTTCCTTTCATCGTTTCATTTCAAAGAGAAAAGTAAAAACAGCTGTGAACCGTTGAAAAACGGGAAACAATGCCTCCTGGAGTGACTTCCCTTGCCTTGAAAGCAAGATGGAGAAACAGCGACCGGGCAAGAAGCGAACATATTCTGAGCGATTGTTACCAGAGGAGAGGCGGCGATACCATCAGAAGATTTTGGAGAGTGATGGGAATGATCCGTATGACATTCCAACCAGGTGCTGGTCAGCAAATCCGGACGATCTGCCAGAGCTGAGTTACATCAACATCGTAAATTATTTTGTGCTTGGCAAGAACTGAGAAGAGTGCATGTTGCTGAAAGCTTACAAACGTTTGGATTCCTACCGACTTTTTGTCTCTGGCTGGGTGAGGGATGTCAAGCGCTACAGCCCTGATGGCTGTCAAAACTCTGTCATTTCTGCAAAGGTAAGAATGTGCTTTCAGTTTATAAATATAATAATGAATGAACGTGAGTGTTCTCTGTCTTGTGTTGCAGATTTCACTTGTAAGTTGCAGTTCAGGATATTGTGTTGAGGCTTTGTCTTTAATATATTCTTCGCTTTAGTTTGTATTCTGGACTACGACAAAAGCTGTAGATAGTCTTGAATATATTTATATTTTGAAATAGCTTGCAAAATATTATATTTATATATAATTATAATGAGCTTCATGTTCATATTCAGTTAAAAATCTGTTGTTTACTTTTCATTGTTAATGTTGTAAAGCACATTGACATTATGTGCGTCTTAGAGTTATATTCATTCGATTGACCTAGCTGAATGCTGATTTGTGCGATCTTCAATTTATGTTTCAGGTTCTTCATTCACAACGCCTTAATGAACCAGCACTTTCTCCTTGGACCATCGCCACTTTTGATGGCAACATACTGTCAGCACACTGTACCTGCATGGCCGGAGTTGGAGAAACCTGCATGGCCGGAGTTGGAGAAACCTGCACACACGTCCCTTCACCTTCAAGGAGTCAGCTGTTGAGTGTGTGTGACAGACCGCCATTTCTGTTTGGAATCTAACAGTGAGGAGATGCTTTGTCTGCGCAAGGACCACCCATACTTAAAAGTTAAATAGTCAAGTACCGGTACAGTGCCAGATTGTTATGACCAGTTCCTCCTACTGCGATTTCATGGTGTGGACTACTGTGGATAAAGTTATTGTCTGAGTATTGCCTGACTGTGATTTTTGGGCAATGTGTGTGGAGAAAGCTTTGAAAGTGTTCAGACTCGCAGTTTTTCCAGAGCTAGTTGGAAACTGGCTGGACAGAGAAGCTGAGCCTCTACAAGCAGTGGATGTGAACCAGGAGCAGCTGCAAACACAAGCCGTGAAACGCAGCAAGAAACAGTGACAATGCCAGACTCGCTTGCTCATGTGTGTGGGAAAACAAACATCATGTATGACTGTACACACAGAAAGTGGCCAGTAGTAAAGTTGTAAAGAGGGAGAGAAAAGAGGGCATGTAATGTTTTAAATCACAGTTCACACTCACAGAGAAGTCATTGTTCCATTCTTGTTTCATTTTATTCTTAAAGTAAAATCATGCACAGATGTAGGCATACATTTTGTTTAGGATCACTGACCACAATACAAAATCAAGTGCTACAAGTATAAATTATGATGCATACAGGACATTATTTTGTGATTGTTTTACATCCACTGCTGTGAATAACAAAGAATCATGAGCAGTTTGATTATCAACTTATTCAGCCAGGTATATTGTTCATTCTCCTTGTTCAATGTTTCCAGTGACACGGATTGGCTGCTTGATTTAGGGAACAAATAAGAGTGTGTGGTCCAGCGTAGTTCTGCATCAGTACAGTCAAGTAATACAGTGTTTAAATTGGCAGTGGAACTGAAAGTTAGTTTCTATTATCAACTAGTTCTGTTTTGATGACAACAAAATTGAACACACTTATTTCTGCAAAAAAGCGCACAGGTCTATTTATCATAATGAATAGTTAATGACTCACATGCCCACAGTATGTTATTTCAATTTTGAACATTTAGTGAAAGTGTTCTTCTCTTCACTTTGGCTTGATACCTGCAATACTGGTAGTGGTATGTTCAGTGTTGCTTGAAGTTGCATGTTATTGGTAGTTTAAATGTGTGCTCGCATTTCAAGTGTAGGCCATTTAATTTTGCAATGCTCCTGATCTTGTTTCCTGTGTAGAGCTATTTTGAGGTTAATCAGCATAATTCAACCTTTGTCAGTTGTGTCAATACATGTCACATTTATGCAAAATGATTTCAAAGTGTATGTTAATGTGGTGTGTGTGTGTGTGTGTGTGTGTGTGATAGAAAGAGTGAAATCTGCTCTTGAAATGGAAGGAAATAGCAGCAGGTCAGATCATATACACATGATACATGTATGTGTATTCAAATTCAAGATTCCATCCAGTGAAAACATAACAGAAAAACTGTTGCTACTGCTCATGTGAGACACCTGCATCAGAATTAGATACAATACACCACAGTTTAATTAACACATTCTTTAAACAATGCCTTTATCTTCAAATTCAAGATTCCGTCCAGTGAAAACATAATAACAGAAAGACTATTGCTACTGCTCATGAGAGACATCAGAATCAGATACAAGACACCACAGTTCAGGGGTGTTGCTAGACATTTTTATGTTGGGACATTTGGCCAAAACTGTCAGAATGCTTTAGGACATTTTGAAAAAATTTCGGCCATTATTTTGGCTCATCGAAAGTCACCGCAACATTGAAGCACAAGAGGTAATCATTGTCTTAGGAACACAGAACATATGTTGCATACTGCAACTGAAACAATCAGCTTTGTTGATTTAAGTAAAACACAAAGACACCAATTCTTTAAAACTTTTTCAAACCTTTAACTTTAATGTTTTGAAAGTAAAACAATAAAACTCTTCCAATCTTGACAAGCCTTTCAGTTGGAAATATGACTGGTAAAACACCAATAAAACATAAACACACTCTGACACCGTCACATAACATTGTGATTTTATCCATTGTTTTGAAGGTTTCCTGATACACGAGCACATCTATGGATCTTGCATGGTCTTTGCTAGCGAGGTGGTCAGTTAATGCTGAAATTTTGGCAACCTCCCCTGGTGAAAATATTTTTACATCCACCGTTCTTGCACAGTTTGCAAAACATGGACCCACCCTCATAGCTAAGCCATGGGTGTAGGCCTAGGGTGAGCCAATTTGCTTGAAAACCACGATTTGGATGTCGCTTTTCAATCTCAGCAGATGTCGATACGCCGGTGAATGTGACTGTCCTCTGCTAAGCTTGTGTCGTCTGCTTCCATCGACTCGACAACACTACCCCTATCACTCACACTGTCCACGTTCGCGGTGTTGCTGTTATTTTTTTCAGAAGCACCTACCTTGGCGAAGGGTAGCACACCGTGGCCACTGATCAATTGAGTTTTTTTCTTCTTTTTTGGTTGCGACATGATGTTCGGCGAACGCAAACGCTGAGCCTGAGCGGTCCGCAGAAAGTGTGGTTTCCCTTGTCGAAACCACTCTGGCAGCTATAGTTTTTGTCAATGGCTTGCGCTCAAAACACTGATGTTTCGTTCTTGGTATTCACGAAGAAAATAAACGCCAGTCAGTTGTCTAAGTACATCGGCAGCAGTTTTATCAATCAATCAATCAATGACGCTTATATCGCGCATATTCCGTGGGTACAGTTCTAGGCGCTCTGCAGTAATGCCGTGTGAGATGAAATTTTATACGGCCAGTAATTGCAGCCATTTCGGCGCATATTTACCTTTCACGGCCTATTATTCCAAGTCACACGGGTATAGGTAGACAATTATTAACCGGCTGTGCCTAAGCAATTTTGCCAGGAAAGACCCTTTTGTCAATCGTGGGATCTTTAACGTGCACACCCAATGTAGTGTACACGGGGGGGGGAGTTCGGACACCGAAGAGAGTCTGCACACAAAGTTGACTCTGAAATAAATTTCCGCCGAACCTGGGATCGAACTCACGCTGACAGCGGCCAACTGAATGCAAATCCAGCGCGCTACAAACTGAGCTATATCCCCGCCCAAAAGCCTGACCAATAAAAAACCCGGACAAACCTTGGCCGATTCAGACGAATACTCTTCGGACATTTGGCCGATAAGTACATGAAAGTTTCGGCCAAAGTAAAAAAAAAATCGGCGATTCGCCGAAGGGCCGATCCAAACGACACCCCTGGAGTTTAATTAACATATTCTTTAGTCTAAACAATGCCTTCAGTTTGAACACTAGGCTGTGCAAACATTGACAAGCCCAGATGATAAAGTGACTATTTTGTCCAGTGTTACCACTTCTTCCTCTTCCCTTGCAAACAAAAGATCAGTCAGAATATCAGAGTTCAAAATTGTGTACTTTCCCCAAAGAATACCGATAACTCGCTCAACATAAATTCTCAGATTAGCTAGTTTGCGTGTTGACTATCTCATAAGCTGTAAGCTGACTCTTCTTTCTTGTAAAGGCAGGGATTTTCACTTGTGCACCTCTCATAGCCACTAGTTCATTAATGTCAAATCCCCTGTCGGCCAAAATGACATCATTTTGTACAATATTGTCTAGATACCCACTATTTGCAGTGATGTGCTTGTCACTTGAAAGCCCACCCCACCCTTTAGAAATAAAAGAAATATGGCCTTGAGGTGTAATTGATATTAGGTATTTAATTTATGGTGCACAAAATTGGTATTACTATCGTTAACAGTTATACAGGGTTTTAAAACTATCGTTAACTGTTATACTTATATATAGAGTTTCAAAACTATCGTTATCTGTTATATATAGTTTCAAAACTATCGTTAACTGTTAAATAGAGTTTTGAAACTATCGTTAACTGTTATATAGAGTTTTGAAACTATCGTTATCTGTTATATAGAGTTTCAAAACTATCGTTAACTGTTAAATAGAGTTTCGAAACTATCGTTAACTGTTATTTAGAGTTATAATATATCAATAGCGCGTTTGTGCGCGCTATTGCTAAAACTATGAATAACAGATAACGAGGGTTTCGCAAAACGGCGGCATGGTGCGCGCAAGTGATATTACTATCGTTAACTGTTATATAGAGTTTCTAAAAATAGCGATGGCGTGGTCGGATGTTTTGATGCCGGCAAAATGGCTGCTGAACGTTTCGTTCGAGCAGAGACATGTCTCTGGTTCGAGCGAATTTGCACTAAATTACTACAACATGATTTAGTAGATCAGGGATCGCGTTTACGCACGATTTTTGCGTATTTGACGCATTTTAAAAGTCGTTGGCGCGTTTTTTTCGCCGCGCCGCGTAAGCCATACGCAAAAATATTGTAACTTTTTCTTGTCTTCACGCAGCGCTTTTGCTCTGACTTAATAATCACCCGATCCTGAAACTGACTATAGGGCTCGAGAAGTGACGACACACATGAAATCTGCGCGTCAAAACTAAAGTCTGTTTCTTTTTGCATCGAAGTATCGCAAACGAACGTAACGAGGGTATTACCAGATAATGTCTTGTCGGATAATGAAACAGACATTAGCTGCTCTCCCATCTCGCGCTTCCAAAAGGCGGAAAGTGTGTCTAGTCGTATTAGAGCGGGAAACAAACTTGCAAGGCCCGAAGGTTGGAGACAGCAGGGGTGTTATTCGACAGGCGTGCGCGGAGTTCGACAGGAAAACTCGCTGTATTTAGGTAAGGAGTGTCTTTAAGTCTTTCGTGCGTGTTTTGTTTGTGTCTGTACGTGTGTTCGTAGTACGCAAAAATATTGGTCCGTGACGCGTTTTTTTCGTTTCGTTGCGTATGACTTACGCGTTTTTTAAAAAGCTAGCGCGATCCCTGGTAGATCATATTCAACTAACTGTCGTCTGATAAGTCCATCATTTCGCTGCTTCGTTTAATCAAGTAATCAAATCTTCGTTACAGCTAGGACGCTTCCTGTTTTCACAGAAATATTGGTCAGTGTCAGCTTGACCCGTTCTAGCTACCGCGCTGTGTGCGGGTCAGTTTGTACACATACGGCTGGCATGCATGCAGTGGGCAACGGTACACGATGCGAAAGCATGCAGTGTTTTCCAAAACGCGCCTTGGGGGATGTCACTCGGGAAACACGTTGTTTTGTGTTTGTTTTGAAAAAACCCCACTGTTTTGTGTAGTGCGTCATGGTCTTTTCCGCGAATATTCAGTAGGCCTACCGTCTTCAAACCGCACACGTGGAAAACGGTACGGCCGAAAGTACAAATGATAAAGCTAATATTAAACAAACTCAACAATGATTTGAGAAGACGACAACAGAAGAACGGTCACTAACTAAATAATGTTGTAGTTTTTTAAATTATGTTTCTAGTTAAAATGTACATTTCGTAGCAAAAAGACAGTTTTGCAATGGCATTTCAGGGTTTTCCCATTTGGGAACGATACCAACGCGCTTTTGATAAAACTATCGTTAGCTGTTATATAGAGTTTCTGAAACTCTATATAACAGATAACGATAGTTTCGAAACTCTACATAACAGTTAACGATAGTAATATCAATTTGGCGCACCATATTAATTGTATTGTTGTGCTTGTAGTTAGACCAGGTGAGTGCACTAGCGCTATAGCATCAACACTGGAGGGTCTCTCAATGAATATATTTCAAAACAGTCAATAATGGACACTACTCTGTTCCATGGATAGGGAAGGAACTGTGGCGGTATACTTGTCTTTATACTTTGCCTGTCTGGCCAGAAAACAAGTGGCTGCAGTCTGTGGTAGTGGTACATGATATGCACAGTCTCGTGAAAAACTTTGCTGGCAGATGTTCTTGACACAGAAAAGATATATGCCAGGTGTTGCAGAGGTGTGTTAAGGCGTATATATGCATGAATGAGAGCTTGAAACTGTGTCAGTGCTCTGCGCGAGTGTGTTGGCAAATGCGATGCAAGAAAATCGGGGATATAGCTCAGTTGGTAGCGTGCTGGATTTGTATTCAGTTGGCCGTTGTCAGCGCGAGTTCGATCCCAGGTTCGGCGGAAATTTATTTCAGAGTCAACTTTGTGTGCAGACTCTCTTCGGTGTCCGAACTCCCCCCCCCCCCCCCCCCCCCCTTGTACACTACATTGGGTGTGCACGTTAAAGATCCCACGATTGACAAAAGGGTCTTTCCTGGCAAAATTGCTTAGCCACATTTAATAATTGTCTACCTATACCCGTGTGACTTGGAATAATAGGCCGTGAAAGGTAAATATGCGCCGAAATGGCTGCAATCTACTGGCCGTATAAAATTTCATCTCACACGGCATCACTGCAGAGCGCCTAGAACTGTACCCACGGAATATGCGCGATATAAGCCTCATTGATTGATTGATTGATTGATTGATTGAAAATCAAATAATGTAACAAGTGTGAAGAAATTAGAAATCCCAGTAAAATATCGTACAGTATCGTCATTGTCCCTCAAAGATTCAAGTGTCATTTTTTTCTTGGCAAGTTCGTCTTTAAGTTCCCGAGTTTCTAGCACCAGCCTGTTAAGTTCATCCCGTAGCTGCTTTTCTTCATCTTTAGAAATACAGGCAAAATTGTCATAGGTTTCAGTCTGGCAATAAGTACCGCCACAGTCACCTCTCTCGGGAAGAGGAGCAGCCAGTTCTGCTGTATCCGAAGTACCTTCACCGTCGCCATCACCAGCATCCTCTGCTAAATTAGGGTGAGAAGGACAAGGAGTTGACTCACTCCCCACAAGCTTCTTCCTCTCCTTCAGTCCTTGAGTCTCTGGTACTGTCCTTGTTGGCTGTCAGGCTGTGTCCCTGCACCATACCCAAGTTTCAAAGTAGGTGTCCAGCTCGGACTGTTTACTTCCCACAGATGGTTGCCCTGCAGAAAAAATCAAAGGCAAATGTATTGTAAATTATGGATTGGGAGTTATTTTAAAAATAAGTCGCCCAAACAAAATGAATGAGTAAATCTCGACACAGATCTACCCTTTAAAACTGAACTATGAAGTTGTATCAACAATGACCATTTAGTGTTCAAATAAATTCTGATTATCAAATCCAAGTATTTCACACATATGGCATTCTCACAAGTCATGGTTTTGGGCAACCATGATAAGTTGTTACACTGAGAGTAAGTGTAAGACTGACTCACTCAGTCATAGACTGCACTCGGTGCAGGACTGACCGACTGTCCGCACACTACCATTACAACACAGCTTGCATAAAACACAGACTAACCAAGGCAGGTGAACAAAAGCATGAGTACTTACCATTGACAAAATGATCAGAGCACACGTAATAATCTCCTAGCTGTTGATTCAAAGTTGAAATTCTTCAGCTGAAGCTGTGCCAACCATTCTCGCCGGCGTCGTGCAGTCAAATCCCTTGTCTCTTTGCCCTTTCCGTTGACAACAAAGAAAAGAATCTTCTGTCCCTATCTCTATCTTGTCTGTTATGGCAATGTTTAACACTACAACTAGAGACCATGTCGATAAATGCGAGAGATTCAGAGTGCAGATTTCGCGTGTTGCCTTCTCGCGAGTTCCGCCGGAATGCATGGGGCAAGGCCGGACAACTCTGCACACGACTGTGTGACGTCATCGCGTCAGAGCTCATACCAAGTTGTGGTGTGTTGTGTAACCTACAGATAACAAAAAGTTTAATCATGCAGTAAGAGAAATGGAAAGAGAAACAAACAGTTTTTGTTGAGACAGAACAGAACACTTAGGACGGAAAACTTTTTTTCAACAACTTCCAGGGAGAGAATGCAAACACTAAACACTCCCGGTCATGACCTTGACCTTTTGTTTGTTTTCGCATTCAGTTCTTTTCGTACGGCAATTTCAGCTTGTAAAATAAACAAATTTACGAACATTTTCTGATAAATAATGTTTGGAGATACCTTGTATTGAATTATAGTATATACACAAAGAAAAAAAATGAAGCTTAGAAGTCAATTCTTGATTCCCCTAAATAATGAAAACTGCTTTCCCTAAACAATGAATTGTTTACGTAAATAATTCATTGTTTACGTAAATAATGATTTATTTAGAAACATTGCTGATTGTTTATAAACAATGTAATATAAGTCTAAATAATATATTGTTTACGTAAATAAATCATTATTTACGTAAACAATGAATTATTTACGTAAATAATTCATTGTTTACGTAAATAATGATTTATTTAGAAACATTGCTGATTGTTTATAAACAATGTAATATAAGTCTAAATAATATATTGTTTACGTAAATAAATCATTATTTACGTAAACAATGAATTATTTACGTAAACAATGAATTGTTTAGGTAAATAATGAATGGTTTACGTAAATAAAAAATTATTTAGAATTGTTTTACATTGTTTATAAACAATTACTTATTTAGCACATGAGCTTCTAAATAATGATTATTTAGCTAAAACTGGTGAAAAAAACATGAAAAAGTATTCAAATAATTATTTGACAAATGGAATGCCATATTACTGTACCTCTCTTCGTTTTAACTTTCTGAGCGTGTTTTTAATCCAAACATATCATATCTATATATTTTTGGAATCAGGAACAGACAAGTAATAAGATCAAAGTGTTTTTAAATTGATTTCGAAAAAAAATTTTGATAATAATTTTTATATATTTAATTTTCAGAGCTTGTTTTTAATCCGAATATAACATATTTATATGTTTTTGGAATCAGCAAATAATGGCAAATAAGATAAAAGTAAATTTGGATCGTTTTATAAATTTTTATTTTTTTTTACAATTTTCAGATTTTTAATGACCAAAGTCATCAATTAATTTTTAAGCCACCAAGCTGAAATGCAACACCGAACCCCGGGCTTCGTCGAAGAGTACCTGACCAAAATTTCAACCAATTTGGTTGAAAAATGAGGGCGTGACAGTGCCGCCTCAACTTTCACGAAAAGCCGGATATGACGTCATCAAAGACATTTATCAAAAAAAATGAAAAAAACGTTCGGGGATTTCATACCCAGGAACTCTCATGTCAAATTTCATAAAGATCGGTCCAGTAGTTTAGTCTGAATCGCTCTACACACACACACACACACACACACAGACACACAGACACACACACACACACACACACACACACACGCACATACACCACGACCCTCGTTTCGATTCCCCCTCGATGTTAAAATATTTAGTCAAAACTTGACTAAATATAACAAGTCGCGTAAGGCGAAAATACAATATTTAATCAAGTAGCTGTCGAACTCACAGAATGAAACTGAACGCAATGCCATTTTTCAGCAAGACCGTATACTCGTAGCATCGTCAGTCCACCGCTCATGGCAAAGGCAGTGAAATTGACAAGAAGAGCGGGGTAGTAGTTGCGCTAAGAAGGATAGCACGCTTTTCTGTACTTCTCTTTGTTTTAACTTTCTGAGCGTGTTTTTAATTCAAACATATCATATCTATATGTTTTTGGAATCAGGAACCGACAAGGAATAAGATGAAAGTGTTTTTAAATTGATTTGGACAATTTAATTTTGATAATAATTTTTATATATTTAATTTTCAGAGCTTGTTTTTAATCCGAATATAACATATTTATATGTTTTTGGAATCAGCAAATGATGGAGAATAAGATAAACGTAAATTTGGATCGTTTTATAAATTTTTATTTTTTTTAACAATTTTCAGATTTTTAATGACCAAAGTCATTAATTAATTTTTAAGCCACCAAGCTGAAATGCAATACCGAAGTCCGGGCTTCGTCGAAGATTACTTGACCAAAATTTCAACCAATTTGGTTGAAAAATGAGGGCGTGACAGTGCCGCCTCAACTTTCACGAAAAGCCGGATATGACGTCATCAAAGACATTTATCAAAAAAATGAAAAAAACGTTCGGGAATTTCATACCCAGGAACTCTCATGTCAAATTTCATAAAGATCGGTCCAGTAGTTTAGTCTGAATCGCTCTACACACACACACACACACACACACACACACACACACACACACACACACACACACACACACAGACACACACACACACACACGCACATACACCACGACCCTCGTTTCGATTCCCCCTCGATGTTAAAATATTTAGTCAAAACTTGACTAAATATAAAAACGGGCCTGGTTTGAGCAGTGACACAGGGAAATCTGTAGCCTACATCAAACCTCACTGCAGCCCTACACAGAGAGAAATTCTCTCCACAGAGTCTTCGGAGTTGTCAGTGTTTGGAAACTTGATAGTCTGCTACTGACGGTGGGAAAGTTCTTGACCGCAGCCATGGCAGGTCAAAATAACACACTGGGACCGAAGCCGCGGTGGAGCTTAATTGATACCGACATGGTTACTGCACAAACGGCTAGCTGAGCCCCTCCTCCTACTGCCACGTGCGAAGACTGCGATGGCGCGTGCTAGGACTGCGCCTGGACTGGATACACGCTCTTGCATTAGCGGCAAAGCAGCGGCAGCAGCAGCAGCAGCAGCATTGAAGTGCGCGCGTCGGAAATTGAACATTATTTGTCCCACCAACCAACCCCTATCTACCCATGGCAATTTGCTGGATTTCGTCCTATGTCGATAAAGACTTCTACTATGCCTTATCAAATGCATGATGTTTGCTTCTTATCACCTGATCATATTTCCATCGTACGTTTCCGTCGTTGGACGTATGTGTATTCTTTCACTTCATGGAAAAAGGGGGGGCTTATGTGTTTTCGTTAAATAACATGTTGTAATTGATTGAATTGTGTGTTGATTTGTTACCGATGTTAGTTTTAGGGTTTTTATTTTAATTTTATTACCGTAATGTTAATGTGTGTGGAGAAGTCCACAGACAACTGTATTGTTGATGTCCGTTAAGTGATATCAAATGTATGTATGTGTCTGTTGACCTGTATGAAAAAGAGGAAAGTAAATGGCCCCCCCCTGGTTTTGCCCAATGTACGAGACTCGTGAACAGTCGTTATCTCTTGGAATGTCTGCGAGAGAATGGAGGGAGAGTCACTGAGTACATCTCTGGGGCGAGAGTCTGTGTGTGGCCGTAGTGTGATTGTGTGTGGATAGGGAGTGGCCCACAAGGGCGGAGGGGGGAAGATGAGGGGAGGTGAGGGGGGGAGGTGCGTCAAGGAGCGGAAGTTTAACATCAACAAGACATAAACATTTTGTCTTTTTTTTTACGGTGGTAATGTTTGTCTATGCGTGTGTCTGCATAAAACAATAATGGGAAAATAAGAAAGAAGAAAGCTAGAGAGATAGAGGGGGAGAAAGTGAGAGAGGCAGTCTCTTTGAAAGAAACTAGGGGGGGGGGGGGGGGGAGGTAGGTTGAAAGCAAAGACAATTATGGGAAAATGATTTAGACTGAAGGGGAACGGAAGAATTCACGGACTTATATTACCTGGACAGCTGTCTTCGCGCCAGCTGCTCTTTGTCTCTGTTAATAACTGGCTTGAGCGGTCAAGGTCACCAAATGACTGTGTCGCTTACTTCCGGCGAATGCTCGAAATGGTGTTCAGAGAGAATCCTGATGCAGCGATGGATTCTTTTATTGAGCAGATAATCAATGTAAGTTTGCTTGTTTTTATTACAAAGGTGAGTTTCAGAATGAGTGGTTTAATTGTAGGAGTATTGTGAATCACTGATTCAATTACCAAACTGAAGTTGACAAGTGCATGTGTCACGGAACGCGAGTGACTGACGGACTGACTCGAGAAGTACGAGTTGCCACGTTTTTGTTGTTGTTTATTTTTTTTTAAAGATTATGAGAAGTTAAAATGTTTTGATGTGGCATTTCGTACGTCAGTTCACAAGAAACTTGTTTTGGTTGTAGCTAACGATTCCAATCCATTTTCTAAACATAACTAGAGCGAGAGAGAGGGATTGTAACTGTGTAAGAAAAGAAAAAGAAAAAGGGGGAGTTCTGATCACAGATGTTTGTGTTCTGACAACAATATGCAGTCTAAGAATTTTCATTTGTTTCTGAGAAGAGGGCAGTGCAAAAGGACAGCTTACGGCCTTAGGTGAAATTGAATTGCTTTCAGATTCAGTATCTTATATGAATATGAGGAGCCACAAGCACTTTGATAAAAACAAGAGGCGAAGCCTTCAAGGCTCCCGTAAGAAATCAACAAACAGTAACATAACACAAACTCACTCACTCCGTAACACACACACACAAACACACACACACACACACACACACACACACACACACACACACACGCACACACACACACACAGTTAAAACTAACGCATCATATCAACTCCATGTATAATTTTCAAAAGAAGGCAAACAGATAAAATGACTAGGGTAATAGGTTAGGTACCTGCCATGTGGGCACTTTTTCCACTGCTGTCCTCAGTCCTATACTTTTCATCAAGACTTGTCACCATGCCGAGTAGATCTAAATTCGGAAGTCTTCATGTGGCTGAGGCATATATCTGACATAGCGTCGATCTTGTTGTAGGTTAACCTCCTTTCTGAAACAAATGGCAAAATGCGATTAGTTATGATGACTACAACCTACACAAATATAAACAGTGTTTTGAAACAGAATAGTCAGGTTATACAAGCCACTTTACCTATGCAGCATGGTAACCCTACAATATGCGAAACATGTCGACTGCAGCAGCCTGGTTCTTAAAATAATTCTGACGGTCAACACAGCCAGAAATGCCAACAAAGACAAGAAAGCTGTGGCAAGGTAAGCTTACCAAACATTACATAGCGAATCATATGATAGTGCGTAAACAGCAAACAGTAGATCTACAATCAAAGAGAGGATCGAGTCTGGAATGAAACGCGATACAGATCTAGCATTCAAAAACTGTCTTTCACGTTCAAGGAAGTTGTTGCAAAGTACTTTAAGACTTACTAAATTGGGGTACATCACGAAGCGTCCCGGTACCGAAGCGTCCCGGTACCGAAGCGTCCCGGTGCCGAAGCGTCCCGGTACCGAAGCGTCCCACTATAACGCGTCACAGGGGTACCGGGACGCTTTGGTACCGGGACGCTTCGGGACGCTCCCGCGCAGTAGGGCACGAAGCGTCCCGGTACCGAAGCGTCCCGGTGCTGAAGCGTCCCCGGCGGTACCAGTCACCACGCACATCCTCGGCTCGCATGCCAATGTATTATATAGCAAAGGGAATGCCTGTAATTCACACAGAGCAATCACTTGGTCTTAAACGTGCACAAGACAAAAACTTTCATACTGGGGGAGCGAGCCAGTCTGAAGAGTACTCGGGTCCAGCGCGAGCGTTCTTTATTACCCAAATGAACCCAAACAAACCCAAATTAACCCAAATGATACAATTTAAAAGTCGGAGGCAGAACTGAAAAGACTTTTTTCGACGCTCACGCTTAGTGACGCCAGAAAGCGTGTGTGATAACAGACATATCCCTCTTGTGAACGGAAGCCTACGGACTTTTCCCCCGAACTTGTCCACACGGGTACAGTATTTCCAAATTGGTGTGTTGTGAGTACAGATCTAAAGTAAAGTTGGGGAAAAGTTGGACAAAAAGTGATTTTTTTTTTTACCGAAAGCAAATCAAGGTCTGTGCAAAATTAAAAAAAATCAGTAAAGTCAAGGTCAAATCAAGGTCAAGATTAAATTTAAAAAAAATAAATATGGTTAGTCAAGTCAAGGTCAAATCAAGGTCATTAGGTTTAAAAAAAAAAGAAAAAAAGTCTAAGTCCTGAGACGCGTTATAGTGGGACGCTTCGGTACCGGGACGCTTTGGTACCGGGACGCTTCGGTACCGGGACGCTTTGGTACCGGGACGCTTCGGTACCGGGACGCTTTGGTACCGGGACGCTTCGGTACCGGGACGCTTCGGGGTGTCCCCCTAAATTGTACAGACAAAACCATGACAGTGCATGTTTTGAATCTGAGGAAAAAATCGTGATCATTTTGACTTTGAGAACAGATTCATTCCGTTTCCTTATATCTGCATGTTCAAGTAAATGGTGGACAGTTTTTTTCGGGCAGAGTAAACTTAACTTGAGACTCTACTGCAAGTCTTGAAATTCACATAAATCGAACCACGAGCAAAGACATCCAAACATTACAGGCACTTTAGATCAACTCATTTCACTAGAGGTGACTGCCTAGCACTGTGTTTGACATCCGTGTCTGCTGAAATAAAAAGAAATTAAAACAAAACGGATTAACAGTAGGTGACACGTTATCAGAGTGGGAGACACTAGATCTGTCTCTGAACTTACCGGGATATGGCTGCAAGATCGACACTGACTGCCGCTCTTTCGACAGCTCTTCCTCGCGTGGACATTGGAAACACGCTGTGCAGATCAAATTGTAGGAAATCTCCCTTTGGTATCTTCTTTATTTACTTTTCTGGAGCTTAGAAACCGAACAACATGAAATCGTCTTCCCCGGCAAATCGGCGAGGTGAGAACTGGACCACAATCCTTCGCGCGACCCCTGACCTGATCTTGACACCTGACCTGCCGTCTACATGCCAAACACGACACAAATCAGTCAACTGCTTGTACCCCTTCAAAAAACCCCACCACCCGTTTTCTTTGGATACACGCTTTAACTACACACATGCCGACACAATGTTGATCATTGCTTCAATAATTTGAAGATGGTGCTTGAAAATTAACCACGTGAAATGAGTATTTCGGTGTTTAGCCAAAAATGTTAAAGTTTCTACCACAGACATACACACATACATACATACGCACGCACGCACAGACAGACAAAGTTTACCATCGCATAGGCTACACTTACGTGAGCCAAAAAGAGAAGTCAAGGAACGAGACTTTGTACTACCACAGACTGATGTCCCATTAAACTGAAATTGAATAATTACCATTTTTCAGTTATCTCAAACTCAACTATGTTTTTGTTATTTACTGATTTTTGACTTTTGGCTTGGGTACGGCCAAGTCAAAAAGGTTGGAAAGGTTAGAAATAGTCATAACAAGTTCACTTTTGGGTTTTTTCAAATCTGTTTGCTGCATCTTTTCTGTGACCATTGTGGCTATGCACTGACACACACAAAAGTGGAGAAAGGGGAGAAATGAAGATTTGTTATTACTACATCACAGTCAGGGATTGTTGACATGTACATTGTCAAGAGGTCAAAACAAATTTTAAAAGCTGTTGGACACTGCACTAGTGTTGCTTTAATCAAGGCGAGTCTGGAACAATAGGTCCACCCCACCAAAAAGTCAACATGGAATTAGTTATGATTTTTTAGCCTTTTGGCTTGGGTACGGCCAAGTCAAAAAGGTGGGAAAGGTTAGAAATAGTCATAACAAGTTCACTTTTGGGTCTTTTTCAAATCTGTTTGCTGCATCTTTTCTGTGACCATTGTGGCTATGCACTGACACACACAAAAGTGGAGAAAGGGGAGAAATGAAGATTTTTTATTACTACATCACAGTCAGGGATTGTTGACATGTACATTGTCAAGAGGTCAAAACAAATTTTAAAAGCTGTTGGACACTGCACTAGTGTTGCTTTAATCAAGGCGAGTCTGGAACAATAGGTCCACCCCACCAAAAAGTCAACATGGAATTAGTTATGATTTTTTTAGCCTTTTGGCTTGGGTACGGCCAAGTCAAAAAGGTGAGAGGGGTTACAAATAGTCATAACAAGTTCAGTTTGGGGTCTTTTTGAAATCTGTTTGATGCATCTTGTCTGTGACCATTGTGGCTATGCACTCAATGTCAAAAAAGTGCAGAAAGGTGAAAAATGAAGATTTTTCCTTCTAACAAGACAATGTGTGATTTGGCACATTTTGCCTCAGTCTTTATCAAGAGCCTGTCTAACCCACTTTGAAGCTGTTGGAGACTGCAGTAATGTTCCTTACATCAAGGCGAGTGCACAATGGTGCATTTCTACCCCCCCCCCCCCCTAATGTTCACTTTAATATCAATCAATCAATAGATATTCAGTCACAGTTTAACTAACTCATTCACCCTGATCACTCACTCATCCTGTTCTATTGTATTTGTGCTAAGTTTGGTTTGCAGACTTTATTCTTTTTCTCAAATTTCTGTCCTCATGGCATCAAGTGGTTTTGTTTATAAATACCCCCCCTCCCCCCTCCACACACACTTCGAATTCATACTATTAACACACACATTTCTTAATAAGTTATAATCTATAATTGCGAAAGCGATAGGTACGTTCTCTGTTAAAACTAAAAGTATTGACCGTTTAATTATTTAATTACCAAGTTTTAAACTGTGACCACTATTGTTAATGGGGAACTCCAGAGCCAAATGACGTGAGCAAATCTTGGCTTTGTCTGGATTGAAGCTGCCGTCAGCGCGATTTATGGCATGGATCAACGCAGCACGCCATTTGTTTTGGTCAACACTGACTCCAGCCTTCGGAAGTTTGACGAAAGAAAGCCCTCTACATTTCGTTTGCGTCGTGTGGCATCCAAAAATACAGCAGTTTGAACCGCTTCCCTTGCACATATATGCCATTTTTCGCGAAGTAGCATCAGGACCGAAACACGCCAAAGCCGATGTCGGCCATTAACCGGAAGAAGCGGGCACCGCGCGTCAGGTGGGTGTCAGTGTCAAACAGGCCTTGACCCTAAGGCTAAGACAGCCGTCCATCTCATGTACGTCCGTGGAAGAATTTGAGGGGTGGTAAGGGGCTTGCAAGAAGAAGAAGGGGATGATAGTGGGAACGAGGCTAGGTGTAAAGAATCAGCGTCCAGTATAACAACAAACAACACTTTCATCATCTGACAACTAGAAATCTAAACAACCGTGAATCTCTGTGGCCAACAACAGCCCAATTCACGCATCACTGACTTGAACAATCACACATATAACTGTGAACTTGGTACAACCAGGCTTTAACAGATCTTCAACATTCCACGACGGCCATGCATGCGTCACAGTTGTTGAATGTCTACGTGTGTCCAGTTTTAATTGTAACGATAATGGTAAGAATACGAAACAATAGTCTGGACCAAACATTTCAAGTGCAGTGACCCCCGAATCTACTATCTCCTACAGTCTCAGTTGGTAGAGCATTGGATTTGTGATCGGAAGGTCGCAGGTTCGAATCCGGGCCGGGACGGACACGGGTCAACTTTATGTGCAGACCCAGAGACGGAAGCCATGTCCCACCCCCGTGTCACCACAATGGCACGTAAAAGACCTTGGTCATTCTGCCATAAGTGCAGGTGGCTGAATACACCTAAACACGCAGACACCTGGGTAGCGCGACTCCGTTGCTGCTAGCTTTCCACTGGGAGGAAGCGACCCGAATTTCCCAGCGATGGGACAATAAAGTAATGAAAATGAAATGAAATGAAAAAATGTAAGAAAAACAAAACAACCACTTATACTTTTATTTAGCTTTTGCAATTTCCACAAAAACATACTAAAACAACAATAAATCCAAGGAAATGTACAACTATAACTGTTCACCAAACCCACAGCAAAGCAATGAAAAGAGACAACCCAAACTGTTGACTAGAATTACAGTAAAGCAATGAAAAGAGACAACCCAAACTGTTGACTAGAATTACAGTAAAGCAATGAAAAGAGACAACCCAAACAGTTGACTAGAATTACAGTAAAGCAATGAAAAGAGACAACCCAAACTGTTGACTAGAATTACAGTAAAGCAATGAAAAGAGACAACCCAAACTGTTGACTAGAATTACAGTAAAGCAATGAAAAGAGACAACCCAAACTGTTGACTAGAATTACAGTAAAGCAATGAAAAGAAACAACCCAAACTGTTGACTAGAATTACAGTAAAGCAATGAAAAGAGACAACCCAAACTGTTGACTAGAATTACAGTAAAGCAATGAAGAGAGACACCCCAAACTGTTGACTAGAATTACAGTAAAGCAATGAAGAGAGACAACCAAAACTGTTGACTAGAATTACAGTAAAGCAATGAAGAGAGACACCCCAAACTGTTGACTAGAATTACAGTAAAGCAATGAAAAGAGACAACCCAAACAGTTGACTAAAATTACAGTAAAGCAATGAAAAGAAACAACCCAAACTGTTGACTAGAATTACAGTAAAGCAATGAAAAGAGACAACCCAAACTGTTGACTAGAATTACAGTAACACTACGAAAAGCTACAACCTCAACTGCTCACTAAAACAAAACAAAAATAATTCCATTGTCGTCACACAAATAGTTTTTTCAACACTCACTCATTGTACACTCAGTAAAGACACATTAACACCACAATGGAATGTTTATGAATAAAGAAGAAAACAACGCATACGTACACATGAGACGAGTTGCCCAGAGCGGTTCGCCACGGGTCGCCCGCAGTGCGAATGACAGAAAGCGGGCTAGAGTTATTTGTTTTAAGTGCAATCGTTTAATTCTTAATACATGTGATGTTTTTATGTCTGTGATCGCCTGACACTGTAAGGCAATTTTCCTTGTTTTTATGAGGACAGTAAACATTTTGAGTCTTTGAGTCTTGAGTCTTCTTTGGGCGCCCACCGCGCGCTGCGTAATCCAAGATGGCGGCGGTGTTTACACTGCGATGCCGTGTAGCGTGTTGCGATCTTCTCGGCGTGGATTTCGACGTAACCCGAGGGATCTACCGCTTTTCAAGGTTCAGGGACTACCCCAGCTAAATTTCCCATCATAACCACGTTCTCTCTGACGATTTTACTGACCGAATCGTCTAGTAGTTTAAGAAGTACAACTTTTTTCATATCTCGCAGCAATCGTGCTTTCTTTGTCGCCTTCGTGAAGCGATTTGCCTCGTTGTGAGCCCGTTGCATAGACCAATCCAGAGCGACTTTTCTCTGAGCGGGCTATTGTGATTCTGAGCAACGCATGGCTGCACTATTACTGTAACCGGAGCCCTAGATAAGGAGCCCTATAGAGAGGGTCGTGGTCCGTATCGTCATTATTTGTTCTCAGGGGGAGGCTGAAGATTGCCGAGGAGAGCAACTATTTATCTTCCTTTACTCTAGCCCTATGTAATGTAGTTGCACAATCAGTTTAGTCTATGCCTCGCGTTGTGTTCAATACATGTGCCTACAATACTAGCCGACCTCGGTATTCAGAGGAAACCCTGTGTGTTTCTTAGTAATCTAGACTGTGCGTTACATAAATATTGTGATGTGTGTTTTGGATGTTAGAGTTTGCCACGTACAGTACAGTTTTAACAACACATGTTTACAGCCACAACAGCCAAGGAGAGGCAGAAGTTACAATACATGACACGAAAGCAAGCTCACACACTTACGTTCGTTCACCGACACACGCATGTTCACGCTCACCTCTCGTACGTACAGTGATGTTCACCATAACTCATAGGAAACAGTTACAAGGTTTTATTTTACATTATATTACATGAAAAGCAAGTAAACAAACCCATCAAACAAAGCACCAAACAATCCTTCAATCAGTCTTACCTAGCGTTTACCCTAACTCCGATTAATAACTAACACCTACGGCTCCTTTCTTATGTATGCCTATCTCGTTCCTGCTGGCTCTGTTTCACACACAAGACAGACACGGCAACAATACGTATACTCAACACTGAAAGACGGAACGAACATGCAAACGTTCAGCATTTAAATGCAACGCTGAAAGACAACGATCAAGCAGAACACACAGCATTTGTTCAACGCTGAGAGACAACGAACTACGAAACAGAGACAGAGTACACACTTGTGAAGCGTGTAAGAAAGAGAGAGAAAAAGACGAGGGAAAGAGAGCAAGCACTTATTCAGCGCTGACTAACGAGACTGAATAATATCTAGGGGTCCTTTACGTCCTCACAGGAAATTTTCCTTTTAGGGACGTGAGTTGATGATACGCTTTTAAAAAAAAAAAAAAAAAAAAAAAAAAAAAAAGGGCAAGACCAAGCAAGCCCGACCGTGATAGGACCCCGACCCCGCTCTCCATGAGTAAGGGAGGGGGGTGGGGTAATAAGAAATATACGTTAAGATCCTTGTAAGAGGAATATTAATAATTTTTCTTTTATGTGCGTTGACTTCCTAGGGGAGGACCATTAAAAACATGGATTTTAATTCAATTTTAGTTTCGTTAAAAAAAGATAAAAATCAGGACCACCCGTCAAGAGGTTTAAAAGTGACTACATTGTGAGAATAATATAAAGAACATGCGCAAACACGTAATACTGATCTTCTAGTAACATTTGGACACATCATTTCATTTACTATGTACATTAAGGGAAAAGTCTGGGTTGTGGCACTCGATCACTAGGTGGGGCACTGCCCTTCGCTCCCTGTTACCCGAGCGCCAACAACCATTTATAGGAAAAGGTACAATAGCGTTTTAGTTTTAAAAACAACAGGATATGTCAGAGTTGTAGATTACTTTTGTGAAGAACGAGACATGGTCGAGGCCGTGTTTATCGTCCGGGTTAAAGAGTTGAATTGGCATAAGGTTATATTTGTCCATATAATCATACAGGGTTGCAAAGCGGGTTAAGTTTGAAGTACATTTTGCGAAGAGAGAAAACAGCTATCCTCTCGTTTATATAATCATGTTTCTATGTTTATTGTGTAATCCGGAAACAGGAGTTTAAAACGAAAAAAAACGAAAAAACAAACAAACCACACGCCCACGAGGTGGGGCAATGCCCTTCGCTCCCTGCGAGCTGTGTGTCCCCTTTGTTTAAGTTAATACCGTTGACAAATGACGATCATGTATTTATGCTGGCTTTATTTTATTTTGCCCCCCATTTAGGGAGTCCAGAATTACAAGGGACTTACAGTGATTTTTTAATTGTGAGAATTTCCTCAGACGACAGATCTCTGCTCCCCGCGAGAGCGCTGAGGGCCATGAGACAGGTGTCTGGTTTAGGGACGGACACTTTATTTTTTGTCACAAAACAGTAGGTATCCGTTAATAAGTTGATGAGAGCCTCGGGGCTCTGCTTCTGCCTAGCAGTCACCATAGAGGTGAGGCAGAGCTCCAGGTAGCCTCTCAGGTCTTTTTCTTCTGGTTTTTGGGTTGTTATGAACACAGAGTCTCTGTGACTATCGACTTTTTTGAGGACTTCTGCTGTCAGTTCCCTTTCCTGCGAAAGTTTAATGTCTCGCTGTTTTTGTTCCAGGTCGGTTTCGATCTTTTTCATTACTATACTGTAAATTTGATCGGCCACTGAGGCGACAAATTCTTCTTGGTTAAATGGCTTGTCTCTTCCCTTGTTTAGTGGACTCTTTGCAGTGCGGTGAGTGCCATTGTCCGCCTCCTTATGGTTTGTTTTGACTGAGCTTTTCACCAGGGGTGAGGGGGGGTGTTTATCTTTGTTGTAACGGCCGTGGCGAACGGCATTAGCGTATCCAGTTTGGGGGGTTGAGGTCTTTTGGGGAGCATCCGCTCTCCAGAAACTGTCTTTTTGTTCTCGTGGGGACTGGGGGGGTGCTACTCTCTGTAGTCTTTCCGCGTTTTCGTTGTTTATTTCTTCTTTTGCTCTTTGCATAGCCTCGGTATACGGAATATAGGAGGCTGCACGAATCCTGTTCGCTCTGAGCCTTACCTTATACTCCGCACAGCCGAGGTATGCTGCTGTGTGATCACCCCCACAATTCACGCAGTGACGGTCCCGCACACAGCCATCACGGCCATGACCTTTGGTCCCGCACTGGGTACATGTGGGGGTGGGTGCTTTGCATTGAGCCGCCCCGTGGCCAAACCGGTTGCAATGACTGCAGCGGCGGACAGGGCAGGCATAGGGCTCTACTGAGTATTCCTCTCCCTGGAGAGAAATTACAGCAGACTGAAGGACCTACACACACACACACACACACACACACACACACGCACACACATACACACACACACACACACACACACACACACACACACTCACACACTTCTACGCATCTCCCTTCCTTTTGGTATGTATATTTGTCTCCCTCTCTCTGTTTGTCTTTCTCTCTCTCTCTGCATCAAGACCGTTATTGCGACAATTGACTTGGTGACGCATTTACGACCTGCCAACTTGATAGTTTGCACACACAAACTTGGTTGAGTTAATCAGAAGGGCCGAACTGTAGAGAAAAACCAAGACGCTGAAGAAAAGAAACTCGATCAAGCAATCTCTGCATTATTCTAACAACACTGTGTTGCAGAAAGAAGAAGAGCGGTCAGTACTGCACACGTTAGCAGCGGGCAGTACGGTGGGACTGGCAGTGGACACGGACAGAAGTCTGCACTTCTATGTTGACGGCCACCACCAAGGGGTTGTCGCCCCTGACATACCTACACCCTGCTACTTCATGTTTGACCTGTATTCAAGATGCACAAAGGTATATTTATTTTGTTTACGTTTCCCTGTTACGGTTTACGATTGAACCTTTTAAGAGAACTGTGATAAAAGCAGCCTGATCGACTGTTAATTTACACATTTGTAATGACGCCCGGATATGTTGTCATCTAATGGTACACGAGTTCATTTCTGCAATAACTATACCTTTGTTAGGTCCTATTTTGAGTGAGTTTGACCTTTTAGTGCTCGTTGGAAGAGGATGCTTTTTAAGCGCGTTTTTAAAGACCGAGTCCATGGAATCTTTGTTCAAGTCACCAAACTGAAAATGACAACCAAATAAATACCCCCCCTCCCCACACGCACACAGAAAAAACAGCGAGGCACACACACACACCCACACACACGCACACACACACGCACACACATACACACACACTCACACACACACACACACGTACACACACACACACACACACACACACACACACACACACACACACACACACACACTCTCTCTCTCACAAACACACAAACAAAACAAACAAAATCTCTATATGCACCTGAAAATCTGGAGGTTTCTTGAAAGAAAATGACATCGATCTTTGACCTTGTTTCTCTCTGCCATGCAGTGAGTGTAACTTTGTAACTGGATCCACATTCCTCATTCAGCAACAGCCTTATATATAGCTATTCTGATGAACACGTGGGGGAATTCGGGGGCTGTGATTGGATGGTCTCTTCCGATCATCAAAGCATAATGCTACGGAAGTCGGCCATTTTTCTCAATATCCAAAAGCATATTGTCAATAACAAAGACGCATGGTTCCGGTGTACCCACCTGTACCACACGATGTTTCACTGATCGACAACAGCATACACTGACAACTTGAAATTCTTCCCGGGAATGTTTTTCAGCTTTACAAATGTCGATAGCATACCCTTTTTTGCTAACTTCCCGATGAAACAGGACTAAACCTATTATTTTCTGTCCCTAAACACCACAAAATGCCCAAAGTCGAAAGATGTAGTACAAACAGGGGAGTAAAACGGAACAGCCGACTGACACAAACTTTCGCATTCGGCTTTTCTTATCTCGTAACTCCACACTAAATACCCCACTTCCCCTCTGAAGTATTGATGTACAACCCATGGCACTAACATTCATGTAGTCGTTTATAACTGAGGTTGAAAAATTCGCTTCATGACGAGACAAGTATAAATGCCATTCACCCAAACTGGAAACGTCGCTGCCGTCTGCTTGCTTTGTACGGATTAGCTGTTCTCTTTTCCTCCCCTTGTTGCATCCTAGTTCTTCAGTTGTTTCTAGTTTTCCGTTGATGTTGTGTTTTGGTCTTCTTCATAAGTAGTCTTGTTCAAAATTTAAAAAACTCAAACTTCTTTCTGTTGTATACGAATGAACTAATAAAAAGCTGTTTAACAGCTGTGTTGTCAAATCGAGTTTTTTTCCAAAGCCAGTCAGAATAGCCTGCGCAAAACTAATGCGCATAAGAAACGGCGTCTGCTATCAAAACCTGAGATCAACGCATCGACGCAAAAACTGTCATTTTGTAAGTTTGGAACAACAAATAAAGGTCTGAACAGCTATATAATCGCTATTGTGTTTTCAGCGTAGCAATAGGGTCCGATATTTAGACTCGAACAAGTATATAACCTGGGGAACGGGGCAAAAGGGGTAAAAAAAAAATGGTTACAGAAATGATATCGAATGGAAATGGTAAAGTGAATGTAGATCTAACAATTGCATCATGTTATACCTATGTACGCCTCTGCATAATGGAGAATTTTCAAGTTGAAAAACGGTAGAATTTAATGTGCCCTCACTGGCCAGCCATAGCTTGGGTGATTTGTTTACCATGGGAGACAACTACAACTTCGTTTTGCGCGAGCATTTGAAGCAGAACTCTGCACGTCAACAAATCTTTGGTAAGTAAAGTATTTCGTCTTTTTTGTGCGATTTATAGTTTGAATTAAAAAGTTGCCACTAAACACTTGCAATATCAATGAATATTTCCGAGGTTTTACTTTGTTATAGGACAAATAAACGATCGGAAGCGATTGGAAGCGATCGATTTGATACTGCAGCAGACGATGCTTTGACAGTCTGTAATACGCTGCAGTGTTCGCTCGAATATATGTTTTTAATTCCTTTTTTTGTCTTTTTCTTTATAAAAATGATCTAGTTGACTACTTTTCTTGGAATGCGCAAGAGGATGATAATCAGCAGTAGCTAAATATCTGTATTTTACTGTAAATAGGACCGAATTGTTTAAGCCGACCTTCACCTTCACGCCGGCGCTAATGTTTTTTTAGGTCACAAGTATGGCTCGCGAAACAGATCTAAAGCTGCTGAGACAGTGTTGTGTATAAAATAGATTCACCGGAAAAAAGACATTATTGTACTTCTCATGATCAAACAATGAGGTAATTTAGCTACATGTATATTCTAACGTTGCCTTGTTGAGAACTGGGCGTGCGAGTCTGTGTGCGTGTGCGTTTGTGTGCGTTTGTGTGTGTGACGGTGCGTGCGTGTATGCAGTGTGAGTGTGAGTGTGTGTGTGTGTGTGTGTGTGTGTGTGTGTGTGTGTGTGTGTGTGTGTGTGTGTGTGTGATTCCCTGCCAGATTAAATGTCTAAAGTGATATAACACAGAATGACTCATACTCAGTTTAATTTATTTTGCAGCTTTTGTTCCAATTACAAACCATGGCGCTGTGTGTTTTGTGTGGTGATCCGCTCAACCTTGGAGAGAAGACTGTTGTGCCAACAGACAGAGGAAGAGATCTATACCATAAACAAGGCTAGTCTGGAACGTGGTGATGCCGTTTGTCTATCAGAAGGTGAAGCAGTGCACGAGGTTTGTCGTCGCAATTACACGAATGCACGTAACATTCAGAGCGTTTTGAAGAAGAAAGCAGAAAAATAGAACGCTTTATCAAATCAGTCTAGCACAGAATTTGTGCTCACAGTAATAATGTTTTGACTTTGCTAAATGTTGCCTTTTTTGCGGCAAGGAAGCAAACCTTGACTCGCGCTCTCGTCCCAAAGTGTATCCAGTTAGGACACTTGACTTTGAACGCACAATTTTTCAAGTTTGTTCGCAGCGCTGTGATGAATGGGCAGACATTGTACGAAGCAGACTGGAGTTTGTATCAGATTTGCCAGCTGCTGATGCAGTCTACCATCAAAACTGTAGTCTTTGCTTTCGGAGCAGGAAAAGACCACTACAGTTTACTCAGTCGCATCAAGTCAACAAACAGGTAAAACTTGGTCGACCGAAAAATGAGAGGAAAGCTGAAGCGTTGGAGAAAGTTGCTACCTACCTGGTTCAAAATGAAAACGAACAGATAACAGTGAACGACCTGATTATCAAAATGAAGGAGTTTACAGATGATGCTTATAGCCACCCGACGATGAAACAAGAACTTCAAAATTATTTTGGTGAGCAGCTCATCGTCACGGAAGTCAACGGCAAGTCAAATGTCGTAACATTCAGGAAGACAGCCCCTTCAAGTCTTCATAACTTTTATGCAAAAAAGGTCAAAGATGAGGATGCACAGAAAGAGCTGATTCTCAAAACCGCTGCAGAACTGCTAAAGAATGACATAAGAGCAGTGCCGACATCCCGTGCAATGTACCCCAGTGATGATGACATTTCATCGCGTGGCGCCAAATTAGAGTTTGTTCCAAAGTCCTTACAGATTCTTCTTGAAAACATCTTCAGTGGAAAGGAAACCAGCGTGAAAGTCTCATCGATTGGACAGGCAATTATGCAGGCATCTCGCCCACGATTGTTGCTGTGTCCCCTGCAGATCGGACTAGCTGTGCAAATGCATCACTGTTTTGATTCAAAGTTTCTCATTGACACATTGTATTCTCTGGGATTCTGTTCATCGTACAAGGAGGTTCTGACCTATGAAATGAATGCTGCCGTTTCAGAAAACAACGTTGCGTTTCAAGTTGATGGCCATTTTACCCAATATATCGCAGACAACCTCGACCACAACACAGCAACACTTGACGGGTGCAACACATTTCATGGAATGGGAATGATCGCCACTGTCACTCCGACCATCGGGAAAACAGACAGGATCAGAAGAAGAACTGACGTCAAGCCAGAAGAAATAGTGAAAAGAGCGAAAGTTGACATTCAGTACTACAACAGACAAGCGTGTGATGGCCTGCTGAAGCTGAAGTTTGAACATCTTGAAAACGTGTTTGTAGAAGATGTAACATCAAAGGTGGATCTGCTGTGGAAAGCTTGCTGGCTGTTGCAACCCGACAGACCATCTTGGTCTGGTTTCATGCAAGCCATCCACAAGGGCAGATATCCAGGACAGTCATCCATAATATTTATGCCGATGATCGACATGAATCCCAGTGACACCTCGTGCATATTTTCTACCCTGCATTTCATCAGTGCTCAGGCAAAGCGCAGCAACACGACACCTGTGTTGACATTTGACCAACCCTTATAGTGGAAAGCTCTTGGCATCATCTCCAGTGAGCCAGATGGCAGCGACCTTAAAGCCTGGCCATTGTCCTTCGCCTTGGACCCTTCCATCTGGAAATGAGTTTCCTGGCGTGTATTGGCCATCTGATGGAAGAAACGGGTCTTCATGAAGTGCTGTCTACTGTGTACGCACCAAACGCAGCGAGCAACATGCTTCAAGGGAAAGCTGTGCTGCGTGCCGTTCGAGGACACATACTTGTTGACGCAGCACTAATTATGCTGTTGCTGTCTGACATATTCCGTGTGCCACTGCCACTGCCCGAAAGTGACACAGAAAAGAATAGAGATAAAAACACGCAAGATGAGCAGACAGAAACACTTTCGACCCCTTACGAGTCTGAACTCAATGTGAACCAAGTTGACGCACTGAGCATCAATAAGGACACTGCTGTGCAGCTTCACGGTGTTCTAGAGTTAGAAGCAGCCTCGATGAAGGAACTCAGAAACAACCTACAGTTGCAAACACTTGCTGAAGTGTTCCTCCAAGACAATGCGACCTTAGAGGATATCCTATCAGCAGGTGAAAAGGCGTTAGTGCTGCTCTACAACGGTAGTTCCAGAGAGGGTCTCGATGAACTTCGCTACCGACTCTTCTGTTCAAAGGTAGCTGTTGGAACAACGTTTGTGCAAATTCACACTCTGCCACCCACCTCAGCAGCTGCCCGATTCCACAGCATGCGAGTGTACTTGCAAGTACAAGAATGGATGGGACTCAAAGTGGCCATGGATCCCACGGACTACGGCTGGAAACTTGAGCATGGCATCCTTGTTCCAGTGACAACAGATCTGCCGGCAGCACCAGCCGATGTGTTAAAGGTGATTCGCTGCACATGCAAAAGTGGTTGTGACACAAAGCGGTGTAGTTGCAGGAAACACGGACTAGAGTGCACATCTGGATGTGGGGAATGTCGCGGTGTTGGCTGCTGCAACTCGCCTCTACCGTCTTTTGAAATCGAGAGTGAAACATCGTAACCATCATGTTTTCCTCAAACGGTAGGCCTATTGTGTTATGCACTCTTTTCTTCACCTGTAGATGACTTTGAATGAAAGCCGTCCTAGGAAGTATTCTGCTGAAGAAGAAAAAGGGATAGGAATAGGTATAGTCATATTAAAGAATGCGTATTTCTTTTATCGTCCGTACGTGAACAACGCATTGCAATGCGTTATTGTTCATTTCATTTTCATTATTTTATTATCCCAGGGCTGGGAAATTCGGGTAGCTTCCTCCAAATGAAAGCTTGCAGCAACAAGAGTGGTGCTAACCAGGTGTGCGCGTGTTAAGGTGTAATCAGCTAACTGCACTAATAGCAGAATGACCAAGGTCTTTTACGTCTTACTGTGGTGACACGGGGGTGGGACATGGATACCGTTTCTTAGTCTGCACATACACTTGACCCTTGTCCGTCCACCGGCTTAATAAAGTGTTCCTTATAGATGATGGTAGGCTAATGAAGCGGCGTAGAGTGGAATTTTGCGGCGTTATTGGCAGAAACAAGGGTTTTTATATGTGACGTAATCAAACCGTCATAAAAAAGTTATGCAGAGGCTGCCAACGGTATAACTCGTTGGGAATGTTGAGACAGGCTATCTAAATGCGTTGCAACAAAAAAACTTTCTGTAACCATTTTTTTGGGGTCTAAGCATAATTCTGGACAGGCTCCCCACGCTAATAATGCGACTCGTCTTCGACTCGTCAGCATTATACTTGTCTCGTCTAATTATCGGACCCTATTGCTACGCTGAAAACACAATAGCTGTTAATATTGAACCGAAGTTGTGAATCAAGAGCATGGTTCCTGTCTGTATCTGCCATGTGTATGGCCACATGTTAGTGTCTGGAGTAATTCAGACATTCATACCATTGAGAATTTGTATTCCAGTTAACATTGATTTGTGCTTGTAAACGAGCAGGTTGCATAATATATTGTCTCCTCCTAGTATTGAACACGTGATACCTGATACCTGCTTGTGAACAGGAATGCTGCATGTTATACTGTTTCCTACTGCTATACTATGGAAGACTTTATGTTTTGATTGAGAAATTCATTAAGAAAGTATTGTTGCAGGATGCAGATTCAATGTTTTTCTTACAAGGTAGCTGACAAAGAAAACGCTAAGAGATAATGAAATTATCAATCCATCTTTCACACATACTGGTATATCTTTAAAAAAAAATTATGATTTCAATGGTTGTATTCCATCTTTTCAGGTGACGGCTCTGCCAGTGACGTCAGTTCTTTACGATCTTGCCATCAATTTACTCTGAAGCGCTGTCATACTTGTCATTTACAATCTTTTGTCATTGTTTTTTTGTTTTTTTTATAAATAGCTTGGTGATAGTGTATCAAAAAACAAAACTCTCAGCACATGTGACCGGTTGTTGCTTTGTAACCCAGAAGAAACTGTTAAAATCGTATCTTCTCCTGTCACATAAAACATTGTTTTGAAAATGTCATTTCGGAAACGATGTTAGACGCTGGACGCAAGTATGTTAAAGTTAAATATTCCAGATAGTTTGATGTAAAGAGAGTTACGAGACAAGGCGATTTGTTATATTCATTTGTATTTTTAAATGTGCTGATATGTTGTCATTTGTGATTCGCGAGACAAGAATATGAAAGGCAGAGAAGTGGCGGCTGATACAATACTGTTGTCACAGTTTGCCGATGATACTTCCTTGCTTTGGGATGGTTTTTAACAATCCTTTTGTGCATGTATTGATGTTTTGCGATATAATATGTACAGCCATATTAGGTCTGAAAATGAGCAATGAAAAACAAGTTTCACTTTGCAATTGCAAGCCAATCTCAGTTCAATCTGACCTGAATCTACACACCGTTGTTTACTTTAAAATTGAAAAATAACACACGCAAGAACCGACCTCCTTCGTCACCTTTTATTTTAACCGTATCTCAACTTTGTAAGTGGCAATTTCCATATTGCTGATCAAGCTTAGCCTGTATTTCTGTAGACAGATCTGCAGCAGACGACAGATGGGACAGCCTTGTTCTGTTGAACCAGATTTAGCAATCAATGCTCTAAAAGCGATAGCAAATGAACAAAACTGTAAGCATACTGTTTTAGTTTAATTCTTATTTCGTCGCTCAGGATTTTGAATCAGGATTTTGTTGTTGGGATTGATATGATCGGTTGCCGATGAAGAGTACTAGAGTTGTGCGCCTTGAATCACTGTCTGTCTCTATCGCTCTCTCTCTCTCTCTCTCTCTCTCTCTCTCTCTCTCTCTCTCTCTCTCTCTCTCTCTCTCTCTCTCTCTCTCTCTCTCTCTCTCTCTCTTCTACCGCTTCGGCCAACTGATAATCTTCACTCAGCTCTTTTCACCCCAGCAGATTATGTGTATTCTTTGTTGTTTTCTTTATTTCTTCAATGTTAAAATGCATGTAGATCGTTAGCTAAACGTGAGTTCGACTTTTATACCGCAGAATATTTCAATCGTTTTGCTAAAGAAAGTAGTGTCCGAGTTAACGATAAATATGCCGATGACCTCTCTAAATTATTCAATGGTACTCTGAGATCAAAGACAATGACCAATGACAGGTGAGATCGAGACTCGGTTGTGATGGATAATTCATATGGTTGTGATGGATAATCCAGAATAATCACCTCCTCAGCTAACAGAGACAAAGAGGCAGGTCATGGGATATGTCAGGTTTGAGTATGCACAGTTCTGTAGGTTCCTCTCAGTATTCCACCCCCTCGGTTTTCAGTTGTAAATATTAAGCTCAGTGATTGAATGTGGAAGCTACGTTGGGTCAACGGTCACAGAAGATTTGCGTCGCAGCAAATAGACTAGGATAAATTCTCGAAAAGAGGCCTAAATAAAAAGAGGTAGGCATTTGTGGGTAATTAATGGCAACAGGTTGATTCTTATGGATTTGGGTGTGCTGAATTCATTTCTGCCTGTTGCCAAAGTCAAAAATGCCTATATTCGTTACTATTCAACGGTTTCCAAGATGGCCGCCATGATATCAAGAGACTACTAATTCTCAAACAAATGCTTATATCTTTGGTGTTTTTAGAGATACAGTGTTAATTTTTGGCTAGTTGGTAGATGACCGATAGGCAATGGTTGCCTTGTCAGAGTATTTGACCTTGACCTTAAGAAAGGTCACATGAGACTTGACAATATTGACTTGTACTGTTTTGTCATGTGTGCATTTTAAGTTGTCTTTTGGCAGTAAACTACTGCGAACTAATCACTAAAAATAAGTGATATTACCCAGTAGGTATTCAGCATTAAAATGAATATACATTGATCATCATTCTGACAAGGTCAAGGTCATTTTGACCCCATATTTCAGATGTGTTTAAACTTGGACGCCATCAAGATTTGCAGTGGCTCATCTGTTGTACACACTGGACATCTGATTCAACAATTACATTTCAGCAGGGGTTCAGATCAATGGTGCACAATCAACTAGGTCAAAGGTCAAGGTCAAAGTCAAAGGTCACTATTTGGACCATTTATTCTCAAAAACGGGGCCTAAAATAGAGATAAGCCATTTGTGAGTAATTATGGTGTGCTCTTCCCATTTCTGCTGTATGACAAAGTGTATATTTGCTAGTTTGTCCTGTATCATTAAATATTCAAAATGGCCGCCACGAGCCTGAAAATTCACCCACACACAAAAACTGACAATTCTTTAAACATAACCACTCTATTTATTATCAACTTTTGTTTCAACATACGTTTGTTTCAATAACGTTGCATAATCAGTACACAGTTCAACAACATTTAAGATGTTATGGTATTTCTGTGGCAATTATAACACAATATACACAAATCTGAAGCATGACAAACGTTAATGTTCCATAATACTCTGTCACGAGAAAAAAACTTCCGAAACATGTTGAGAACAAGCTCAGCAACAGGTAAACATATCAGCTATGTACAGGCATTCAGCAAACAATGTCAAATGTTCACATTTCATATGGTAAGGTCAATGAACATCACACACGTCCAAAGGGTCACGGTCAGTTCACCACTCGTTAAGACACTCCTCGTGCATTTCCCGGCATTTGCACGCTGCTGTGCATGGTAGCTTCGCCTTTCTGCATCTGCACCTTCCACTGCTGCACTGCTTCTGGCAGGTGCAGAAGATGATGTCTAGGCACGCGTCTGGAACAGACAGAAGGGTTTTCAGGACGGGGAGGAAGACGCCATCCTTCAGTTGCCAGCCCATGCTTTCAATCGGCGGCAGGTTCGGCTTCTTCTCATGAGCTTGTTGCCAGACTGAGGCCTGATAATGAGCTCTCTTGATGTGGAAGCTCAGAGCATCACTGGATGGGGGCAAATTTTCTGGGGCGGTGGCTTTCCGGAACATGATGGTTCTGGCACCATCTGCAGTCTCACAGTTTGAGATGTACAGCTTGCAAACGAACTGCTCTACTTCTTTTGACGTGTCGTCTGTCAGCTTCCCTTTCCCCAAATTTGCCAGCAGCTGGTGATGTTGCTGAAACACTTTCCACCCAGATACCTTGCCTTGGCCAGACAGGAAAGATGTGGAATCCGAGCCAGTGATGGCGTGGAATCCTATCAAGTTCTGGAGCTTTGCCTTCTCCATGTCAGGTCTCTTGGCAATATTGTGAGCTGGGATGTACTGTCTACGCTTTGCTGTGCCAGTTTTCATCCACACTTTCTTGCACTTCATTTTGTCAAAATGTGCAAGAATCAATACAGCTACATCTATGTCTTGTGAAGAAACAACCAGGCTGGTTGCATCGCTGTTCACACAATGCAGAACAACACGTGTATCACCCTCTTCGTGACTGGCCTCTAGCGGAGTCGTGTCCACGTCTGGCTTGGATGACTCAACTTGAGTTGGATCACTGAAACCACCGGAAACCACAACAGTTTTGTCATCTGGTGCCTGCAGGATGAGTTGCCGAGACAGAAATTTGGCCAGATCAGCTTTGTTCTCAGGGTGAGACATGAAGTTGTCCCATTTGGCTGGCAGGGGTGTGTCCTTAGACTCTATCAGTTTCCTGATGGGCTGAGCTCCTTTGCTCCGCTTCTTTCTTGTTCCACCTTTGATTGACAGCTGATCATACCGATCAAAGACGATGTCGGTGCGTTTAAAGGCATGTCCTTGGGCAAGGAGAGACTTGACGAATGTGTCAGCAAGATCACCAAATGTAGCTGCACCTTGTGGTTTTCCAAGTGCACAAACATGTGCTTGCCCATCAACGACAAGTGTTGCCTTGTCTCCAAGCTCTTGTGCTTCAATGCCTGGAGGACAGTTTACACCACTTGTGAGGATTTTAAGCAAGCTTGCTTTTGATCCTGACCTTAAACTGCCATCAGTTTCAGCAAGTGAAGGGGGTACTGGCATCAGCTCATGCTTCATGATCACAGAAAGATCAACACTGCGCCCTGCTTCATAGGCCGTGATCAACCGCTGAAGAATCTTTCTGTCAGCTTTGACCGTCTTTTGTTTCCCACTCTTTGCATCCTTCTGCTTCACCTCGTACAGACTGGCAAATGTCAGAGGCTTGTTCTTCGGCAGAGCATCGCGGAATTTCATTTTCCTCTCTTCACATGCACAGGGCACAAGTCTCTCCCGAACAAATGTTTTCACCTGTTCTTGTCCTTTTTCACGTGCTGTCAACAGGTTTTCTTCCATGTTCTTGGTTGTAAGATCCTTCGATGCAATGTTCTGCAGATCTTCAGGCACACCCAGAGAAAAAACCTTGAAGCGTTTAAGGTTGTCAAACAACTTTTCTTCATCAGTTTTGTCTTGTCTTTTTCTGGCCTTGTTGCATTCGTTGTGAATGCTCTTCTCGTCAACCTCTGCTCCAAAGACTGCTCTTGTTTCTCCTGCAATGTGAGATCGGAGATTGAACGAGAGGGCCCAACGGTTCAGAGCAGACGGTGTCTTTGTGATGCCCACAATCCCTCCACATGACTTTCCAATCCCGTTCAGCCATTCTTGACTTTGATCTGGGTCCACCTGGTTGAACTTGCTCTGGCTCCTCTTCACAACAAAGTACCCAGCTTCAAATTCCTTCTTCACTTCTTCGGGGAGCTGATTCATTTCACTGACGTAGACTGTGCCCCATCGAGCATAGTTGGTATGATCATATCTCATGAAGTAGGGGAGCATTGCCGTGAAAGCTTGAAGATGCAGATTCCAGTCGCCATCTCTACTGGCGCGTGTGAACTGGAGAAGAATTTCTACCATCTTCAGGTACTCCCACCAGAACTGGAAGTTTGGATTGGCCCGCGAAGCAGCAAACGAGTCCACAAGGTCTGTGAAGCGTTTGTTGGCAAGAAGATGTACAAGTGCTGCTGTGTCATCACGAACCATCTCGTCTTCAATCTCTTGTGCGAGCTCATCATCACTGCCGTGGACGTACTGCAGCAACTGTGATAGGAGTATTCTCCACAAGGCTTGCCAGGTCAACTTATGAGTTCGCATCCCTCTGACATAGGACTTGCCTGCCAGCACCTGTTCACCAACAGATCCAGAAGACCAGAGCACTCCATGTGACGCCCGATGGCTTTGAGGAAGTTGAGGGACGTATGGAGACCACCGAGCCTCACTACCAGCAGATTCTGATATTCAGCTTTAGCCCATTTGAGATTTGTGTATATTGTGTTATAATTGCCACAGAAATACCATAACATCTTAAATGTTGTTGAATTTTGTACTGATTATGCAACGTTATTGATACAAACGTATGTTGAAACAAAAGTTGATAATAAACAGAGTGCTTATGTTTAAAGAATTGTCAGTTTTTGTGTGTGGGTGAGTTTTCAGGCTTGTGGCGGCCATTTTGAATATTTAATGATACAGGACAAACTAGCAAATATACACTTTGTCATACAGCAGAAATGGGAAGAGCACACCATAATTACTCACAAATGGCTTATCTCTATTTTAGGCCCCGTTTTTGAGAATAAATGGTCCAAATAGTGACCTTTGACCTTGACCTTTGACCTAGTTGATTGTGCACCATTGATCTGAACCCCTGCTGAAATGTAATTGTTGAATCAGATGTCCAGTGTGTACAACAGATGAGCCACTGCAAATCTTGATGGCGTCCAAGTTTAAACACATCTGAAATATGGGGTCAAAATGACCTTGACCTTGTCAGAATGATGATCAATGTATATTCATTTTAATGCTGAATACCTACTGGGTAATATCACTTATTTTTAGTGATTAGTTCGCAGTAGTTTACTGCCAAAAGACAACTTAAAATGCACACATGACAAAACAGTACAAGTCAATATTGTCAAGTCTCATGTGACCTTTCTTAAGGTCAAGGTCAAATACTCTGACAAGGCAACTATTGCCTATCGGTCATCTACCAACTAGCCAAAAATTAACACTGTATCTCTAAAAACACCAAAGATATAAGCATTTGTTTGAGAATTAGTAGTCTCTTGATATCATGGCGGCCATCTTGGAAACCGTTGAATAGTAACGAATATAGGCATTTTTGACTTTGGCAACAGGCAGAAATGGATTCAGCACACCCAAATCTATAAGAAACAACCTGTTGCCATTAATTACCCACAAATGCCCGAGGGTGTTAGATTTTCTGAAATCTGTCCTAGTCTAAAAGGAAAGAATCGCGATCTTGTTTCCGACTCATTGCCTCTTTGTTTTTCATTAGACCTGTCATTCTGCTTGCTCGGCTTTGTTAGATGTTTGGATATCTTGTTGCTCTGTTCTTTGCTTTTATTATTATTTCTTATTTGCGCTTCGTTCAGCGATACAACGTCTTGTGCACGGGTCAACATTTTTGTGTCAGGGGTCAATTGGTTTGACTTGAACTTGACGTTCGTGTTTCTCCGAACGTCTGTGTATCGATACACGCACTCCATGACTTTGTAAGAAGACAAAACATATCGCTAGGTTTCATTTGTTTGTGATGAATTTATGACCTTTCATAAAGTAGTTTTGTTTTTTGTTTACTTTTGCCAGTTTGCCAGTTTGTTTTTGGAACTTTGCAAAGCAGTGTCGTCTGTCTAGGTCTGGGGAAACGCCAATGAAAAGAGCCGAAGAATCCCCGAGCGTTTCTATTGGGTTTGCTTTTGATTATCCATGTATAACTTGCTTCCTGCAACAATGGTAACCGGGGATTTATTGCATGGGGAACATGAGATTTATTTCCCAGGTGTTTGTAAATGAAAACTTGTGAAAATGATGACAAACGGAATTATTTGATGTTTGGTATTGACATAATTATGTGCGTGCTTGTTTGCTCTTGTCAGATAGAAACAACAAACGAACAAGCAGACGGACCTTTTTTTTAAGAGATTTTGTCTTGGCAACTAAACTTTAAAAACTCGGTTCACTTTCTGCTTTCCTGATTCATTATGAGAAAACCTGAACCTTTGGCTAAGGGCCGTCACTTCGTTTGCGCCAATGTTTGTTTGATTTTTGGAAAAGTCAATTCATTGATATTTAATGTTGATACTGTTTCTCATTTGAATTTAAGAGCTCAGAACTCAGAATAGTTGATTTGCTTTAGCCAACGAGTCCTTATTGCAAAGGAGGGCTGAGAGGGGGGTGGGGGGGTGGGGGTGGGGGGCAACAGAACAGTTTATTCAAATGTTGCATGTGAGCACGGAACAGCAGTATTGTGCAGGAACACATTTGTAGCTCTGTTCCTTGACACACTGATGTGTGCTGCTTAGAGCCGTAGTGAATTATTTGATGTTTGTCAGTTATTGAAACAAATATGTGCGTGCTTGTTTGCAACTCTTGCCAGACTGATAGAAACAAGCAAGGAACACGCAGACGAACATTTGTATGTGAGACTTCTTCTGGTTATTTAACTAATAACATTCTCTTCACATTATACTTTACTGATTTATCATAGGAAGACAGGTCTTCAAGCTAAGGGCCGTCACTCCGTTTGTGCCAATGTTTGTTTGATTTTGGAAACGTCAATTACCGATCTTGTTTCTCATTTGAATTTAAGAGCTCAAAGCTCAGAATAGTTTATTTGCTTTGGGCAACGAGCCCTTAGTGCGAAGGGGTTAACAGGGGGGAAGGGGGGGTGGGTGGGAGGGTGGGGGGGAGTGGGTGGGGGAGGGTGGGGAGGGAGTGGGTGGGGGGAGGGTGGGGGGGAGTGGGAGTGGCACACAACAGGACGAACAGTTCATTTAGTTGTTGTATGTAAGTGATGGGCAGCAACATTCTCGAGGAAGAAAATATTAAGTTCTGTTTCTTGACACACTGGTGTATGCAGCTTGAACACCATGTACACGTTGGAAGATATTCTGGGTTCATGCCCAAGAAACCTTAAAAGCGGAATTTAAATTATTCAAAATACACATCAAGTGCGTATCTTGGTTAGTGTGCATGCTTGCGTGTGTATGTACGTATGTGCATGTGTTGTGAATTGGCGTGTGTGTGTGTGTGTGTGTGTGTGTGTGTGTGTGTGTGTGTGTGTGTGTGTGTGTGTGTGTGTGTGTGTGTGTGTGTTAGTGAGTGAGAGTGTGTGTGTGTGTGTGTGTGTGTGTGTGTGTGTGTGTGTGTGTGTGTGTGTGCGCGCGTGTGTGTGTGTGCGTGTGTGTGTTTAACTGTAACACTCTTCACACTCTGCCCCGCCCTTCTCACACAATAACAAAGAGAGACATTGCATGGCAGGGAGACTGACAAAACACCTCAACTGTCGACTAAAACAACAGTAAATAACTGAAAAGTTACAACTTTTTCTTTATTTGGTGTTTAACGTCGTTTTCAACCACGAAGGTTATATCGCGACGGGGAAAGGGGGGAGATGGGATAGAGCCACTTGTCAATTGTTTCTTGTTCACAAAAGCATTAATCAAAAATTTGCTCCAGGGGCTTGCAACGTAGTACAATATATATTACCTTACTGGGAGAATGCAAGTTTCCAGTACAAAGGACTTAACATTTCGTACATACTGCTTGACTAAAATATTTACAAAAATTGACTATATTCTATACAAGAAACACATAACAAGGGTAAACAGAGAAACAGAATCCGTTAGTCGCCTCTTACGACATGATGGGGAGCATCGGGTAAATTCTTCCCCCTAACCCGCGGGGGGTAAGTTACAACTCAACTGTTCACTCGAACATAAGTAAATCCATGAAAAGGTACAACCTCAACTGCTGACTAAAACAAACAAAACCACTCACTCATTCTGCATTAAAGACACATTTAAAATCAGAATCAAATTATTATGAATAAAGAAGAAAACAAGGCCTTTAATTTGTTTGTGCATGAAAGCTACGTACACATGCACCATTACAAACAGTGCACATTCTTTTGATCAGTCTAGTCATAACTTGTCACGTGACCTAAGGCCGGGACGCCCCGAACAAGAGACACACACACTGCTACCCGCGCAGAGCTCGCCAGAGTGTCACTGTGGGCGGATCAGACTAGTGTGTAGCTGTTTCTTTCAGTTCGTTCGGTAAGTTTAATTTCTACGCTTCATGTTGTCGATCAGGTAAACACGTCGCGATACCGCTTACTGCCTGTCAAAACTAAATCAGTCAGCAAGTTAGTGTACATGTTATTTAACCTTGCGAAAAGCATAGTGTCTGTGTTGTCACAGTGCAGCTATTTTCGGTTTCCATTTCTCAGAAATGTCGATTAATAATACTGTAGGCTACATCATTCTGGCTACCTGCGCTGAAAAAAAGGACAAGATTGAACATCGAGCACTGGTGATACTTTCGTCGTGTTACATGTTTGTGACTGCTTCATGATGAACACTGTCGGCATGATTTACTTTGGTGAATTGGAGTTTAAAGTTTAGCACACAGATTCTATTCTCGGTGTCTGTGTGCATCGCTTCACTTCCTGGTTTATCCAAGGGAGGCAACTAATCCCTTTGGCATGTCAGACCTATAGTTGTCGTTGGTGCAAGTTGTCTCTCTTAGACCAGTGTAAGTACTCCAGTAGCAGCTAATGTCCATATTCTTCTGTCCACTCCACACCTGCTATTGATAAGAGGACGACGGATTTTGTTGTGTTAAACTAACCAGATTTGTTTCAATTTAAGTTCATGCTCTCAGGTCTGCATTGTGTGCCTATTTTGTGTGTGCTTATTGTGTTTTAACAGTCTGTTCTGTGTAGCTTGTTGCTGCCTGTGCACGATGTAGAGCATTGGTCTGTGCTCTGTAGACTGTTTCCATTTGAAGGTGTTTGTGTGTGTGTGTGTGTGTGTGTGTGTGTGTGTGTGTGTGTGTGTGTGTGTGTGTGTGTGTGTGTGTGTGTGCGTGTGTTCTCCCCTCCTATCTATCCCTTTTCATTCTAATTATCCCTAGACCCCTTCTTTGTCGCGCCCATTTCCAATTTTGAGTAGAAAACAGCAGCAAAAAACAACAAACAAACAAACATCTGGTTTATACTATTAACACAAACTCGCCGACTAATGCTTATTTAACTTTTTTTCATATTGTACAGTATAACATGTTTTTAAATACAGTATAAAGTATGTCCTCCTCAATCTGGTAAACATGTGACCGACACTCATTGAAACCCAAACCCAAGACGATGCGAAAAGAGGGAAAGAGTCGTACATAGAAGACCAATTTAATGAATCGTGATATCTCGAGATTAGTTGAATTGTATGGCGTACATGTTTTGTGTAAACAGGATTTGCTGTCTTTTCTTTTTCCACTGATGTACCGTTTACATTGCAGGGCGCAAACACAGCTATCACCATGGCAACGGCAGCTGTAACGACCGTAGCACCCAGTGACATGGAGTGTACAGTATGCCATGAACATTTCACACTTCCCAGAATCCTCCCTTGCGGCCATCTTCTGTGTCGGGACTGTCTGGTCACGTGGTTACACTCACAACCGGAAGCCAACTGCCCCCTGTGCAGATGTGAAATCGTGGATCCCAAGCAGCACAAGGGTAAGAGCTTTGAAGACATCGCTGACGGGTTTCCAACTGACTTTGCGATGGCGGCCATGGTTGAAGCGGACCGTGTGCTTTCTAAGCAACACGAGTGTTGTGTGTGTGTCAACAAGGCGGCGGTGGATGTCTGTATCAACTGTTCCGACATGTTCTGCGCGTCTTGCAGTCATGTTCACTCAAAACAGTCCATGTCCAAACATCACACGATTGAAAGCCTGAGCTCCCTGACGGCGGAAACACTGGCCGCTAAGCGCCCCGCCACCTGTCAAGTCCATGACGACGAAGTGTCCAAACTGTACTGCCCCACGCACGGCGTTTCCATCTGCTTGTTTTGCGCCACCGCGGACCACCGCCAGTGCCCGGATGTGACGAAACTGGAGAGCAAAATGGCGGAGGCGCGTTCCGCGCTGGCCGACCTAGCGGCCATTTTGAGTAGGGGAGAGAGAGAACTGGCAGAAGCCATCGCAGTACTGGACAAGGACATCCTAGAGATTGACCAACGCACCCAGGCCACTGTTGCTGAGGTAGAGGCGGCATGCGATCGCTTGGAGAAATCCGTAAAGGAGTGTCGCCATCGTCTGAGAGAGCTGGCACTCAGCATGGGCTGTGACGTCAAGGACAAAGTGATCCAAGTAAAGACAATCTTTGTGCAGCGAAAAGGCAAGGTGACCACACACAGAGTCATAGTGCAGCGTGCTGAAGGCTTTCCCACCCTCGGCTCTCTCGGCAAAATGGCGTCACAAATGGGGACTCGCGTTCACGACCTTGACCTTACATCCACCTTGCCGCCAGATGTCAAGGACATCTCTAAGGTGACCGTTGACGCACAAGCTGTGTCACGTATTGTACAGGAGCTGTCAACGTTGCGCCTGGTACAGGTACGTAGAACTTAATCAAAGCAGCTTTTTTTCAACCTTGATTTTCTAGTTCAAACAGGTATTCTTGGTTATTTTTGGAATTGAAAATGTTTTACAATGGGGAGTTTGCTGGATTTTTGCAGCACCAATTTATAAAATAGAAGCGTAAGATAGAGCGCTCACTAACACAGCTGGTGGTGTGCTAAGAATTCACGTGAAGTGCTTACACCCATAGCAGCAAATGTAACACAGTGAAATAGACTATGTGTTTGTCGGGCGGAAGAAGAGGTGCGGCGCAGCTTGAAGCCGAGGCAATCACAATGTACAGCCTTGCTACTGATCAGTGAGGGTAAGTAGCGTCACAATGTACAGCCTTGCTACTGATCAGTGAGGGTAAGTAGCGTCACAATGTACAGCCTTGCTACTAATCAGTGAGGGTAAGTAGCGTCACAATGTATAGCCTTGCTACCGATCAGTGAGGGTAAGTACCGTCACAATGTACAGCCTTGCTACTGATCAGTGAGGGTAAGTAGCGTCACAATGTACAGCCTTGCTACTGATCAGTGAGGGTAAGTAGCGTCACAATGTACAGCCTTGCTACTGATCAGTGAGGGTAAGTAGCGTCACAATGTACAACCTTGCTACTGATCAGTGAGGGTAAGTAGCGTCACAATGTACAGCCTTGCTACTGATCAGTGAGGGTAAGTAGCGTCACAATGTACAGCCTTGCTACTGATCAGTGAGGGTAAGTAGCGTCACAATGTACAGCCTTGCTACTGATCAGTGAGGGTAAGTAGCGTCACAATGTACAGCCTTGCTACTGATCAGTGAGGGTAAGTAGCGTCACAGTGACCAGGAAGCTCCAATGAGCATGTTTGTCATCTCCGCTCGGTATGGACAGGAGTCTATTTCTTGCACATCAAGCTTTGGTGTGTTAAACTCTGTGCATGAGAACTGTTCCGTTTCGTATAAGGAAAGGTAATTTATTTCACTGTATTGAGAGGAATGTCTTTTCTACATCACCAGTAAATCAGTAAACATTGTATGTGTCCAACCCAGAGAGAGCAGCAGTTTTCTGAGAAATGGCTTTCATTTTGTCTTCATATCGAAAATGTTCTAGTCAGTATAGATTTATTGTGTATCTGCTTAATTTCTCTTTTTTCGCTCTTGAATACAGGATTTGCCTACTCTTCGTTTCCATGACAACCACGGACAGAAGATCAGGCTGAGTAACGACCACCAGACAGCTCACAGGACGTCAGACTCTAGGGACGGTATTGTGATGTCACGTGACCCTATGTTGGCAGGCATGTTGTATCAGGTGAGGGACCCCCAGAATCACGCATGCACCCCCACACACACAGAAAACACGCACACGCACGCACGCACGCACGCACGCACGCACGTACGTACACACACTGTGACACACACACACACACACACACATACACACACACACACACACACACACACACACACACACACACACACATACATACACACACACACACACACACACACACACACACACACACAAACACACACTCTATTTTTGTCTCATTCTTTCTGTGTCTATCTCTCTTTCTCTCTGTCCCTCGATTTGTGTCTGTCTGTCTTATGATGTATCCCTGTTTGTCTGTGTCAGTTAGTCTATCTTTTAATGTGTGTGTGTCTGTCTCAGTAAGTCTATCTTTTAATGTCTGTGTGTCTGTCTCATTTAGTCTATCTTTTAATGTGTGTGTGTCTGTGTTAGACTGGTTCGATTTGTTTGTTGGATTATGAATCTCAGTCTTTCTATTCTTTGAATTGTCTGCTTATGTATCTTTGGTTATCTATGTATGTTTTCTGTCCCTGTATGTCCATCTCTGTTTGTTTCTCTGTCTGATTATTATCCATGTATGTATGTGTGTCTGTCTCTGTCTGTCTCTGTCTGTCTCTGTCTGTCTCTGTCTGTCTCTGTCTGTCTCTGTCTGTCTCTGTCTGTCTCTGTCTGTCTCTGTCTGTCTCTGTCTGTCTGTCTGTCTCTGTCTGTCTCTGTCTGTCTCTGTATGTCTCTGTCTGTCTCTGTATGTTTCTGTATGTCTCTGTTTCTCTGTCTGACTCCCCTTCACGTGTTAAATCTCTCACCAAACCCCTTTTGTCTGTCTGACTCCCCTTCACGTGTTAAATCTCTCACCAAACCCCTTTTGCCTGTCTGACTCCCCTTCACGTGTTAAATCTCTCACCAAACCCCTTTTGCCTGTCTGACTCCCCTTCACGTGTTAAATCTCTCACCAAACCCCCTTTGCCTGTCTGACTCCCATTCACGTGTTAAATCTCTCACCAAACCCCTTCTGCCTGTCCGACTCCCCTTCACGTGTTAAATCTCTCACCAAACCCCTTTTGCCTGTCGCTCGGTCTGCCCCTCATTCCTCCACACCCTACCCCCCCCCCCCCCCCCAACACTTGTGTGTAATTTCACAATCACCCGTTTGCTTTAAACAGTTCTCTACACAACGGTATTTGTTTTGTCTTGTTTATCAGACTGCTCATGATATTGGCCGAATGCACGTATATACTCGTTCATACTGTAAATGTTTTTAAAATGTGTGTGTGTGTGTACGTGTGTGTGTGTATCTATGTGTGTGTGTGTGTGTGTGTTTATATGTACGTGATTGTGTGTATGTCTGTGTGTGTGTGTGTATGTCTGTGTGTGTGTGTGTGTGTGTGTGTGTGTGTGTGTGTGTGTGTGTGTGTGTGTGTGTGTGTGTGTGTGTGACAGGTACAGATAAACGAGGTAAACAACACTTACAGTGGCACCTTCCTGGGCGTGGTGACCAAGAGTCCTGACACCTTCACCTTGCCTGACACCTTCTTTTATCCCCACCCTGCAGCGCTGTGTGTCACGCCTTACGATGTCCACATCTTTGGTGACACGGTGAGCTGTTGACACGTGTGGTGACTGTTGTGCTGTGTGGCTACCAGGCTGGTTGGTGTGCTTTTGCTGCATCGTTTCAGTCTTGTTATATGCTTTTGCTTTCATCTATTCTAATATCATCCTTGGAATTATAGTATTAAGCTTCGTTCATTTGTTATTTTCTGGTTTGCTTTCAAAACAAGCAGTTTAAACGATGGACAGACAGACTGACACACACACACACACACACACACACACACACACACACACACACACACACACACACACACACAGAAACACACACACACAGAAACACACACAGACAGACAGACACACACATACACACACACACACACACACACACACACACACACACACACACACACACACACACACACACACGTCTAAGCATCCTCTCTCTTGTTTTGAATATCGAAGTCGTCATGGAATTTTGGCGGAACTAATTTTAGACAGCTTCTCTCTTGTTTTGAATATCGACGTCGTCATGGAACTTTGGCAGAACTAATTTTAGACAGCTTTTCAGCAGAAGGCCAAAACTGATTATATATATAATGAAATTGAGTTTATATGTGTACCTGGTATGGATAGAAAGATAAGATAATGTTGAATCCTGTATTTTCCATTGTATTTTAGAGAATGTTTCTCGTTGAAAATGATTTACCTAGTCTTAAGCATAAAAAACATCAAAATCGCGAACAATCGAGTTACGCTAAATATCCATGGCAGGACGACGACGATATGTGTTTCTGTCTGCATCTCTGCTTGTTTCTCTCTCTTCGTATGTCTCAAGGCTGAAATTGCGACCATGGCCTTGGTGACACATTGACGGCATATGTATGTACAACTTGATAGTTTGCAAACAAGTTGGTTGAGTAAATCACAGAGAAAAACCATGATGCAGAAGACAAGAAACTCGATCAAACAAGCAGTCACTGCGTTATTCTGACAACACTGTGTTGCAGAAAAAACAACAGCGGTCAGTACTGGACGAGTTAGCAGTGGGCAGTAAGGTGGGACTGGCAGTGGACACGGACAGAAGTCTGCACCTCTATGTTGACGGCAAGCACCAAGGGGTTGTCGCCCCTGACATACCTACACCCTGCTACTTCATGTTTGACTTGGTTTCAAGATGCACAAAGGTTCACTTCTTTCTTTACATTTTCCTGTTGCGTGAAATGATTCTGTAGAAGAACTGTTATGAATGTATCGAGCTGATCGAGCATTAATGAACAAATTGTTAATGAAGCCTGATTTAGCTTTCATCTGATGTTAAACGAGTTTATTTCTGCAGATTAAATACTATACCTTTTTGCTGTCTTATGTTAAGTGAACTTTGAGTTTGTTTTAATGACACCACAATCGAAACTTACAACAACCAAATAACACCCCCCCACACACACACACACACAAACACGCAAAAACAACAAACAAACAAACTATATAATCGTGAAAATCTGGAAGTTTCTTTAGGGAAAATGACATCAAGCTTTGACCTTGTTTCTCTCTGCTGTGACTGTAACTTTCAGCTAAAGACCGTTCCTAATTCAGCAACAGACTTATGTCGAACCGAAGTTGTGACTCGATCAAGAGCATGATAGTAGTAATCCCTGTCTTTAGCTGACTTGTTTATGACCATTAGTGTCTGAAGTCAAAAATTCTTTCCATTTAGATTATTAATTGCAGTTTTTGTTGTTGATGTCTGTATGTAAACGAGAAGGTTGCATGATATATTGTTTCCTTCTAGTATAGAAAACTTGTTTCAGTTTAGACCTGTTTGTGAACAGGATTGCTGCATGTTATACTGTCTCCTACTGCTGTACTATGTAAGACTCTACTTAATGTCTCAATTAAGAATTTCATGGACAAGGATTTTTGCAGGCTACAGATTCAATGCTTTTTCTTTTTATATAAGTTAGTTAACAGAGCAAACGCTGAGAGATACACTATTATGTACTTCTTTTTATTTAATACATTTATTACTCCTTCTTTCTCCCATCTCAGATTTTAACAAATTATGATTTTAATTGTTATATCCCATCTTTTCAGGTGACAGCTCTGCCAGTGACGTCAGTTCCTTAAGTACACGTCAGGCAATGCAGACCTTGCCATCAATTTACTCTCTAGCGCTGTCATACTGGGTCATAAGCAGTTTTTCATACAATCTATGTTTCGTTTTGCTTTTTGGAAATAGCTTTTTGACATTTCAATTTGAAAGCAAAATACAAGTAATTATTTTTTTTTATGTTTTGGAAGGCGTCATAAAATCACCCAAGGAATAACAGAAACGTTTTGAGTTTTACATGATTTTCATGACACGTTTTATGTCCGTGAGATTAGTTGATGGAAATGTATTTATTAGGGCGACAAACACGTTAACTATTCCTGTTTTCTAAGAAATGATTATACTCAGGATTTCGATGATCAATACAATGTGTATTTTTACAACTTTGTGGGCATTTGTGCTATATCACGTGAGCAGTAAATCTGAATATGTCCTTGAATGTCAGAAACGTTTTAATTGCACTTTAACAAGACAAAAAACCACCCAATGTTCTCTCGCTCTCCCTAGCCTACCACCCCGCCCCATCTCTCTCTCCTCGTCCCTCTCTTTCTCTTTTTCACACACACACACACGCACGCACGCACACACACACTTACACACACACACACACACACACACACACGCACGCACGCACGCACACACACACACACCCTGCACGCGCACACACACACACACACGCACGCACGCACGCACGCACGCACACACACACACACACACACGCGCACACACACACACACACACGCACGCACACACACACACACACACACACAAACACACACACACACACACACACACACAGACAAACCTTTTCTAACAAAACAATCCAGAAACCATATTCTTTTCCACAAAAGGAACTCTCACTGGCTGTATTCGGTCAGTAATAGTTAAGTATGTACACATCGTCACACATTGCGTCAATAGAAGCAGCTCCTTTGTAGCCACGCAGAGCAAAAATGTGACTTTGTTGTATTCTGCACACGCCTTGAAGAAAAACATACATCTGTTAACTGGAGCGCGACGCACGTGTTGGTTCCTTTCCGCACTGTCCGATCTCTCTGTTCAATGCCTATATTCTCCACTCTTGTTTTGTTAAAAGTATTTCTTTATAAACACGCTACATCATCATCATCACGAAGTCGTAAGATCAACATCACTGTAGCGGAAGGAAACAGAAAGAGGACATAAAGAACATGCACCAAAGAAGACATTAAGAGCAACAAGACATAAACATTTAGTTGTCTGTCTTTGTTATGTAGAAATGTTTGTCTTTGCGTGTGTCTGTATATGACAATGGTCAACTTAATGGGAAAATAGAAAGAGAGAGGGGAAAAAAAGAGAGGCAGACTTTTTGAGAGGAACTAGATGAAAAACGGGGCGGGGGGGGGGGGGGGGGGGGAAGAAAGATTGACAGATATTGAGCATTATGCGAAAAAGGATCAAGACTGACTGAAGGGATACGCACGAATTTGACGGGTAGTATTGGGTTTGGAAGAAGAGGGAGCGGATGATAGTGGGAACGAGGCTAGGTGTAAAGAATCAGCTTTCAGTATAACAACAAACAACACCTTCATCATCTGACAACTAGAAACGTAAACAACCGTTAATCTCTGTGGCCAACAACAGCCCAATTCACGCATCACTGACTTGAACAACCACACTTTGTTGTGAACTTGGTACAACCAGGCTTTATCAACAGATCTTCAACATTCCACGACGGCCATGCATGCGTCACAGTTGTTGAATGTCTACGTGTGTCCAGTTTTGATTGTAACGATAATGGTCAGGCCAAATGAAAATATATGTTGGTTTAGGGTAACGTGTCCAAAAAAGATCGAGAGTAGGCTTTTTATTCATTTTTATTTTTTTTCTTACATTTAGTTAATTATAAAGGAGGTTACTTCCCTTAGTCTTGGTATGGTTCGCAAAATGTGCCTTTTTTATTTATTTTATTTTTTAGAAATGAAAAAAAAAGTGTTAGGGTCGGCGGGAAAAAAATAGGGTCGGTCGGGTTACCCTAAACCAACATATACTTTTATTTAGGTCTAAGAATACGAAACACTAGTCTGGACCAAATATTCCAAAGGCAGTAACTCCCGAATCTACTAACTCCTACTCGTCTGTAGGAAATACAATAAACCACAGTTTGTGCTTTTGTTTTGCCTTTGCAATTTCCCCTCCCCCCAAAAATATACTAAAACAACAATAAATATAGGTAGAGGTACAACTATAACTGTTCACTAAAACTACAGCAAAGCAATGAACAGAGACAACCGCAACTGTTGACTAACATAGTACAGTTACACTACGAAAAGGAACAACCTCATCTGCTCACTAAATCAAACAAAAATCATTCCATTGTCGTCACACAAATAGTTTTCTCGACACTCACTCAGTGTACACTGAGTAAAGACACATTGAAACCACAATGGAATGTTTATGAATAAAGAAGAAAACAACGCATACGTACACATGCACCATTACAAACAGTGCACATTCTGTTGATCAGTCTATTCATAGCGTGTCACGTGATCTGAGGCCGGGGCGCCCCGAACAAGAGAGAAACACACACACTGCTACCCGCGCAGAGCTCGCCAGCGTGTCACTGTGGGCGGATCAGACTAGTGTGTAGCTGTTTCATTCAGTTTATTCGGTAAGTTTCATTTCTACGCTTCATGTTGTCGATCAGGTAAACACGTCGTGATACCGCTTACTACCTGTCAGAACTAAATCAGTCAGCGGGAAAATGTAGGTGTTATTTAAGCTTTAGAAGTGTCTGTGTTGTCACTGTGCAGCTATTTTCGGTTTCCCTTTCCCAGAAATGTCGACCACTAACACTGTAGGCTAGGCCTACATCTGGCTACGTGCGCTGAACAAAGAACAAGATATAACATCGAGCACTGGTGATACTTTCGTCGTGTAACATGTTTGTGACTGCTTCATGATTATCACTGTGGGCATGATTTACTTTGGTAATGCAGAGTTGGAATTCTAGCACACACATTCATTTCTCTGTGTCTGTGTGAATTGCTTCACTTCCTGGTTGATCCAAGGGAGGCAACTAATCCCCTTGACATGTCAGACCTAGTTGTCGTTGGTGCAAGTTGTCTCTCTTAGGCCAGTGTAAGTACTGAAGTAGCAGCTCATGTCCATATTTTTCTTTCACCTCTTATCCATCCCTTTTCGTTCTAATTATCCCTAGACCCTTCTTTGTCGCGCACATTTCCATAGAAACAGCAGCAAAAAACAACAAACAAACAAACATCTGGTTTATACTATTAACACAAACTCGCCGACTAATGCTTATTTAACTTTAAAAAAATATTTTTATACATGTTTTTAAATACAGTATAAAGACTGTCCTCCTCAATCTGGTAAACATGTGACCGACACTCATTGAAATCCAAACCCAAGACGATGCGAAAAGAGGGAAAGAGTCGTACATAGAAGACCAATTTAATGAATCGTGATATCTCGAGATTAGTTGAATTGTATGGCGTACATGTTTTGTGTAAACAGGATTTGCTGTCTTTTCTTTTTCCACTGATGTACCGTTTACATTGCAGGGCGCAAACAAAGCGATCACCATGGCAACGGCAGCTGTAACGACCGTAGCACCCAGTGACATGGAGTGTACAGTATGCCATGAACATTTCACACTTCCCAGAATCCTCCCTTGCGGCCATCTTCTGTGTCGGGACTGTCTGGTCACGTGGTTAAACGCACAACCGGAAGCCAACTGCCCCCTGTGCAGATGTGAAATCGTGGATCCCAAGCAGCACAAGGGTAAGAGCTTTGAAGACATCGCTGACGGGTTTCCGTGTGACTTTGCGATGGCGGCCTTGGTTGAAGCGGACCGTGTGCTTTCTAAGCAACACGAGTGTTGTGTGTGTGTCGACAAGGCGGCGGTGGATGTCTGCATCAACTGTTCCGATATGTTCTGCCAAATGTGCAGCACATTGCACAAGAAACAGTCAGCGACCAAACATCACACGATTGAAAGCCTGAGCTCCCTGACGGCGGAAACACTGGCCGCTAAGCGCCCCGCCACCTGTCAAGTCCATGACGACAGGGTCAGTGAAGTGTACTGCCCCACGCACGGGGCGTCTGTCTGCTGGCTGTGCGCGTCAACCAGCCACCGCCAGTGCCCGGATGTGACTAACCTAGAAACTAAGATGGTGGAGGCGCGTAAGCTGATGTCCGAGTTGGCAGACATTTTAACCAAAGGAGAGGCAGAACTGGAACAAGCCATCGCAGGACTGGACAAGGACCTCCAAGAGATTGACAAACGCACCCAGGCCACTGTTGCTGAGGTAGAGGCGGCCTGCGATCGCTTGGAGAAATCCGTAAAGGAGTGTCGCCATCGTCTGAGAGAGCTCGCACTCAGCACGAGCTGTGACGTCAAGGACAACATGATCCAAGTAAAGACAATCTTTGTGCAGCGAAAAGGCAAGGTGACCACACACAGAGTCATAGTGCAGCGTGCTGAAGGCTTTCCCACCCTCGGCTCTCTCGGCAAAATGGCGTCACAGATGGGGACTCGCGTTCACGGCCTTGACCTTACATCGACCCTGCCTTCAGATGTCAAGGACATCCCTATGGTAACCTTTGACGCACAAGCTGTGTCACGCATTGTACAGGAGCTGTCAACGCTGCGCCTGGTACAGGTACAGGTACGTAGAACTCAATCAAAGCAGTTTTTTTCAAGTCTTGATTCTCTATTTCAAACAGGTATTCTGGGTTATTTTTGGAATTGTAAAGGTTTTACAATGGGGAGTTTGCTGGATTTTTTGCAGCACCAATTTGTAAAATAGAAGCGTAAGATAGAGCGCTCACTCACACAGCTGGTGGTCTGCTAAGAATTCACGTAAAGTGCTTACACCCACTGATCAGTGAGGGTAAGTAGCGTCACAGTGACCAGGAAGCTCCAATGAGCATGTTTGTCATCTCCGCTCGGTATGGACAGGAGTCTATTTCTTGCACATCAAGCTTTGGTGTGTTAAACTCTGTGCATGAGAACTGTTCCGTTTCGTATAAGGAAAGGTAATTTATTTCACTGTATTGAGAGAAATGTCTTTTCTACATCACCAGTAAATCAGTAAACATTGTATGTGTCCAATCCAGAGAGAGCAGCAGTTTTCTGAGAAATGGCTTTCATTTTGTCTTAATGATCGAACATTACAAATGTTCTAGTCAGTGTAGATCTTTTGTGTATCTGCTTAATTTCTCTTTTTCGCTCTTGAATACAGGATTTGCCCATTCTTCGTTTCCATGACAACCACGGACAGAAGATCAGACTGAGTAACGACAATCAGACAGCTCAAAGGACGTCGTCTGACATTTGGTACGGTATTGTGATGTCACGTGACCCTATGTTGGCAGGCATGTTGTATCAGGTGAGGGACCCGCAGCATCACCCCCCCCACACACACACACACACACGCACGCACGTACGTACGCACGCACGCACACACACACACACACACACACACACACACACACACACACACACACACACACACACACACACACTCTATTTTTGTCTCACTCTTTCTGTGTCTATCTCTCTTTCTCTCTGTCCCTCGATTTGTGTCTGTCTGTCTGTCTGTCTTATGATGTATCCCTGTTTGTCTGTCTCAGTTAGTCTATCTTTTAATGTCTGTGTGTCTGTCTCAGTTAGTCTATCTTTTAATGTCTGTTTGTCTGTCTCAGTTAGTCTATCTTTTAATGTCTGTGTGTCTGTGTTAGACTGGTTCGATTTGTTTGTTGGATTATGAATCTCAGTTTTTCTATTCTTTGAATTGTCTGCTTATGTATCTTTGGTTATCTATGTATGTTTTCTGTCCCTGTATGTCCATCTCTGTTTGTTTCTCTGTCTGATTATTATCCATTGTATGTATGTGTGTCTGTCTCTGTCTGTCTCTGTCTGTCTCTGTTTCTCTGTCTGACTCCCCTTCACGTGTTAAATCTCTCACCAAACCCCTTTTGCCTGTCTGACTCCCCTTCACGTGTTAAATCTCTCACCAAACCCCTTTTGTCTGTCTGACTCCCCTTCACGTGTTCAATCTCTCACCAAACCCTTTTTGCCTGTCGCTCGGTCTGCCCCTCATTCCTCCACACCCTACCCCCCCCCCCAACACTTGTGTGTAATTTCACAATCACCCGTTCGTTTTAAACAGTTGACTGTCTCTACACAACGGTATTTGTTTTGTCTTGTTTATCAGACTGCTCATGATATTGGCCGAATGCACATAATATTATATACTCGTACATACTGTAAATGGTTTTTTTAAATGTATGTGTGTGTGTGTGTGTGTGTGTGTGTGTGTGTGTGTGTGTGTGTGTGTGTGTGTGTGTGTGTGTGCGTGCGTGCGTGCGTGTGTATATGTGTGTGTTTGTGTGAATAGAATAGAATAGAATAGAATAGAATTTATTGTCATCAACCCTTAAGGATATTGACACAAGTTGTACAATAACTGAATGGATAAATAATGTACAAATTATTTCATTCAATATTGAAACAATTAAAAACAAAGGCTCCAAGCAATTTTTGAATTTTTTCGTCTTTTTTAAATAACAGATCGCTTGGTTTCCTTAAGTCACAGTTTGATACTTCTTCTTCTACTAACTTTTTTCTAATATTGTTAAATTTCTTGCAATTGTCTAGAAAATGTAGCTCATCTTCAATTACATTACATGTATTACAGAGGCGATTCTCTCGCAATATTCCTCTATGACGCCCAGTCTCAATTTTTAAAGAATGTGTGCTTGTTCTTAATTTTGCTAGAGCTTTTCTATGATTTATATTTGAGATATAAATTAAATAGGCTTGTATTGTGTATCGTTCTGTAATTAGTGAATAAAACTCAAGTCTTGAACATTTTTCAGATTTTTTGTTTTTCCAAAATAAAACGTATTCATTCATAATTTTTTGTTGTATAGCAAATTGTAATTTATTAGCATTAAATGTAAATTGGTTTTTCCAAACATGCTCAAATCCTACAAGTGATAATAATTGTTTAATAAATTGCAACCATGGACTTGTTTTAGAGCTAGATATCATCAAACTGTATAAATGATGTAATAAAGACTGTTGATTTGAATCTAAGATATGTCCCCAAAATCCTATGACTTGTGATATCATCTTTATACTTAGTGGAAATCTTCCCAACTCTCCTAAAACTGGAAGCCACATTGCTTTCTTGTGTACTCCTAAAATAAATCTACAAAATTTTATATGTGTAGATTCACTTGGACATTTATTTGATAAGCAATTCTCAAAAACTGAATGAAGATTTGAGATATCTTTCGTGTTAGTAAAATTATATGGAAACCAAACCTCAGCTCCATATGTTAAAATTGGATGTACTAACATGTCAAATAGATGTAGTATAGTTTCTGTCTGAACATTTTCATTTATAAATGCTTTACGAAGATAATACGCTGCTTTGTTACCTTGCTTATTCAAATGATCTTGCGTTAAATCAAAATTACCATTTTTATGAAATATTACGCCCAGATATTTATATTGATCTGTTACTTGTATTATGTCCTCACCACATTTGAATGTATTACTTATCTTGGTTTCTGTACGACAAAAAGGTATAATCTTAGTTTTTTCCGTGTTAATTATTAGTCCCCATTGTTGGCAGTAGTTGTATAAGAAATCTAGTTTGTTTTGTAGTCCTTTCTTGGTTTTCGATAAAAGAACTAAATCATCTGCATATAAAAGACATGATAATCTATCAGATGTATTTTCATGAATGAAAGGAGAGTCCTTATCTGGTAGTCCATTAGTAATATCATTGATGAAAATATTGAAAAGAGTAGGACTTAGCGTATTTCCTTGATGAACTCCTTTTTTGATAACAATTTCTTTTGAATATTCTCCTTGAATTCGTGTACATATTTTTGAATTATTGTACATATTTTTGATTATTTGGTAGCATTTTCCCTTAATGCCATTCTTGTATAATTTGAGCAAAAGTGCATCGTGCCAGACGTTGTCAAACGCTTTTTGGAAATCTACAAAGCAACCATAAAGTCTACCGTTTTTAGTTTTTATGATATCATCAACAATGTTTTTTAGAATGAAAATTTGGTCTGTGGTTCTATAGTTTTTACGAAATCCTGCTTGTTCTCTTAATAAGATGTCATTTTTTTCTAAAAACGAAGATATTCTTGAATTAATGATTTTACAAAACAATTTTCCGAGGTTATTAGTGAGAGTTATTCCTCGATAGTTACTTGGATTAAATGGATCCCCTTTTTTATGAATTGGAATGCTGATGCCATTTTTCCATTCTTCTGGATATAAACCAGTTGAAAAGATCAAATTGAATATTTTTACAAGTATTTGAATAGTGCAATTTAAACTTGATTTGATAAGTTCATTGATTATTTTATCTTTTCCTGGTGACTTTTTATTTTTCAATGATTTGCATGCATTTCTAATTTCTTCTTCTGTTATATCCTTATCTAAGGTAGGTATCGAATGTTTTTCAGGAATTTTATTCAATTCTGAGATAATTTCTTGCCGTCTTACTTCTGCAACTTTAGTTTCTGTCCCTATAAGGTTTTCCAAATGATTTATCCATTTCATAGGATTAATTTTAGCAACATTGTTTGCTTTTACTTCTCCAATTGTTTTTAATTCCTTTAACGTTTTCCATACCGAGTTTGGATCTTTATCAAAGTCTTCATTTAGTTTACTTACTAGCTGGTTTCTGTAGAGTCGCTTTTTTTTCTTTAAGGTTGATTTGTATTTCTTTCTTGTTGCATAATATTTTTGACAAATATTTTTATTATAAGGATGTCTATTCAACGAATTTAATAGTGATTTCATTTCTTTTCTTAATGAGAAGCAATCATTGTCGAACCATTTCTTCAGCTTCTTCTTTTTTCTTATTCTATTAGTTTTAGTTTTTGTACCTAATGCTTGTTTTGCTGCAGTAGTTAATGTCAGAGACAATTTGTTTGTGATGTTATTGATACACTTTGATTTATTGGATATTTCAATTACTTGGTTTGTTTTTTCAATGTCATCACCTATTTCCAATAGAAGAGCCTTTATGTTTTGAGTATTCAAAACTAATTGAAGCTTTTCGTGAGAATTCTGGTCCCATTTATGTATTTGCTCAATTAATTCCGTTTTAGTTGAATATTTATTATATCTTTGTCTGATTTGCTCTGTATCTTTGTTTTCATTTAGTTTGATTGGAAGACTAATTTTCATTTCTATTGAACAATGGTCTGAGTAAACTGTTAGCTTATTGACCTTCATATATATGACATGTTTAAATAAGACCTTTGAACATATGATATAATCAACTGTACTACAACCGTTGTATGTAAAGCAGGTATAATTACCATGTACATCGCCTAATGTCCTTCCATTCAAAATATAAAGATTGTTGTTTATGCATGCATTTACTAACCGTCTTCCTTGCTTTAGAATCACTTTGTCATATGACTGGCGATTACGGAAATTGTCAAAACAATAATTATCTGGTAAAGGGTATCTGTTGTTGTCACTATCACATTGTATGAAATCACATATTTCTCCAGTTCTTGAATTCATGTCTCCACATAGTATGATGGAACCTTTTGTAGATAATTCTTCAATGTCACTTTCCAGTTGATGCCATATGTCATTGGTGAAATCTTTACCAAAAGATGAGTGTTCTGGAGGAATATAAATACATCCAATGAATACGTCTTGTCCCATAAATTCATTCTTTACATGAAGCCATATAATGTTACTATCACTTCTAGGTAAAATCTTTATTTTATGTTTTATGTAATCTTTTATGAAAACGCTAATTCCACCAGAAGCGCTTACAGCATTATTTCTTTTCCTTCTAATGAAGTGACAATTTTTTAAGAAACCAGATAGGTATATATCTTTTTTGCTATCTTCATCTAAATGCGTTTCTTGTACAAATATTATATCATGTTCAATTAAATGTTGAGTTACTTTTTCTTCAGTAAATTTATTTATGGTATAACCATCTATTTCTTCTTTATATCCCTTTAAATTCCAAGACATAATCTTAATCAGAACACCGTCTTGCTCACTATAATAATTAGATTTTTGCTTGTTGTATGTAACCATAGTATTATTATTATTATTATTTTCAATGTTTATTGTGATAAGATGAAGATTTAAATTAAAATGAAACATATATCCACAGTTTGTGTTTTGTTTTCATCATTTTCATCTTTTCCGTCATCATTGTTGCTCTTTCTATAGAGTCATTTGTTTTTGTTTCTTTAGTTGTAGTATCCATCATCCACGTAGTACTCGTTTCTTCCGTAGTATTCGTTGTACTCACGGTCGTTGATTTCTCCGTCATATCCACGTTCGTCGATTTCTCTGTCATATCCACAGTCGTCGATTTCTCTGTTATACCCACGGTCGTCGATTTCTCTCTCATATCCACGGTCGTCGATTTCTCTGTCATGTCTATGGTCGTCGATTTCTCGCTCGTATCCACCTTCATCAGTTTCTCTGTCGAATCCATGATACTCGTACTTGTTTCTGTTGTCATGTTCTTGGTACTCATTGAACTGGTATCTTTGGTTCTGACTGGTTCTTCTTCTGTATCCGTTGTATTTATTGTAGTTGTTTATTCTGGCTTCTCCGCTGGACAGATTGTTCTCATTTCTTCTGGTGCTATTATTGTTGTTGCCTTCTCCGATGAATCTGTAGTATCCATTGTTGAAGTTGCCTCTGTTGTATCGATTGCTTTTGTAGCCTCGTCTTTGGTTGTACCTATCTCGTTCATCGTGGTTGTTTCTTCTGGCTTCTCCACTGTGTAGGTTGTTCTCGTTTCTTCTGAAGTTATCATTGTTATTGCTTTCTCCGTTGAATCTGTTGTATCTGTTGTCTCTGTTATGCCCGTTGTTGTAGCTGCCTCTGTTGTATCCGTTGTTGAAGTTTCCTTTGTTGTTTTTGTTGTTCTTGTAGTTTCGTCTTTGGTTGTACCAATCTCTCTCATCGTTTCTTCTTTCCGTTCTGTAGTGGTCTTTACGTTCGTCATCATGGTAGTTGTGTTCGTTGATGATTCTCTTTTCACGGTCGTTGTTTTTGGTTTGAATTTTTTGCCAGGGCACTTTTTCTAAGTGTTGCCCCATATTCCTTGCCAAAACTCCCATGCCCCTCTTTGTCGGGTGTATTCCGTCTGGCTTTATTTGCACTGCATTGTCATTGCAGACGAAAGAGGTATTTCTTTTTTCCCTGAAGGTGTCAAAATTCAAGGCGTTGTATACTTCTCTTCTTGCCTCGATGTCATCAAACTTTGTTGGCGCTAATTTGTTTATGACCACATGCGTTGAAGGATACTTTTTGTTTGCCTCATTCACAAATGTTTTGAGTTGGTTGCAAGCTTCCTCCCCTCTTTTTGACTTTAAGTCATTCACTCCACTGGAAATTACGATTGCTTCGGGTGTGGGACACTTCATCTCTTGTATCACTGTGACACATTCAGATAGGGTATTTGCTTGTTTCTTAGTTATCTTCGCTCCAACACGTCGGCCAAGTCGTTCAGGGTCTAGGTCTCTCAAGACCGAATCATGGATGATCAACACCGACGGTAAACCCAAGTCGTCGCTCTCTTCCCTACATTGGGTACAGCTCTCCCCACTTTCGCAATTGCTTTCATCATCAACTAACCGATCCAAAGAACGATCACGGTCATCACCAAATGAGTTATTGGGAGAATCTTCAAGAACACGATCCGTGTTCTTATTCGATGTAGATGACGTAATTTGTGAAGAATTCTTCTTCTTTTTCTTCTTGTTCTTTTCTGACTTTGATTTGACGTCATCATTGTTGATGTTTGGCGATAGAATTCCATTTCTTTCTTGCAAAGTGGGTGTTTCGGAACACATACCTAATTTCACCGTTGGTGTGCTCTGCAAAAAGTCAGCAAATGTTGTTTGTGTATCGCTTTCTCGGGATTTCTGTTGTTTTTCTTCGTTTCTTTTTTTCTCGTGATTTTGT
>NC_090259.1:13098114-13105614 GCF_037325665.1 Littorina saxatilis
GTTTGATTTTTGGAAAAGTCAATTCATTGATATTTAATGTTGATACTGTTTCTCATTTGAATTTAAGAGCTCAGAACTCAGAATGGTTGATTTGCTTTAGCCAACGAGTCCTTATTGCAAAGGAGGGCTGAGAGGGGGGTGGGGGGTGGGGGGCAACAGAACAGTTTATTTAAATGTTGCATGTGAGCACGGAACAGCAGTATTGTGCAGGAACACATTTGTAGCTCTGTTCCTTGACACACTGATGTGTGCTGCTTAGAGCCGTAGTGAATTATTTGATGTTTGTCAGTTATTGAAACAAATATGTGCGTGCTTGTTTGCAACTCTTGCCAGATAGAAACAAGCAAGGAACACGCAGACGAACATTTGTATGTGAGATTTCTTCTGGTTATTTAACTAAGAACATTCTCTTCACATTATGCTTTACTGATTTATCATAGGAAGACAGGTCTTCAAGCTAAGGGCCGTCACTCCGTTTGTGCCAATGTTTGTTTGATTTTGGAAACGTCAATTACCGATCTTGTTTCTCATTTGAATTTAAGAGCTCAAAGCTCAGAATAGTTTATTTGCTTTGGGCAACGAGCCCTTCGTGCGAAGGGGATAACAGGGAAGGGGGGGGGGGAGGGGTGGGGGTGGCGCACAACAGGACGAACAGTTCATTTAGTTGTTTTATGTAAGTGATGGGCAGCAACATTCTCGAGGAAGAAAATATTAAGTTCTGTTTCTTGACACACTGGTGTATGCAGCTTGAACACCATGTACACGTTGGAAGATATTCTGGGTTCATGCCCAAGAAACCTTAAAAGCAGAATTTAAATTATTCAAAATACACATCAAGTGCGTATCTTGGTTAGTGTGCATGCTTGCGTGTGTATGTACGTATGTGCATGTGTTGTGAATTGGCGTGTGTGTGTGTGTGTGTGTGTGTGTGTGTGTGTGTGTGTGTGTGTGTGCGTGCGTGCGTGTGTGTGTTTGGGCGTGCGCGCACGTTAGTGAGTGAGTGCGTGTGTGTGTGTTTGTGTGTGTGTGTGCTGTGTATGTGTGTGTGCGTACGTGCGTGTGTGTGTTTGTGTGTGTTAGTGAGTGAGAGAGTGTGTGTGTGTGTGTGTGTGTGTGTGTGTGTGTGTGTGTGCGTGTGTGTGTTTAACTGTAACACTCTTCACACTCTGCCCCGCCCTTCACACACAATAACAAAGATACAGAGAGAGACAATGCATGGCAGGGAGACTGACAAAACACCTCAACTGTCGACTAAAACAACAGTAAATCACTGAAAAGTTACAACTTTTTCTTTATTTGGTGTTTAACGTCGTTTTCAACCACGAAGGTTATATCGCGACGGGGAAAGGGGGGAGATGGGATAGAGCCACTTGTCAATTGTTTCTTGTTCACAAAAGCATTAATCAAAAATTTGCTCCAGGGGCTTGCAACGTAGTACAATATATATTACCTTACTGGGAGAATGCAAGTTTCCAGTACAAAGGACTTAACATTTCGTACATACTGCTTGACTAAAATCTTTACAAAAATTGACTATATTCTATACAAGAAACACTTAACAAGGGTAAACAGAGAAACAGAATCCGTTAGTCGCCTCTTACGACATGCTGGGGAGCATCGGGTAAATTCTTCCCCCTAACCCGCGGGGGGTAAGTTACAACTCAACTGTTCACTCGAACATAAGTGAATCCATGAAAAGGTACAACCTCAACTGCTGACTAAAACAAACAAAGCCACTCACTCATTCTGCATTAAAGACACATTTAAAATCAGAATCAAATTATTATGAATAAAGAAGAAAACAAGGCCTTTAATTTGTTTGTGCATGAAAGCTACGTACACATGCACCATTACAAACAGTGCACATTCTTTTGATCAGTCTAGTCATAGCTTGTCACGTGACCTTACGCCGAGACGCCCCCGAACAAGAGACACACACACTGTTATCCGCGCAGAGCTTGCCAGAGTGTCACTGTGGGCGGATCAGACTAGTGTGTAGCTGTTTCATTCAGTTTGTTCGGTAAGTTTCATTTCTACGCTTCATGTTGTCGATCAGGTAAACACGTCGTGATACCGCTTACTGCCTGTCAAAACTAAATCAGTCAGCAAGTTAGTGTACATGTTATTTAACCTTGCGAAAAGCAGAGTGTCTGTGTTGTCACAGTGCAGCTATTTTCGGTTTCCATTTCTCAGAAATGTCGATTAATAATACTGTAGGCTACATCATTCTGGCTACCTGCGCTGAAAAAAAGGACAAGATTGAACATCGAGCACTGGTGATACTTTCGTCGTGTTACATGTTTGTGACTGCTTCATGATGAACACTGTCGGCATGATTTACTTTGGTGAATTGGAGTTTGAAGTTTAGCACACAGATTCTATTCTCGGTGTCTGTGTGCATCGCTTCACTTCCTGGTTGATTCAAGGGAGGCAACTAATCCCCTTGGCATGTCAGACATATAGTTGTCGTTGGTGCAAGTTGTCTCTCTTAGACCAGTGTTAGTACTCTGGTAGCAGCTCATGTCCATAATATTCTTCTGTCACCCCTCCGTCCACTCCACACCTGCTATTGATAAGAGGACGACGGATTTTGTTGTGTTAAACTAACCAGATTTGTTTCAATTTAAGTTCATGCTCTCAGGTCTGCATTTTGTGCCTATTTTGTGTGTGCTTATTGTTTTTTAACAGTCTGTTCTGTGTAGCTTGTTGCTGCCTGTGCACGATGTAGAGCATTGGTCTGGGCTCTGTAGACTGTTTCCATTTGAAGGGGTGTGTGTGTGTGTGTGTGTGTCACTGTGTGTGTGTGTGTGTGTGTGTGTGTGTGTGTGTGTGTGTGTGTGTGTGTGTGTTTGTAAGTGAGTGTGTGTGTGTGTGTGTGTGTGTGTGTGTGTGTGTGTGTGTGTGTGTGTTTGTGTGTGTGTGCATATCAAAACAGTGGAGGCGAATTCAGTATTAGAGCTCACAGTCCTGTGTTATAGCTGCCTTGTTTTGTTTAGCGTGTGCTGACAAAACAAGCCCCTGGTCGTCAAGTGTTAAACGGTTTTGTCTTTCGCCGCTAGCCTGCAGGCGAGTTGGCGTTGTTTATCTCTGGTGGCCACTGTTTATAATTCAGAATCTCGGAACCGAGTCTCAGTAAAAACTCTTGGAGAAGTCTGCAAAGCGAAGACCAGAGCTTTTTTGCTATGTATGTGGGGGTTTTGCAGACGACATTTTGAAGCATACGCGTTGCCATGACTGCATCAAAATGTTGTATTAAAAACTTCGATAAAGTATCTCAGTTGCACATTTTAGCAAGGTCAATCATTATGCTAATTTAAAATCGCTTCAAGCACTTATTGATTCAAACCAAAACTGTGAAATATAATCTGCTAACACTTTCTTTTATCTATCTAGAGAGTATTGCCAGGATGGTCACGTGCTTCCGTCTTTAAATAAACGGGATTATGTATGGATGAACCGAGTTGCACTGATTCACTGAAGTGGCCGTAACACAGGTTAAATAGCAATCTGTTAAGCACACAATCTCCCCCCCCTCCCCTCCCCAGCCCCCCAAACAGATTAACAAAATAAAAGATGATTTTAGAAACAGCAGCCGGAGAGAGGCCCGGGGGGGGGGGGGGATTAAAGATTGGAATTTAATTATAATTGGATAGATCCGCCGCACTGCCAAGAAAAGTGTACAGTGTTTCACCCACTTTCCCGAAAATATATGCATCTGTGTTAAAATTGTCAAAATGGAGTTCCAACTTATCATCAGTGATCAGACATAATTATGTAGATAGATGATCAATGTAGGCTATATTATATCTCTGTTATCATGCACTACTGACTCAACAACACAAATACTTGCTGAATATAATATCTCTATTTGAAAGCATATCCAAAGGAACCTTTTGTCTCTGTTGATAGTTCATTGCATTATCTTTACTCTAGACTTGTATTCAGTTTCTCTGTCAGAGCAAAGTATCGTCTGCTACAGACACCGACCCAGCAGTAAGAAAGCATAGGCTCTAGCTGAATACATTTTATTTTTTTCTCGTCAAAACTGAGTAGAAAATACATTCATTCGTAAAGAAGAACTAGGGTTTAGATGAAAAGGTTAGTCAGTGTAATATCATATATATACCAATAGATTAAGGAAGATTTTTAAGAAAGTGCCGATTGTGTTTTTTGTGGTTAGGCCTATCTTTTATCGCGAGTTCCGACAGTAGCGGCTCGGTTACTGCGGACCAGCATAACTGAGTTCACACAGAACTATTCTCAGCTGCACTCAACATGGAAAAAAACCTGTGTTAATTGTTTCAAGACAACCACATTTTCAGTGTAACACTACTTTGAAACTTCTGCTTCTTGTCATCATTATAATCATTGCAAGGGCTCCAGGAACTGAGAAATGTTAAACACACTTAAAACCACGTAAATGTTACAGGAAGGCGCCTATGGTGCCACAGATTTCCGAATTCCTGCGGCTCAGCAGCTAGCGGCCGCCGTGACCTTGCAGGGCGGAGCATCGAAATTTGCGCGGAATATTCAAAAAGCTTAAACCACACTCACTTTTTTTTTCTTGAAAACAGCATAAATATTGTTTTAAGCGTAATAAGTTTAATCTGTATGTATGCTGGAGGTGTAAATGCACTAACATGCATATTTTGTTGCTTGTAAGATGTAGTGTTCACTTACAAAACTTTGACAAGTTTGGTCTTTCGGTTGGCGGTGTAATGTGATTCTTATGTACCGGTTCGACATGTAGGAAACAGCAGTATTTAACTGATTTCTTCCGCATTGAATGTTTCTTTGTGCAATCAGTATAGAAGATTGCAGAGAGTGTATTCTGATAATTTAAAATGTGTGTATTATTATTAAGCAGCCCTGATAGTACTGACTATGTCCCTTTCTACTAAACTGACTCAGTGTGTGACTTCTTAACTGTGCACATTTTCAGCCAGAAATTCATTTCTCTTCCTTGTCTTGCTTGCAAATTTGTTCTTTCCTGGCCGAGCGATAACATAAACACCCCTGCCAAGGGTTGTGTTCTGCGATGTTTTAGAGCTCGGAAAGGCAGCAGAGGGCTTGTCATCAGCTTTCTCTAAATGGATTGCTTGAGGGCTAATAAGGAAGGGATACTGCTATATCAGTGGTGGTTGTTGACATCTTGTATATATACAGCTTGCTGAATCCTAATGCATGGGCCAAAGAAGGAAACTCGGCTCCACTGATTTGATATGTGTGTGTGTTTGTGTGTGTGTGGTGTGTGTGTGGTGTGTGTGTGTGGTGTGTGTGTGTGTGTGTGTGTGTTTGTGCGTGTGTGTGTGTGTGTGTGTGTGTGTGTGTGTGTGTGTGTGTGTGTGTGTGTGTGTGTGTGTTCTCCCCTCCTATCTATCCCTTTTCGTTCTACTTACCCCTAGACCCCTTCTTTGTCGCGCCCATTTCCAATTTTGAGTAGAAAACAGCAGCAAAAAACAACAAACAAACAAACATCTGGTTTATACTATTAACACAAACTCGCCGACTAATGCTTATTTAACTTTTTTTTATATTGTACAGTATAACATGTTTTTAAATACAGTATAAAGACTGTCCTCCTCAATCTGGTAAACATGTGACCGACACTCATTGAAATCCAAACCCAAGACGATGCGAAAAGAGGGAAAGAGTCGTACATAGAAGACCAATTTAATGAATCGTGATATCTCGAGATTAGTTGAATTGTATGGCGTACATGTTTTGTGTAAACAGGATTTGCTGTCTTTTCTTTTTCCACTGATGTACCGTTTACATTGCAGGGCGCAAACAAAGCGATCACCATGGCAACGGCAGCTGTAACGACCGTAGCACCCAGTGACATGGAGTGTACAGTATGCCATGAACATTTCACACTTCCCAGAATCCTCCCTTGCGGCCATCTTCTGTGTCGGGACTGTCTGGTCACGTGGTTAAACGCACAACCGGAAGCCAACTGCCCCCTGTGCAGATGTGAAATCGTGGATCCCAAGCAGCACAAGGGTAAGAGCTATGAAGACATCGCCGACGGGTTTCCGTGTGACTTTGCGATGGCGGCCTTGGTTGAAGCGGACCGTGTGCTTTCTAAGCAACACGAGTGTTGTGTGTGTGTCAACAAGGCGGCGGTGGATGTCTGTATCAACTGTTCCGACATGTTCTGCGCGTCTTGCAGTCATGTTCACTCGAAGCAGTCCGTGTCCAAACGTCACACGATTGAAAGCCTGAGCTCACTGACGGCGGAAACACTGGCCGCTAAGCGCCCCGCCACCTGTCAAGTCCATGACGACAAGATCAGTGAAGTGTACTGCCCCACGCACGGCGCGTCTGTCTGCTTGCTGTGCGCTACCACAGACCATCGCCAGTGCCCGGATGTGACGAAATTGGAGAGCAAAATGGCGGAGGCGCATTCCTCGCTGGCAGACCTAGCGGCTATTTTGAGTCGGGGAGAGAGAGAACTGGCAGAAGCCATCGCAGGACTGGACAAGGACATTCTAGAGATTGACAAACGCACCCAGGCCACAGTAGCTGAGGTAGAGGCGGCCTGCGATCGCTTGGAGAAATCCGTAAAGGAGTGTCGCCATCGTCTGAGAGAGCTCGCATTCAGCACGAACTGTGACGTCAAGGACAAAGTGATCCAAGTAAAGACAATCTTTGTGCAGCGAAAAGGCAAGGTGACCACACACAGAGTCATAGTGCAGCGTGCTGAAGGCTTTCCCACACTCGGCTCTCTCGGCAAAATGGCGTCACAAATGGGGACTCGCGTTCACGACCTTGACCTTACATCCACCTTGCCGCCAGATGTCAAGGACATCTCTACGTTAACCGTTGACGCACAAGCTGTGTCACGCATTGTACAGGAGCTGTCAACGCTGCGCCTGGTACGTAGAACTCAATCAAAGCAGCTTTTTTTCAACCTTGATTTTCTAGTTCAAACAGGTATTTTTGGAATTGTAAAGGTTTTACAATGGGGAGTTTGCAGGTTTTATGCAGCACCACTTTGTAAAATAGAAGCGTAAGATAGAGCGCTCACTCACACAGCTGGTGGTCTGCTGAGAATTCACGTAAAGTGCTTACACCCATAGCAGCAAATGTAACACAGTGAAATAGACTATGTGTTTGTCGGGCGGAAGAAGAGGTGCGGCGCAGCTTGAAGCCGAGGCAATCACAATTTACAGCCTTGCTACTGATCAGTGAGGGTAAGTAGCGTCACAATGTACAGCCTTGCTACTGATCAGTGAGGGTAAGTAGCGTCACAATGTACAGCCTTGCTACTGATCAGTGAGGGTAAGTAGCGTCACAATGTACAGCCTTGCTACTGATCAGTGAGGGTAAGTAGCGTCACAATGTACAGCCTTGTTACTGATCAGTGAGGGTAAGTAGCGTCACAATGTACAGCCTTGCTACTGATCAGTGAGGGTAAGTAGCGTCACAATGTACAGCCTTGCTACTGATCAGTGAGGGTAAGTAGCGTCACAGTGACCAGGAAGCTCCAATGAGCAT
>NC_090259.1:13110614-13115614 GCF_037325665.1 Littorina saxatilis
GTGTGTGTGTGTGTGTTTGCTTGTGTTTAGTTATACTGTATCAAATGACCTGTCGGTTCATGTGGCCTGTTGTTGCTTTGTAGCCTGCAGGGGGAAGCGTTTGGAAGCATGTCTTCTTTTCACAGAAACATGTCTTTGTTCATTTAATTTCGGAAACTATGTGTTTTTACCTTTTATGATAATATGATGTTATGTGTACATGTTAAAGGTAAATATTCCAGCTGATTTGATGTGAAGAAAGGTATGGAAAAAGGTGGTCGTTATCTTCATGTATTTAACAAAAATATGTGCTGAGTTTTTGTCAATTATGATACAAAAGAACAAGAATATGAAAGGCAGGGATGTGGCGGCTGATAAAATACTGTTGTCAAAACTTGATTTGCCAATAATAATTTTGTTTGGGGGGATAGTTTATAAAACTCCTTTAGTGACTGTATGTTTGTTTTGCGACAGATTGCAGCCATGTCAGGTCTACAATGGTGAAGGAAGAAAGTCAGTTTAGAAAGGCCCTCATAAAGATAGATGTCAAGCCATTCTCGGCCCAATCTTATCTGGAACCCTGTACACTTTAAAGCCCTTTGTATGGTGTTTTTATCTAATCTAGATGAAATTGCCTCTATGGATTATGAAAATAAGTTGACGGAAATTAAAGGCTTGTCATGTAGTTTTGGTATACAAGAAATCTAACTGGATGTTGCAAAGTGTTAATGATAAAAGGTTTGGTTTTGCCCTACGTTACCCATTTATTATTTACCTGTTTGACCCTGAGGGTAAGCTTGACAGCAACTCCGACCATTTTTGATGGTTTTGGATCACAATGTCTGAATAATAATGATTGGTATTTGTATGATACATGTAGAGGCAGAACGTATTTTAATTAGAAGATACAATCAACGTGGTATTTTAGCAGTTCGTTATGTAGTTTGTCAACATGGATAGTTTTCATATTTTGAAAGCAAAATACCCAGGGCTTACGTACACTTTATTTTTGTTTAAGGCGACATGACATTAGTCAAGGAATATCGAAACCCTTTGAGCTGGAAGGTGATTTTCATGATACTGTTTATGTTGGTCAGACTAGTTTATACACTCGTATTCATGGTGGCGACAAGAAACGTATTCATTCCTGTGTTGCAATGATTATACCCTGGATCTCGTTGGACAGGGGTTAAGAACTATTATTTTGATCAATGGTCAGTGTATTATTATCAGTTTGTGTGCGTTTGAGCCCTGCAGCTATTACTTGTAGAGTAAATCTGAATATTTCCTAAAATGTCAGAAACAAATTTTTCAACATTAATCAGACGGCACAGGATGCACACTTTAGATGGTTACAGTACAGAATTCAGTTGGCATAATTACCACACATCGTTTATTATTCTTCGTGAAAAATACATCTCCATGTAACTTTTGTGTGGACTAAGAAAAACACTCCAACATGTTCGACAGATTGCAATTAAAGCCCATAAACTTTGGTCGGGTTTTCTAGGTTGGTTACACACAAATCTTGTAAAGTGCAACAGTTTCACTTTTTAGTAGAAGTCATTAGTTTGTTGGTGAAATGAAAACAACAACGTTACCGTGAAGGAGAGTATGTTATCATCAAGATGGTACAATTATTGTTGACCAATATGTCAACTTGTGGCGATGGTAGTTTCTGAAATGCTGTGATTAATCTTGACAGGTCTTTTTGTACCATATGTTATTATGAACATAGATAATGTAGCTATTTTTGTTGTTGTTGTTGTTGTTGTTGTTGTTATTAATGTTGTACCTGTTCTTATTCTTCGTGTCATTATATATGATTATTATTACGTGTATTGTTACTACTTTTGTGTGCCTTTGTTCCATATTCTTAGAGCCGTAGTGAATTACTTGATGTTTGTTATTGAAACAAATATGTGCGTGCTTGTTTGCAACTCTTGCCAGATAGAAACAAGCAAGGAACACGCACCATTACAAACAGTATGTATGTGAGATTTCTTCTGGTTATTTAACTAAGAACTTTCTCTTCACGTTATGCTTTACTGATTGATCATAGGAAGACAGGTGTTCTAACTAAGGTCCGTTCATTTAGTTGTTGTATGTAAGTGATGGGCAGCAACATTCTCGAGGAAGAAAATATTAAGTTCTGTTTCTTGACACACTGGTGTTTGCAGCTTGAGCACTCTTTGGAATAAACGTTGGAAATACACTGCACTTTGGAAAATATTTTGCGTTGAATGCTAAAGAAATCTTAAAAGCAGAATTTAAATGTAATTCTAAATAAACATCAAGTGCCTATCTTAATAAGTGTGCATTCTTGCGTGTGTTTGTACATGTGTGTGTGTGTGTGTGTGTGTGTGTGTGTGTGTGTGTGTGTGTGTGTGTGTGTGTGTGTGTGTGTGTGTGTGTGTGTATGTGTGTGTGTGTGTGTGTTTAACTGTATCTTTGTTAAAAACTTTTTACATCTCTGCACCGCCCTTCACACACAATACCAAAGATACAGAGAGAGACAATGTTACAACTCAACTGTTTACTCAAACATCAGTAAATCCATGAAAAGTTACAACTCAACTGTTTACTCAAACATCAGTAAATCCATGAAAAGGTACAACTCAACTGTTTACTCAAACATCAGTAAATCCATGAAAAGTAAAACCTCAACAACTCGCTAAAACAAACAAAACAGTTCCCTTGTCGTAATATACATCTTTTTCTCGTCAACACTCACTTTACACTAAAGACACATTAAACACATAATAGAATAATCATGAATAAAGAAGAAAGAACGCATTTAATAGTTTGTGTGCATAACAGCTGCGTACACATGCACTATTACAAACAGTGCACATTCTTTTGATCAGTCTAGTCATAGCTTGTCACGTGACCTTACGCCGAGACGCCCCCGAACAAGAGACACACACACATAAGTTCACTGTGGGCGGATCAGACTAGTGTGTAGCTGTTTCAGTCAGTTTGTTGGGTAAGTTTCATTTCTACGCTTCATGTTGTCGATCAGGTAAACACGTCGTGATACCGCTTACTGCCTGTCAGAACTAAATCAGCAAGCAAGTTAGTGTAGAAAATATATAACCTTGCGAAAAGCAGAGTGTCTGTGTTGTCACTGTGCAGCTATTTTCGGTTTCCATTTCCCAGCAATGTCGATCAATAACACTTATAGGCTACATCTGGCTACCTGCGCTGAACAAAGAACACGATTGAACATCGTGCACTGGTGATACTTTCGTCGTGTTACATGTTTGTGACTGCTTCATGATTAAAACTGTCGGCATGATTTACTTTGGTGAAATGGACTTGGAAGTTTAGCACACACATTGATTTCTCTGTGTCTGTGTGCATCGCTTCACTTCCTGGTTGATCCAAGGGAGGCAATTAATCCCCCTGACATGTCAGACCTAGTTGTCGTTGGTGCAAGTTGTCTCTCTTAGACCAGTGTAAGTACTCAAGTAGCAGCTCATGTCCATATTTTTCTTTCACCTCCAGTCCACTCCACACCTGCTAGTAATAAGAGGACGACGCATTTTCTTGTGTTAAACAAACCAGATTTGTTTCAAATTAAGTTTACGCTCTCAAGTCTGCATTTTGTGCCTATTTTGTATGTGCTTATTATTTTTTGTAACATTCTGTTCTGTGTAGCTTGTTGCTGCATGTGCACGATGTAGATAATTGTTATATCCATTTGAAGATGTCAGTGTGTGTGTGTGTGAGTGTGTGTGTGTGTGTGTGTGTGTGTGTGTGTGTGTGTGTGTGTGTGTGTGTGTGAGTGTGTGTGTGTGTGTGTGTGTTTAGACAAAACCACAACAAAAACAGCAGCAGCTAAAGACATCCGCAATAGTATTCAAACATACTCAGGTACAGGTTGATAAGCAGACAGACATGCGCACATTGAGAAAATATTTAGATAACCCGCAAGAGAATGGCATTTGAAGTTTTTTGTGGGGTTTTTTTTTAGGGGGAGGGGGAGAGGGAGAGGGAGGACTTACTGACTTATGTTTATCGAAGTATGACAGATTTTAAAATACAGTAGGCCCTAGTTTATGCTACTAAATCTGTTAGAATCAAACTAAAGATGATGCGGAAAGAGGGAAATGCATAGGATAGCATTGTTAGAAATGGTGAGACCAGGGCAGTTGAACTGTATGGTGTAGGCCTATACTGTGTGGATATACATGATGTGTTGTCTTTTCTTCTTCCACTCATGAGCCCTTTCATGTCCTGTTACAGGTTGCAAACAACGCTATCACCATGGCAACGGCAGCTGTAACGACCGTAACACCCAGTGACATGGAGTGTACAGTATGCCATGGACATTTCACACTTCCCAGAATCCTCCCTTGCGGCCATCTTCTGTGTCGGGACTGTCTGGTCACGTGGTTACACGCACAACCGGAAGCCAACTGCCCCCTGTGCAGGTGTGAAATCGTGGATCCCAAGCAGCACAAGGGTAAGAGCTTTGAAGACATCGCTGACGGGTTTCCAACTGACTTTGCGATGGCGGCCTTGGTTGAAGCGGACCGTGTGCTTTCTAAGCAACACGAGTGTTGTGTGTGTGTCGACAAGGCGGCCGTGGATGTCTGCATCAACTGTTCCGACATGTTCTGCCAAATGTGCAGCACATTGCACAAGAAACAGTCAGCAACCAAACGTCACACGATTGAAAGCCTGAGCTCACTGACGGCGGAAAAACTGGCCGCTAAGCGGCCCGCCACCTGTCAAGTCCATGACGACGAAGTGTCCAAACTGTACTGCCCCACGCACGGCGTTTCCATCTGCTTGTTTTGTGCCACCGCGGACCACCGCCAGTGCCCGGATGTGACGAAACTAGAGAGCAAAATGGCAGAGGCGCGTTTCGCGCTGGCCGACCTGGCGGCCATTTTGAGTCGGGGAGAGAGAGAACTGGCAGAAGCCATCGCAGGACTGGACAAGGACATCCTGGAGATTGACAAACGCACCCAGGTCATTGTTGCTGAGGTAGAGGCGGCCTGCGATCGCTTGGA
>NC_090259.1:13120614-13128114 GCF_037325665.1 Littorina saxatilis
CCTCATTCAGCAACAGCCTTATATATTGAACCGAAGTTGTGAATCAAGAGCATGGTTCCTGTCTGTATCTGCCATGTTTATGGCCACATGTTAGTGTCTGGAGTAATTCAGACATTCATACCATTGAGAATTTGTATTGCAGTTAACATTGATTTGTGCTTGTGAACGAGAAGGTTGCATAATATATTGTCTCCTCCTAGTATTGAACACGTGATTCCTGATACCTGCTTGTGAACAGGAATGCTGCATGTTATACTGTTTCCTACTGCTATACTATGGAAGACTTTATGTCTCAATTGAGAAATTCATGGAGAAAGGATTGTTGCAGGATGCAGATTCAATGCTTTTCTTACAAGGTAGCTGACAAAGCAAACGCTAAGAGATAATGAAATTATCAATCCATCTTTCACACATACTGGTATATCTTTAAAAAAAATATGATTTCAATGGTTGTATTCCATCTTTTCAGGTGACGGCTCTGCCAGTGACGTCAGTTCCTTAAGTACACTTCAGGCAACGCAGACCTTGCCATCAATTTACTCTGAAGCGCTGTCATACTTGTCATTTACAATCTTTTGTCATTGTTTTTTTTATTTTTTTATAAATAGCTTGGTGATAGTGTATCAAAAAACAAAACTCTCAGCACATGTGACCGGTTGTTGCTTTGTAACCCAGAAGAAACTGTTAAAATCGTATCTTCTCCTGTCACATAAAACATTGTTTTGAAAATGTCATTTCGGAAACGATGTTAGACGCTGGACGCAAGTATGTTAAAGTTAAATATTCCAGATAGTTTGATGTAAAGAGAGTTACGAGACAAGGCGATTTGTTATATTCATTTGTATTTTTAAATGTGCTGATATGTTGTCATTTGTGATTCGCGAGACAAGAATATGAAAGGCAGAGAAGTGGCGGCTGATACAATACTGTTGTCACAGTTTGCCGATGATACTTCCTTGCTTTGGGATGGTTTTTAACAATCCTTTTGTGCATGTATTGATGTTTTGCGATATAATATGTACAGCCATATTAGGTCTGAAAATGAGCAATGAAAAACAAGTTTCACTTAGCAATTGCAAGCCAATCTCAGCTCAATCTGACCTGAATCTACACACCGTTGTTTACTTTAAAATTGAAAAATAACACACGCAAGAACCGACCTCCTTCGTCACCTTTTATTTTAACCGTATCTCAACTTTGTAAGTGGCAATTTCCATATTGCTGATCAAGCTTAGCCTGTATTTCTGTAGACAGATCTGCAGCAGACGACAGATGGGACAGCCTTGTTCTGTTGAACCAGATTTAGCAATCAATGCTCTAAAAGCGATAGCAAATGAACAAAACTGTAAGCATACTGTTTTAGTTTAATTCTTATTTCGTCGCTCAGGATTTTGAATCAGGATTTTGTTGTTGGGATTGATATGATCGGTTGCCGATGAAGAGTACTAGAGTTGTGCGCCTTGAATCACTGTCTGTCTCTATCGCTCTCTCTCTCTCTCTCTCTCTCTCTCTCTCTCTCTCTCTCTCTCTCTCTCTCTCTCTCTCTCTCTCTCTCTCTCTTCTACCGCTTCGGCCAACTGATAATCTTCACTCAGCTCTTTTCACCCCAGCAGATTATGTGTATTCTTTGTTGTTTTCTTTATTTCTTCAATGTTAAAATGCATGTAGATCGTTAGCTAAACGTGAGTTCGACTTTTATACCGCAGAATATTTCAATCGTTTTGCTAAAGAAAGTAGTGTCCGAGTTAACGATAAATATGCCGATGACCTCTCTAAATTATTCAATGGTACTCTGAGATCAAAGACAATGACCAATGACAGGTGAGATCGAGACTCGGTTGTGATGGATAATTCATATGGTTGTGATGGATAATCCAAAATAATCACCTCCTCAGCTAACAGAGACAAAGAGGCAGGTCATGGGATAAGTCAAGTTTGAGTATGCACAGTTCTGTAGGTTCCTCTCAGTATTCCACCCCCTCGGTTTTCAGTTGTAAATATTAAGCTCAGTGATTGAATGTGGAAGCTACGTTGGGTCAACGGTCACAGAAGATTTGCGTCGCAGCAAAGGAAAGAATCGCGATCTTGTTTCCGACTCATTGCCTCTTTGTTTTTCATTAGACCTGTCATTCTGCTTGCTCGGCTTTGTTAGATGTTTGGATATATTGTTGCTCTGTTCTTTGCTTTTACTGTATTATTATTTCTTATTTGCGCTTCGTTCAGCGATACAACGTCTTGTGCACGGGTCAACATTTTTGTGTCAGGGGTCAATTGGTTTGACTTGAACTTGACGTTCGTGTTTCTCCGAACGTCTGTGTATCGATACACGCACTCCATGACTTTGTAAGAAGACAAAACATATCGCTAGGTTTCATTTGTTTGTGATGAATTTATGACCTTTCATAAAGTAGTTTTGTTTTTTGTTTACTTTTGCCAGTTTGCCAGTTCGTTTTTGGAACTTTGCAAAGCAGTGTCGTCTGTCTAGGTCTGGGGAAACGCCAATGAAAAGAGCCGAAGAATCCCCGAGCGTTTCTATTGGGTTTGCTTTTGATTATCCATGTATAACTTGCTTCCTGCAACAATGGTAACCGGGGATTTATTGCATGGGGAACATGAGATTTATTTCCCAGGTGTTTGTAAATGAAAACTTGTGAAAATGATGACAAACTGAATTATTTGATGTTTGGTATTGACATAATTATGTGCGTGCTTGTTCGCTCTTGTCAGATAGAAACAACAAACGAACAAGCAGACGGACCTTTTTTTTAAAGAGATTTTGTCTTGGCAACTAAACTTTAAAAACTCGGTTCACTTTCTGCTTTCCTGGTTCATTATGAGAAGACCTGAACCTTTGGCTAAGGGCCGTCACTTCGTTTGCGCCAATGTTTGTTTGATTTTTGGAAAAGTCAATTCATTGATATTTAATGTTGATACTGTTTCTCATTTGAATTTAAGAGCTCAGAACTCAGAATGGTTGATTTGCTTTAGCCAACGAGTCCTTATTGCAAAGGAGGGCTGAGAGGGGGGTGGGGGGGTGGGGGTGGGGGGCAACAGAACAGTTTATTTAAATGTTGCATGTGAGCACGGAACAGCAGTATTGTGCAGGAACACATTTGTAGCTCTGTTCCTTGACACACTGATGTGTGCTGCTTAGAGCCGTAGTGAATTATTTGATGTTTGTTATTGAAACAAATATGTGCGTGCTTGTTTGCAACTCTTGTCAGATAGAAACAAGCAAGGAACACGCAGACGAACATTTGTATGTGAGATTTCTTCTGGTTATTTAACTAAGAACATTCTCTTCACATTATGCTTTACTGATTTATCATAGGAAGACAGGTCTTCAAGCTAAGGGCCGTCACTCCGTTTGTGCCAATGTTTGTTTGATTTTGGAAACGTCAATTACCGATCTTGTTTCTCATTTGAATTTAAGAGCTCAGAGCTCAGAATAGTTTATTTGCTTTGGGCAACGAGCCCTTCGTGCGAAGGGGTTAACAGGGGGGAAGGGGGAAGGGGTGAGTGGGAGGGTGGGGGGAGTGGGTGGGGGAGGGTGGGGAGGGAGTGGGTGGGGGGAGGGTGGGGGGATGAGTGGGAGTGGCACACAACAGGACGAACAGTTCATTTAGTTGTTGTATGTAAGTGATGGGCAGCAACATTCTCGAGGAAGAAAATATTAAGTTCTGTTTCTTGACACACTGGTGTATGCAGCTTGAACACCATGTACACGTTGGAAGATATTCTGGGTTCATGCCCAAGAAACCTTAAAAGCGGAATTTAAATTATTCAAAATACACATCAAGTGCGTATCTTGGTTAGTGTGCATGCTTGCGTGTGTATGTACGTATGTGCATGTGTTGTGAAGTGGCGTGTGTGTGTGTGTGTGTGTGTGTGTGTGTGTGTGTGTGTGCGTGCGTGCGTGTGTGTGTTTGTGTGTGTTAGTGAGTGAGAGAGTGTGTGTGTGTGTGTGTGCGTGTGTGTGTGTGTGTGTGTGTGTGTGTGTGTGCGCGTGTGTGTGTGCGTGTGTGTGTTTAACTGTAACACTCTTCACACTCTGCCCCGCCCTTCACACACAATAACAAAGATACAGAGAGACAATGCATGGCAGGGAGACTGACACAACACATCAACTGTCGACTAAAACAACAGTAAATCACTGAAAAGTTACAACTTTTTCTTTATTTGGTGTTTAACGTCGTTTTCAACCACGAAGGTTATATCGCGACGGGGAAAGGGGGGAGATGGGATAGAGCCACTTGTCAATTGTTTCTTGTTCACAAAAGCATTAATCAAAAATTTGCTCCAGGGGCTTGCAACGTAGTACAATATATATTACCTTACTGGGAGAATGCAAGTTTCCAGTACAAAGGACTTAACATTTCGTACATACTGCTTGACTAAAATATTTACAAAAATTGACTATATTCTATACAAGAAACACATAACAAGGGTAAACAGAGAAACAGAATCCGTTAGTCGCCTCTTACGACATGATGGGGAGCATCGGGTAAATTCTTCCCCCTAACCCGCGGGGGGTAAGTTACAACTCAACTGTTCACTCGAACATAAGTAAATCCATGAAAAGGTACAACCTCAACTGCTGACTAAAACAAACAAAACCACTCATTCATTCTGCATTAAAGACACATTTAAAATCAGAATCAAATTATTATGAATAAAGAAGAAAACAAGGCCTTTAATTTGTTTGTGTATGCAAGCTACGTACACATGCACCATTACAAACAGTGCACATTCTTTTGATCAGTCTAGTCATAACTTGTCACGTGACCTAAGGCCGGGACGCCGCGAACAAGAGACACACACACTGCTACCCGCGCAGAGCTCGCCAGAGTGTCATTGTGGGCGGATCAGACAAGTGTGTAGCTGTTTGTTTCAGTTCGTTCGGTAAGTTTAATTTCTACGCTTCATGTTGTCGATCAGGTAAACACGTCGTGATACCGCTTACTGCCTGTCAAAACTAAATCAGTCAGCAAGTTTGTGTACATGTTATTTAACCTTGCGAAAAGCATAGTGTCTGTGTTGTCACAGTGCAGCTATTTTCGGTTTCCATTTCTCAGAAATGTCGATTAATAATACTGTAGGCTACATCATTCTGGCTACCTGCGCTGAAAAAAAGGCCAAGATTGAACATCGAGCACTGGTGATACTTTCGTCGTGTTACATGTTTGTGACTGCTTCATGATGAACACTGTCGGCATGATTTACTTTGGTGAATTGGAGTTTAAAGTTTAGCACACAGATTCTATTCTCGGTGCATCGCTTCACTTCCTGGTTTATCCAAGGGAGGCAACTAATCCCTTTGGCATGTCAGACCTATAGTTGTCGTTGGTGCAAGTTGTCTCTCTTAGACCAGTGTAAGTACTCCAGTAGCAGCAAATGTCCATATTCTTCTGTCCACTCCACACCTGCTATTGATAAGAGGACGACGGATTTTGTTGTGTTAAACTAACCAGATTTGTTTCAATTTAAGTTCATGCTCTCAGGTCTGCATTTTGTGTGTGCTTATTGTGTTTTAACAGTCTGTTCTGTGTAGCTTGTTGCTGCCTGTGCACGATTGTAGAGCATTGGTCTGTGCTCTGTAGACTGTTTCCATTTGAAGGTGTTTGTGTGTGTGTGTGTGTGTGTGTGTGTGTGTGTGTGTGTGTGTGCGTGTGTTCTCCCCTCCTATCTATCCCTTTTCGTTCTAATTATCCCTAGACCCCTTCTTTGTCTCGCCCATTTCCAATTTTGAGTAGAAAACAGCAGCAAAAAACAACAAACAAACAAACGTCTGGTTTATACTATTAACACACACTCGCCGACTAATGCTTATTTAACTTTTTTTCATATTGTACAGTATAACATGTTTTTAAATACAGTATAAAGTATGTCCTCCTCAATCTGGTAAACATGTGACCGACACTCAGTTGAAACCCAAACCCAAGACGATGCGAAAAGAGGGAAAGAGTCGTACATAGAAGACCAAGTTAATGAATCGTGATATCTCGAGATTAGTTGAATTGTATGGCGTACATTTTTTGTGTAAACAGGATTTGCTGTCTTTTCTTTTTGCACTGATGTACCGTTTACATTGCAGGGCGCAAACAAAGCGATCACCATGGCAACGGCAGCTGTAACTACCGCAGCACCCAGTGACATGGAGTGTACAGTATGCCATGAACATTTCACACTTCCCAGAATCCTCCCTTGCGGCCATCTTCTGTGTCGGGACTGTCTGGTCACATGGTTACACTCACAACCGGAAGCCAACTGCCCCCTGTGCAGGTGTGAAATCGTAGATCCTAAGCAGCACAAGGGTAAGAGCTTTGAAGACATCGCTGACGGGTTTCCGTGTGACTTTGCGATGGCGGCCTTGGTTGAAGCGGACCGTGTGCTTTCTAAGCAACACGAGTGTTGTGTGTGTGTCGACAAGGCGGCGGTGGATGTCTGCATCAACTGTTCCGATATGTTCTGCCAAATGTGCAGCACATTGCACAAGAAACAGTCCATGTCCAAACATCACACGATTGAAAGCCTGAGCTCACTGACGGTGGAAACACTGGCCGCTAAGCGCCCCGCCACCTGTCACGTCCATGACGACAAGGTCAGTGAAGTGTACTGCCCCACGCACGGAGCGTCTGTCTGCCTCCTATGCGCTACCACAGACCACCGCCAGTGCCCAGATGTGACAAAACTGGAGAGCAAAATGGCTGAGGCGCGTTCCGCACTGGCCGACCTGGCGGCCATTTTGAGTCGGGGAGAAAGAAAACTGGAACAAGCCATTGCAGGACTGGACAAGGACCTCCAAGAGATTGACAAACGCACTCAGGTCACTGTTGCTGAGGTAGAGGCGGCCTGCGATCGCTTGGAGAAATCTGTTAAGGAGTGTCGCCGTCGTCTGAGAGAGCTGGCACTCAGCACGAGCTGTGACGCCAAGAAACACTTGACCGATGGGAAGACAACCCTTGTACAGCGAAAAGGCAAGGTGACCACACACAGAGTCATAGTACAGCGTGCTGAAGGCTTTCCCACACTCGGCTCTCTCGGTAAAATGGCGTCACAGATGGGGACACGCGTTCAGGACCTTGACCTTACATCGACCTTGCTTGCAGATGGCAAGGGCATATCTATGGTGACCTTGACCATTGACACACAGGCTGTGTCACGCATTGATCGGGAACTGTCCACACTGGGCCTGGTACGCCTCACTCGGGGAGATCAGGTTGGTGTTTATGAAGTGTTTTTTCCAGCAAGTGATGTGTGTGTGTGTGTGTGTGTGTGTGTGTGTGTGTGTGTGTGTGTGTGTGTGTGTGTGTGTGTGTGTGTGTGTGTGTGTGTGTGTGTGTGTGTGTGTGTAAGAACATTATATTGTTTATGTCATGCCTTCAATTATTCCAGGTCCCAGTGCTGCGTTTCCATGTCAACCACGGCAAGAACTTGAAGCTTAGCAACGATTACCAGGCAGCTGAGAAGTTAGACAAGAGCGGTGATTATGGCATTGTG
>NC_090259.1:13130614-13140614 GCF_037325665.1 Littorina saxatilis
CTGTCTGACTCCCCTTCACATGTTAAATCTCTCACCAAACCCCTTTTGCCTGTCTGACTCCCCTTCACGTGTTAAATCTCTCACCAAACCCCTTTTGTCTGTCTGACTCCCCTTCACGTGTTAAATCTCTCACCAAACCCCTTTTGCCTGTCTCACTCCCCTTCACGTGTTACATCTCTCACCAAACCCCTTTTGTCTGTCTGACTCCCCTTCACGTGTTACATCTCTCACCAAACCCCTTTTGCCTGTCTGACTCCCCTTCACGTGTTTAATCTCTCACCAAACCCCTTTTGCCTGTCTGACTCCCCTTCACGTGTTAAATCTCTCACCAAACCCTTTTCTGTCTCACTCCCCTTCACGTGTTACATCTCTCACCAAACCCCTTTTCTGTCTGTCTGACTCCCCTTCACGTGTTAAATCTCTCACCAAACCCCTTTTGTCTGTCTGACTCCCCTTCACGTGTTAAATCTCTCACCAAACCCCTTTTGCCTGTCTGACTCCCCTTCACGTGTTAAATCTCTCACCAAACCCCTTTTGTCTGTCTGACTCCCCTTCACGTGTTAAATCTCTCACCAAACCCCTTTTGTCTGTCTGACTCCCCTTCACGTGTTAAATCTCTCACCAAACCCCTTTTGTCTGTCTGACTCCCCTTCACGTGTTAAATCTCTCACCAAACCCCTTTTGCCTGTCTGACTCCCCTTCACGTGTTCAATCTCTCACCAAACCCCTTTTGTCTGTCTGACTCCCCTTCACGTGTTCAATCTCTCACCAAACCCCTTTTGCCTGTCGCTCGGTCTGCCCCTCATTCCTCCACACCCTACCACCCCCCCCCCCAACACTTGTGTGTAATTTCACAATCACCCGTTCGTTTTAAACAGTTGACTGTCTCTACACAACGGTATTTGTTTTGTCTTGTTTATCAGACTGCTCATGATATTGGCCGAATGCACATAATATTATATACTCGTACATACTGTAAATGTTTTTTTAAATGTGTGTGTGTGTGTGTGTGTGTGTGTGTGTGTGTGTGTGTGTGTGTGTGTGTATGTGTGTGTGTGTGGGCGTGTGTGACAGGTGCAAATAAACGAGGTAAACAACATACACAGGGACACCTACCTGGGCGTGGTGACCAAGAGTCCTGACACCTTCACCTTGCCTTACACCTTCATCTTGGCTGACATCTTCGCTGATCCCCACCCTGCAGCGCTGTGTGTCACGCCTGTCTGTGTCCGCATCTTTGGTGACACGGTGAGCTGTTGACACGTGTGGTGACTGTTGTGCTGTGTGGCTACCAGGCTGGTTGGTGTGCTTTTGCTGCATCGTTTCAGTCTTGTTGTTTGCTATTGCTTTCATCTATTCTAATATCATCCTTGGAATTATAGTATTAGGCTTCGTTTATTTGTTATTCTCTGGTTTGCTTTCAAAACAAGCAGTTTAAACGATGGACAGACAGACTGACACACACACACACACACACACACACACACACACACACACACACACACACACACACACGTCTAAGCATCCTCTCTCTTGTTTTGAATATCGACGTCGTCATGGAACTTTGGCAGAACTAATTTTAGACAGCTTTTCAGCAGAAGGCCAAAACTGATTATATATATATAATGAAATTGAGTTGATATGTGTACCTGGTATGGATAGAAAGATAAGATAATGTTGAATCCTGTATTTTCCATTGTATTTTAGAGAATGTTTCTCGTTGAAAATGATTTACCTAGTCTTAAGCATAAAAAACATCAAAATCGCGAACAATCGAGTTACGCTAAATATCCATGGCAGGACGACGACGATATGTGTTTCTGTCTGCATCTCTGCTTGTTTCTCTCTCTTCGTATGTCTCAAGGCTGAAATTGCGACCATGACCGGTATATGTATGACGGCATATGTATGTACAACTTGATAGTTTGCAAACAAGTTGGTTGAGTAAATCACAGAGAAAAATCATGATGCAGAAGACAAGAAACTCGATCAAGCAGTCACTGCGTTATTCTGACAACACTGTGTTGCAGAAAGAAGAAGAGCGGTCAGTACTGGACAAGTTAGCAGTGGGCAGTAAGGTGGGACTGGCAGTGGACACGGACAGAAGTCTGCACCTCTATGTTGACGGCAAGCACCAAGGGGTTGTCGCCCCTGACATACCTACACCCTGCTACTTCATGTTTGACATGTTCGCGTACTGTACAAAGGTAATGGCGTTATACCTGCTGCTTTTGTCAAGTGATGCATTACATTTTATTTCATGTTTTACAGAAACAAAGCCGTCAAGGTTATCGTATGAAAACACCAATCCATTTCATTCCCTAATGTTACTAAATGTTGAACTATGCGGTCTCCAATTGGTCTGTTTTGCAGCATGTTGTCTGTCTTGGGGTACGTATCTAGACAAGCTGTGCTGCAGGGAATGTTTGCTTAGTAGACTTGGTGTGTCTACATTAATGTTATGGCCGAGACTACTTGTGGGTCTTGCACTTGTTTATTTTCATAGAAGATAGGGTGCATCCACATTGTTTAGTGTGTGAAATATCCTCCTTTACGATTTTACCACGAAATAGAGGAAGAGACCCGACCACTTTTCTGTTTTATGCTGATAACTAGCTTGTTTTCTCGCAAAGAAGATCCATGTTATGCTCAGTACTGAGTTGTACTTTCATCAGTTAACCGTTAAGTCTGATTAAAGCTAATTAGCTTTGATACACATTCAGCAAAAAATAAATGCAGAATATTTCATAACTGGTCCATATTAGGAGTCTGGGTGCCTAATATGGACCAGTGAAGAGGCCATCAGGAATTATTGTATAAAGCCCAATATACTTCAAAATCACATGATACAAGACGAGACAGACACATTTAAATATGCATCAGATTTATTTGGTTTGGTTTGATGAAAATATTTCTTTAAAGACCCAGGGCCGGGTTTAAAAGCAGAGCGGAGCGTGCCACATCAGCCGAATGTCCAACCCTGTTCAGAAAAACAGCTCTCACTCGAAATACTATTATGGAAACAAGAAACTAAAGAAACGTACCAACAACAGACAGAAACAACTTGAATTATCAACTTGCACGTAAAGAAGACTGTTAGATATATTTTTGTGAAAGCTTGATTTCTAGTTATAGGTTATCTTCAGCATACTTCTTAGTGCATGACTGACACCAGTCTTAGTCTTTTCTTTACTTCTCTGTGTTGAAGGAGGTCCATATTAGGGAGCACACGCACACCGTGAGGTTTTTCTAACTTCATAAACATTTAAGAAAATGCTAATGTTAATTTTGTGTGACCTGAACAATTGTTTTTATCCCATCTTTTCAGGTGACCGCTCTGCCTGTGACGTCAGTTCCTTAAGTTCACCTCAGGCAACGCAGACCTTGTCTAAACTGCAGTCTTTGTCGTTGGTGTGTGTGTGTGTTTGCTTGTGTTTTTAATTATACTGTATCAAATGACCTCTCGATTCATGTGGCCTGTTGTTGCTTTGTAGCCTGGGGGAAGCGTTTGGAAGCATGTCTTCTTTTCACAGAAACATGTCTTTGTTGATTTAATTTCGTAAACTGTTAGACTTTGTGTTTTTACCTTTTATAATAATATGATGTTATGTGTACATGTTCATGGTAAATATTCCAGCTGATTTGATGTGAAGAAATTTGCCAATGATAATTCCTTTTTGGGGGGATGGTTTATTAAACTCTTTGTGTGAATGCATGGTTGTTTTGCGACAGATTGCAGCCATGTCAGGTCAACAATGTTTAAGGGAATAAAATCAGTTTGCAAAGTCCTTCATAAAGATAGACGTTAAGTCTTGGTATACAATATATCTAACTGGATGTTGCAAAGTGTTAATGATAAAAGGTTTGGTTTTGCCCTACGTTACCCATTTATTATTTACCTGTTTGACCCTGAGGGTAAGCTTGACAGCAACTCCGACCACTTTTGATGGTTTTGGACCACAATGTCTGAATAATAATGATTGTATTTGTATGATACATGTAGAGGCAGAACGTATTTTAATTAGAAGATACATTGAACGTGGTATTTTAGCACTTTGTTATGTAGTTTGTCAAAATAGATAGTTTTTATATTTTGAAAGCAAAATACCCAGGGCTTAGGTAAACTTTAATTTGTTGAAGGCGTCATGAAATTAGTCAAGGAATATCGAAAACCTTTGAGCTGGAAGGTGAATTTCATGATACCTTTTATGTTGGTCAGACTAGTTTATACACTCGTATTCATGGTGGCGACAAGAAACGTATTCATTCCTGTTTTGCAATGATTATACCCTGGATCTCATTGGACAGGGGTTAAGAACTATTATTTTGATCAATAGTTTGTGTATTATTATCAGTTTGTGTGCGTTTGTGCCCTGCAGCTATTACTTGTAGAGTAAATCTGAATATTTCTTAAAATGTCAGAAACAAATTTTTCCACATTAATCAGACGGCACAGGATGCACACCTTAGATGGTTACAGTACAGAATTCTGTATGGCATAATAACCACACATTGTTTCTTGTTCTTCGTGAAAAATACATCTCCATGTAACTTTTGTGTGGACTAAGAAAAACACTCCAACATGTTTGTGAGATTGCAATTAAAGCCCATGAACTTTGGTCGGGTTTTCTAGGTTGGTTACACACAAATCTTGTAAATTGCAACAGTTTCACTTTTTAGTAGAAGTCATCAGTTTATTGGTGAAATGAAAACAACAACGTTACCGTGAAGGAGAGTATGTTATCATCAAGATGGTACAATTATTGTTGACCAATATATAGTATACATGTCAACTTGTGGCGATGGTAGTTTCTGAAATGCTGTGATTAATCTTGACAGGTCTTTTTGTACTATATGAACATAGATAATTTAGCTATTTTTGTTGTTGTTGTTGTTGTTGTTGTTGTTGTTGTTAATTGTTGTTGTTACTATTAATGTTGTACCTGTTCTTCTTCTTCATGTCATTATAAATGATTATTATTACGTGTATTGTTACAACTTTTTTGTGCCTTTGTTTCTTATGCTTTGAGCCAAAGTGAATTATTTGATGTTTGTTATTGAAACAAGTATGTGCGTGCTTGTTTGCAACTCTTGTCAGATAGAAACAAGCAAGGAACACGCAGACGAACATTTGTATGTGAGATTTCTTCTGGTTATTTAACTAAGAACATCCTCTTCACATTATGCTTTACTGATTTATCATAGGAAGACAGGTGTTCTAGCCAAGGGCCGTCACTCCGTGTGTGCCAATGTTTGTTTGATTTTGGAAACGTCAATTACCGATCTTGTTTCTCATTTGAATTTAAGAGCTCAGAGCTCAGAATAGTTTATTTGCTTTGGGCAACGAGCCCTTCTTGCGAAGGGGTTAACAGGGTGGGCGGACAACAGGACGAACAGTTCATTTAGTTGTTGTATGTAAGTGATGGGCAGCAACATTCTCGAGGAAGAAAATATTAAGTTCTGTTTCTTGACACACTGGTGTTTGCAGCTTGAACACTCTTTGGAATACACGTTGGAAACACATTGCACTTTGGAAAATATTGTGCGTTCAATGCTAAAGAAACCTTAAAAGCAGAATTTAAATGTAATTCTAAATAAACATCAAGTGCCTATCTTGATAAGTGTGCATGCTTGTGTGTGTATGTACATGTGTTGTGATGTGATGTGTATGTCTGTGTGTGTGTGTGTGTGTGTGTGTGTGTGTGTGTGTGTGTGTGTGTGTGTTTAACTGTATCTCTGTTAACACTCTTCACACTCTGCCCCGCCCTTCACACACAATAACAAAGATACAGAGAGACAATACATGGCAGTGAGACAGACAAAACAACGGTAAATCCATGAACAGTTACAACTCAACTGTTCACTCAAACATCAGTAAAGCACTGAACAGTTACAACTCAACTGTTCACTCAAACATCAGTAAAGCACTGAACAGTTACAACCTCAACAGTTCACTAAAACATCAGTAAAGCAATGAAAATGTACAACCTCAACTACTCACTAAAACAAACAAAGCCATTCCTTGTCGTAATATACGTCAACACTCACTTAGTCTGCACTAAAGACACATTGAAACAATAATCGGATTATTATGAATATAAAAGAAAGCAAGGCCTGTAATTGTTGTGTGCATGAAAGCTATGGTACACATGCACCATTACACACAGTGCACATTCTTTTGATCAGTCTAGTCATAGCTTGTCACGTGATCATAGGCCGGCACGACGCTGAGCAACAAACAAACAAGAGACCAACAAACACACTGCTACCCGCGCACAGATCGCCACAGTGACACTGTGTGTGGATCAGTCAAGTCTGTCGCTGTTTCGTTCAGTTTGTTCGGTAAGTTTCTACGCTTCATGTTGTCGATCAGATAAATACGTTGTGATACCGCTTACTGCCTGTCAGAACTAAATCAGCAAGCAAGTTAGTGTACATGTTGTTCAACCTTGCGAAAAGCAGAGTGTCGGTGTCACCACTGTGCAGCTATTTTCGGTTTCCATTTACCAGAAATGGCGATCAATAACGCTACATCGAGCTACCTGCGCTGAACAGAACACTAGATGTGAACACGTTTGCACTGATGACACTATTTTCATGGTACATACATGTGACTGCTTCTTGATTAAAACTTCGGGCATGCTTTAATTTGGTGAATTGGAGTTTGAAGTTTAGCACACAGATTCTATTCTTAGTGTCCGTGTGAATAGCTAGCTTCATTATTTTCCTGGTTGATCAAAGGGAGGCAAGTAATCGCCTGACATGTCAGACCCAGTTGTTGTTGGTGCAAGTTGTCTCTCTTGGGCCAGTCTTGTACTGAAGTAGCAGCTCATGTTCATATTTTTTTCACCCCCCGTCTACTCCACACCTGCTATTAATAAGAGAACGACGCATTTTGTTAGGTGAAACAAACCAGAATTGTTTCAAATTAAGTTCATGCTCGCAAGTCTGCATTTTGTGCCTATTTTGTGTGTGCTTATGTTTGTTTTAACAGTCTGTTCTGTGTAGCTTGTTGCTGTCTGTGCACGATGTAGAGCATTGGTCTGTGCTCTGTAGACTGTTTCCCTTTGCATGTGTGTGTGTGTGTGTGTGTGTGTGTGTGTGTGTGTGTGTGTGTGTGTGTGTGTGTGTGTGTGTGTGTGTGTGTGTGTGTATGTGTATGTATGTGTGTGTCTTTCGGATGAGACGAAAAACCGAGGTCCCTTCGTGTACACTACATTGGGGTGTGCACGTTAAAGATCCCACGATTGACAAAAGGGTCTTTCCTGGCAAAATTGTATAGGCATAGATAAAAATGTCCACCAAAATACCCGTGTGACTTGGAATAATAGGCCGTGAAAAGTAGGATATGCGCCGAAATGGCTGCGATCTGCTGGATGTTGTGAATGCGTGATGTATTGTGTAAAAAAAATCCATCTCACACGGCATAAATAAATCGCATAAAAAAATATATATATAAATCCCTGCGCTTAGAACTGTACCCACGGAATACGCGCGATATAAGCCTCATATTGATTGATTGATTGATTGTGTGTGTGTGTGTGTGTGTGTGTGTGTGTGTGTGTGTGTGTGTGTGTGTGTGTGTGTGTATGTATATTGGCTTATGTGCGTGTGCGTGTGTGTATGTGTGTGTGTGTGTGTGTTTGTGTGTGTGTGTGTGTGTGTGTGTGTGTGTGTGTGTGTGTGTGTGTGTGTGTGTGTGTTTGCGTTCAAGCGTGTGTGTTCTCCCCTCCTATCTATCCCTTTTCGTTCGAATTATCCCTAGACCCCTTCTTTGTCGCGCCCATTTCCAATTTTGAGTAGAAAACAGCAGCAAAAAACAACAAACAAACACACATCTGGTTTATACTATTAACACAAACTCGCTTATTTAACTTTTTAAAAATATTTTTATACATGTTTTTAAATACAGTATAAAGTATATCCTTCTCAATCTGGTAAACATGTGACCGACACTCATTGAAACCCAAACCCAAGACGATGCGAAAAGAGGGAAAGAGTCGTACATAGAAGACCAATTTAATGAATCGTGATATCTCGAGATTAGTTGAATTGTATGGCGTACATTTTTTGTGTAAACAGGATTTGCTGTCTTTTCTTTTTCCACTGATGTACCGTTTACATTGCAGGGCGCAAACAAAGCGATCACCATGGCAACGGCAGCTGTAACGACCGTAGCACCCAGTGACATGGAGTGTACAGTATGCCATGAACATTTCACACTTCCCAGAATCCTCCCTTGCGGCCATCTTCTGTGTCGGGACTGTCTGGTCACGTGGTTAAACGCACAACCGGAAGCCAACTGCCCCCTGTGCAGATGTGAAATCGTGGATCCCAAGCAGCACAAGGGTAAGAGCTATGAAGACATCGCCGACGGGTTTCCGTGTGACTTTGCGATGGCGGCCTTGGTTGAAGCGGACCGTGTGCTTTCTAAGCAACACGAGTGTTGTGTGTGTGTCGACAAGGCGGCGGTGGATGTCTGCATCAACTGTTCCGACATGTTCTGCCAAATGTGCAGCACATTGCACAAGAAACAGTCCGTGTCCAAACGTCACACGATTGAAAGCCTGAGCTCACTGACGGCGGAAACACTGGCCGCTAAGCGCCCCGCCACCTGTCAAGTCCATGACGACGAAGTGTCCAAACTGTACTGCCCCACGCACGGCGTTTCCATCTGCTTGTTTTGCGCCACCGCGGACCACCGCCAGTGCCCGGATGTGACGAAACTGGAGAGCAAAATGGCGGAGGCGCGTTCCGCGCTGGCGGACCTAGCGGCCATCTTGAGTAGGGGAGAGAGAGAACTGGCAGAAGCCATCGCAGGACTGGACAAGGACATCCTAGAGATTGACAAACGCACCCAGGCCATTGTTGCTGAGGTAGAGGCGGCCTGCGATCGCTTGGAGAAATCCGTAAAGGAGTGTCGCCATCGTCTGAGAGAGCTCGCACTCAGCACGAGCTGTGACGTCAAGGACAAAGTGATCCAAGTAAAGACAATCTTTGTGCAGCGAAAAGGCAAGGTGACCACACACAGAGTCATAGTGCAGCGTGCTGAAGGCTTTCCCACACTCGGCTCTCTCGGCAAAATGGCGTCACAGATGGGGACTCGCGTTCACGACCTTGACCTTACATCCACCTTGCCGCCAGATGTCAAGGACATCTCTATGTTAACCGTTGACGCACAAGCTGTGTCACGCATTGTACAGGAGCTGTCAACGCTGCGCCTGGTACGTAGAACTCAATCAAAGCAGCTTTTTTTCAACCTTGATTTTCTAGTTCAAACAGGTATTCTTGGTTATTTTTGGAATTGTAAAGGTTTTACAATGGGGAGTTTGCTGGTTTTTGCAGCACCAATTTGTAAAATAGAAGCGTAAGATAGAGCGCTCACTCACACAGCTGGTGGTCTGCTAAGAATTCACGTAAAGTGCTTACACCCATAGCAGCAAATGTAACACAGTGAAATAGACTATGTGTTTGTCGGGCGGAAGAAGAGGTGCGGCGCAGCTTGAAGCCGAGGCAATCACAATGTACAGCCTTGCTACTGATCAGTGAGGGTAAGTAGCGTCACAATGTACAGCCTTGCTACTGATCAGTGAGGGTAAGTAGCGTCACAATGTACAGCCTTGCTACTGATCAGTGAGGGTAAGTAGCGTCACAATGTACAGCCTTGCTACTGATCAGTGAGGGTAAGTAGCGTCACAATGTACAGCCTTGCTACTGATCAGTGAGGGTAAGTAGCGTCACAATGTACAGCCTTGCTACTGATCAGTGAGGGTAAGTAGCGTCACAGTGACCAGGAAGCTCCAATGAGCATGTTTGTCATCTCCGCTCGGTATGGACAGGAGTCTATTTCTTGCACATCAAGCTTTGGTGTGTTAAACTCTGTGCATGAGAACTGTTCCGTTTCGTATAAGGAAAGGTAATTTATTTCACTGTATTGAGAGGAATGTCTTTTCTACATCACCAGTAAATCAGTAAACATTGTATGTGTCCAATCCAGAGA
>NC_090259.1:13145614-13156334 GCF_037325665.1 Littorina saxatilis
GCTCTGCCAGTGACGTCAGTTCCTTAAGTACACTTCAGGCAACGCAGACCTTGCCATCAATTTACTCTGAAGCGCTGTCATACTTGTCATTTACAATCTTTTTTTAAAAGTTTTGTCATTGTTTTTTGTTTTTTTATAAATAGCTTGGTGATAATGTATCAACAAAACAAAACTCTCAGCACATGTGACCGGTTGTTGCTTTGTAACCCAGAAGAAACTGTTAAAATCGTATCTTCTCCTGTCACATAAAACATTGTTTTGAAAATGTCATTTCGGAAACGATGTTAGACGCTGGACGCAAGTATGTTAAAGTTAAATATTCCAGATAGTTTGATGTAAAGAGAGTTACGAGACAAGGCGAGTTGTTATATTCATTTGTATTTTTAAATGTGCTGATATGTTGCCATTTGTGATTCGCGAGACAAGAATATGAAAGGCAGAGAAGTGGCGGCTGATACAATACTGTTGTCACAGTTTGCCGATGATACTTCCTTGCTTTGGGATGGTTTTTAACAATCCTTTTGTGCATGTATTGATGTTTTGCGATATAATATGTACAGCCATATTAGGTCTGAAAATGAGCAATGAAAAACAAGTTTCACTTTGCAATTGCAAGCCAATCTCAGTTCAATCTGACCTGAATCTACACACCGTTGTTTACTTTAAAATTGAAAAATAACACACGCAAGAACCGACCTCCTTCGTCACCTTTTATTTTAACCGTATCTCAACTTTGTAAGTGGCAATTTCCATGTTGCTGATCAAGCTTAGCCTGTATTTCTGTAGACAGATCTGCAGCAGACGACAGATGGGACAGCCTTGTTCTGTTGAACCAGATTTAGCAATCAATGCTCTAAAAGCGATAGCAAATGAACAAAACTGTAAGCATACTGTTTTAGTTTAATTCTTATTTCGTCGCTCAGGATTTTGAATCAGGATTTTGTTGTCGGGATTGATCTAAGCGGTTGCCGATGAAGAGTACTAGAGTTGTGCGCCTTGAATCACTGTCTGTCTCTATCGCTCTCTCTCTCTCTCTCTCTCTCTCTCTCTCTCTCTCTCTCTCTCTCTCTCTCTCTCTCTCTCTCTCTCTCTCTCTCTCTCTCTCTCTTCTACCGCTTCGGCCAACTGATAATCTTCACTCAGCACTTTTCACCCCAGCAGATTATGTGTATTCTTTGTTGTTTTCTTTATTTCTTCAATGTTAAAATGTATGTAGATCGTTAGCTAAACGTGAGTTCGACTTTTATACCGCAGAATATTTCAATCGTTTTGCTAAAGAAAGTAGTGTCCGAGTTAACGATAAATATGCCGATGACCTCTCTAAATTATTCAATTGTACTCTGAGATCAAAGACAATGACCAATGACAGGTGAGATCGAGACTCGGTTGTGATGGATAATTCATATGGTTGTGATGGATAATCCAAAATAATCACCTCCTCAGCTAACAGAGACAAAGAGGCAGGTCATGGGATAAGTCAAGTTTGAGTATGCACAGTTCTGTAGGTTCCTCTCAGTATTCCACCCCCTCGGTTTTCAGTTGTAAATATTAAGCTCAGTGATTGAATGTGGAAGCTACGTTGGGTCAACGGTCACAGAAGATTTGCGTCGCAGCAAAGGAAAGAATCGCGATCTTGTTTCCGACTCATTGCCTCTTTGTTTTTCATTAGACCTGTCATTCTGCTTGCTCGGCTTTGTTAGATGTTTGGATATATTGTTGCTCTGTTCTTTGCTTTTACTGTATTATTATTTCTTATTTGCGCTTTGTTCAGCGATACAACGTCTTGTGCACGGGTCAACATTTTTGTGTCAGGGGTCAATTGGTTTGACTTGAACTTGACGTTCGTGTTTCTCCGAACGTCTGTGTATCGATACACGCACTCCATGACTTTGTAAGAAGACAAAACATATCGCTAGGTTTCATTTGTTTGTGATGAATTTATGACCTTTCATAAAGTAGTTTTGTTTTTTGTTTACTTTTGCCAGTTTGCCAGTTTGTTTTTGGAACTTTGCAAAGCAGTGTCGTCTGTCTAGGTCTGGGGAAACGCCAATGAAAAGAGCCGAAGAATCCCCGAGCGTTTCTATTGGGTTTGCTTTTGATTATCCATGTATAACTTGCTTCCTGCAACAATGGTAACCGGGGATTTATTGCATGGGGAACATGAGATTTATTTCCCAGGTGTTTGTAAATGAAAACTTGTGAAAATGATGACAAACTGAATTATTTGATGTTTGGTATTGAAATAATTATGTGCGTGCTTGTTTGCTCTTGTCAGATAGAAACAACAAACGAACAAGCAGACGGACCTTTTTTTTTAAGAGATTTTGTCTTGGCAACTAAACTTTAAAAACTCGGTTCACTTTCTGCTTTCCTGATTTATCATGAGAAGACCTGAACCTTTGGCTAAGGGCCGTCACTTCGTTTGCGCCGATGTTTGTTTGATTTTTGGAAAAGTCAATTCATTGATATTTAATGTTGATACTGTTTCTCATTTGAATTTAAGAGCTCAGAACTCAGAATGGTTGATTTGCTTTAGCCAACGAGTCCTTATTGCAAAGGAGGGGTGGGAGGTGGGGGGCAACAGAACAGTTTATTTAAATGTTGCATGTGAGCACGGAACAGCAGTATTGTGCAGGAACACATTTGTAGCTCTGTTCCTTGACACACTGATGTGTGCAGCTTGTTGCACTGTGGAAGATATTGTGCGTTCAATGCTAAAGAAACCTTAGAAGCAGAACTAAAATGTAATTCAAAATAAACATCAAGTGCGTATCTTGATTAGAGTGCATGCTTGTGTGTGTGTGTGTGTGTGTGTGTGTGTGTGTGTGTGTGTGTGTGTGTGTGTGTGTGTGTGTGTGTGTGTGTGTGTGTGTGTGTGTGTTTGTGTGTGTGTGTGTGAATGTGTGTGTTTGTGTGTGTGTGTGGGTGTGGGTCTCTCTGGTAACTCTTCACATCTCTGCACCGCCCTTCACACACAATACAACAGATACAGACAGAGACAATGCATGGCAGTGAGACTGAACAAACATCTCAACTGATTATTAAAAAACAGTAAATCCATGAACATGTACAAGGCAAACTGTTGACTAAAAAAACAGTAAAGCACTGAAAAGTTACAACTCAACTGTTCACTCAAATATGAGTAAATCCATGACAAGTTACAACTCAACTGTTCACTCAAATATGAGTAAATCCATGACAAGTTACAACTCAACTGTTCACTCAAATATGAGTAAATCCATGACAAGTTACAACTCAACTGTTCACTCAAATATGAGTAAATCCATGACAAGTTACAACTCAACTGTTCACTCAAATATGAGTAAATCCATGACAAGTTACAACTCAACTGTTCACTCAAATATGAGTAAATCCATGAAAAGTTACAACTCAACTGTTCACTCAAATATGAGTAAATCCATGAAAAGTTACAACTCAACTGTTCACTCAAATATGAGTAAATCCATGACAAGTTACAACTCAACTGTTCACTCGAACATCAGTAAATCCATGACAAGTTACAACTCAACTGTTCACTCGAACATCAGTAAATCCATAAAAAGGTACAACCTCAACTGCTTACTAAAACAAACAAAACCATTCCCTTGTCCCAACATACTTTTTTTTCTCGTCAACACTCACTTGGTCTGCACTAAAGACACATTGAAACAATAATCGAATTATTATTAATAAAAAAGAAAACAAGGCCTGTAATTGTTGTGTGCATGAAAGCTATGGTACACATGCACCATTACACACAGTGCACATTCTTTTGATCAGTCTAGTCATAGCTTGTCACGTGATCATAGGCCGGCACGACGCTGAGCAACAAACAAACAAGAGACCAACAAACACACTGCTACCCGCGCACAGATCGCCACAGTGACACTGTGTGTGGATCAGTCAAGTCTGTCGCTGTTTCGTTCAGTTTGTTCGGTAAGTTTCTACGCTTCATGTTGTCGATCAGATAAATACGTCCTGATACCGCTTACTGCCTGTCAGAACTAAATCAGCAAGCAAGTTAGTGTACATGTTGTTCAACCTTGCGAAAAGCAGAGTGTCGGTGTTGTCACTGTGCAGCTATTTTCGGTTTCCATTTACCAGAAATGGCGATCAATAACGCTACATCGAGCTACCTGCACTGAACAGAACACTAGATGTGAACGCGTTTGCACTGATGACACTATTTTCATGGTACATATATGTGACTGCTTCTTGATTAAAACTTCGGGCATGCTTTAATTTGGTGAATTGGAGTTTGAAGTTTAGCACACAGATTCAATTCTTAGTGTCCGTGTGAATAGCTTCATTTCCTGGTTGATCAGAGGGAGGCAATTAATCCCCCTGACATGTCAGACCTAGTTGTCGTTGGTGCAAGTTGTCTCTCTTAGACCAGTGTAAGTACTGAAGTAGCAGCTCGTGTCCATATTTTTCTTTCACCCCCGGTCTACTCCACACCTGCTATTAATAAGAGAACGACGCATATTGTTAGGTGAAACAAACCAGATTTGTTTCAAATTAAGTTCATGCTCGCAAGTCTGCATTTTGTGCCTATTTTGTGTGTGCTTATTGTTTTTTAACAGTCTGTTCTGTGTAGCTTGTTGCTGCCTGTGCACGATGTAGAGCATTGGTCTGTGCTCTGTAGACTGTTTCCCTTTGAAGGTGTCAGTGTGTGTGTGTGTGTGTGTGTGTGTGTGTGTGTGTGTGTGTGTGTGTGTGTGTGTGTGTGCTGTGTGTGTCTGTGTGTTTGTAAGTGAGTGTGTGTGTGTGTGTGAGTCTGTGTGTGTGCTTCTGTGTGTGTGTATGTGTGTTTGTAAGTGAGTGTGTGTGTGTGTGTGTGTGTGTGTGTGTGTGTGTGTGTGTGTGTGTGTGTGTGTGTGTGTTTGCGTTCAAGCGTGTGTGTTCTCCCCTCCTATCTATCCCTTTTTGTTCTAATTATCCCTAGACCCTTCTTTGTCGCGCCCATTTCCAATTTTTAGTAGAAAACAGCAGCAAAAAACAACAAACAAACACACATCTGGTTTATAGTATTAACACAAACTCGCCGACTAATGCTTATTTAACTTTTTTTTTATATTGTACAGTATAACATGTTTTTAAATACAGTATAAAGACTGTCCTCCTCAATCTGGTAAACATGTGACCGACACTCATTGAAACCCAATCCCAAGACGATGACGATGCGAAAAGAGGGAAAGAGTCGTACATAAAAGAACAATTTAATGAATCGTGATATCTCGAGATTAGTTGAATTGTATGGCGTGTGCTTGCCCTTGAGTAGCTGTAAGATTCTGTGATGGCTTATATAAATTCTGGAGGATGTAATTTTGGTGCTATAAAGAACCGACGCGCTCACAAAACAAAACGAACACTAGAATTGGAAAATTAATTAAAGTTTATTGAATACTTGTCGATGTCATGGTAATTCGGAAACAGCTCATAATATCAATATATAAAAGGCTAAACATAAATCTATGGAGAGGCTAAGTAACCTATATCGGAGCGTGGCGGAAAAACTAATCTAAGTTTAGAAAGTGAATTAAAGCTAAAATGTGAAGTAGAAAGAACTAGCTTAGTGAGAGTGCAGAACAGTAGAGTGTGAAGCGTGGAGCATGGAGCGAGAAGCGCGGAGCGGTGAGCGAGAAGCGCGGAGCGGTGAGCGAGAAGCGCGGAGCGGTGGAAACTGATAGAAAAGAAAAAACTAAACTTAGAATTCGAAACATCAAACTAAACATCAAAGGTGTCCTAAAAACATAAACATCAAAGATGGACGACAAAATGGCGGCCGAAACAAGATGGCGGCAAATCAATAAAAAATCACCAAGACAAAAATATGTTAGAAAAACCCTACATAGAATAAACGTAGGACACAGAAACGGAAAGAAGACAAAGAAACGGACAGAAGACACAGAGACGGAAAGAAGACAAAGAAACGGACAGAAGACACAGAGACGGAAAGAAGTCATAACAAACAAAGATTCGAAACGAAAATTACACGAATTCGGTAAATAAAAGAAACATAGTCAGAAATGGATACTCGCCTTTGACAGCATCAATAATCTAAAACAGACTCAAGGCGAGCAACTGAACCTGAACTACAAAATAACTTAAAACAAAACTGGAGGCTGGCAGAAAACACTGGGCCCCGGAACAGAGCAAAAAAATCTATCTATCCTAAAACATCTTGTTCCGTGAACGGCTTCCCAGTAAGTGACGACGAATACAGGCTATCCACCACAGAGGTGAACTAAAAGTTACTACGCGTTACTACGGTTTTACTGTTGCAAAGCATGCGTCCCGTGCTATCCGGGGAAAAACTCCATAGGCTGTCCAGCGTGAGCCATACAGGCACATGAAATTAATATCAGAAAAACGCCGGCCACACTACCTTGTTTATAAATTAGTTCGTTACAATATTTAACGTCATTAAAACAAAACAAAGTTCGTACCAGGACGCTCATACTTAAAAAAGAAAACTAGAGGATAAAGAGCGAGCTAGACCCGCACGCGAACCTACAGAGGTGGCTGCAAAATGGGAACAAATAGGGACAAAAGTGAAATAAGATAATAAAAGTGAAAGAACAAAAAGGGGAAGCCACCACCACGGAAAGTCGCATGCGAGTCAAGCTAGAAGCAAGACTAAAAAACACAAGCAAAACAAAAAGAATCTAAATACACAGAAGGCTCCTTAGCAGGGGCATTCACATTCCCCCCTCGAAGACATCTTAGTCTTTACAAAAGTCGACATAAAAAATCAACAAAAATCATCGAATACATGCGTGGTTCAAAAACAAAATCCGAAACATTACAGAATCCTTTTGGCATTATCCAAAACGTAGCTGTTCGAAACGCACTCTCATACGTGGTTCAAAATACAAAAAAAAATCCGAAACGTTACAGAATCCTTTCGGCATTATCCAAAACGTAGCTGTTCGAAACGCACTCTCAATGAGTCTCAATCTAAAAAATCACACGTGTTCTTTCAACAAATGTAACATCATATTTCGTCAGTCCGTCACTGTCAACATATCGTGTCAACATTATTCTTACACCTTTACATAACCCGCAACTCAGTATGAAAGACTGTAGTCGCAACCTACAAAATACAAAGAAAAACATCTTCAGTCGTCTTAATCATAAGCACAGGCATCCGCACGCGGGAAGGACTAAACAAACCGATTCATTAAGCGCTTGCCTCTGTCAAGAGCTTTCGTTCCAAAATGCGGAACCAAAAACATATATACAAATGGAGAGAAACCACAAAGTCAAAAAATATTTGCATTAAGACGAAATTTTCTCCCCAAATCAAAACAGCGCCACCTGTCAAAAAAGGCGAACGGATTACGTCAGACCAAACATGCACAAACGGTCTGTCGAAAACAGTAAACAGTTCACTGGGAAAGTCATTGAGTGTCCGGGTCTGCCTTCACCAGCACGGTCAGCTTAGCGATGGGGCGCCAGTAGTAGAAAGTGGAATGGCTCGTCTTCGAGGTGACCTTGACAGTCTTGAGCTTGCAGGTTCGCACGAGTCCATCGTCGCTGGGGCGAACCTCCGTCACGAGTCCAAGAGGCCAATCTGCTCTGCATACGGCTTCGTCACGTAGCACGACGACATCTCCGACAGCAACGTTACGTTGGGGAAGAAGCCACTTTCTTCTTCGTCGTGGTCGTCTTCGTTGTGGTCTTCTTTGTACTAGTCTTCTTTGTACTGGTCTTCTTCGTCGTGGTCTTCTTCGTCGTTGTCTTCTTCGTTGTTGTCTTCTTCGTAGTGGTCTTCTTCGTAGTGGTCTGCTCAAAATCCTTTCCATGGCATGGAGGGGGTCGGAGATGCTGGGTTCGGCGAGTGTCGTGCGATATACGGAAGCGACTGATTCACCTTCGTACTCGCTGGGACAATACTGTTCTGTTAGAGACACGTGCATCACGTCATGGACAGACTGTTTTGGCGACACTTGTCCCAGTATCGTCCAACCCAACGGTGTGAGAACGGCGTATGGGTCTCCCTTGATGACTCTCTCTGGCATGAATAGCTCTGCATGATCGTAGCCAATCAACAACCCGGGAGTGCAGCCTTCGAGCAACGGGGGAATCTCGCTGGCAATATGACTCAAATGCTTGATGTTACGAGCGGTCTCTGATGTTGGTATGTTCTCAGTGTCATTGGTGAGATGGTCCGTCGTGTAGAGCGTTTTCAGGTTGTGGGAAACATTGGAGTTGAGGGCCTTGACACACAATCCGGTCACTCTCTGACATTCGATATGAGTGTTCTGAGAAGTCATAGTGTTCAGCCTCAATGACGCTGGCTCGGAATGAGTGTTCAGCTTGTCACTCAAAGATTCAGTAACGAAGGAGATGCAAGACATGGTGTCAAGCAGCGCGTATGTCGTATGCTCTACCGTGGGATTCTCTTTCGTTGAAACTCTGACCGGAACAATCATGGTAGCTCTGACTGGTCTGTCTGACTTGTTGGTCGTCGCGAATGCTGATCCAGAGGCAGAAACACGGGCATCTTGACTGATACAGACAAACCTTGAAGAATCTGGCGGTCCCCGGGCATTCCGTTGCTGATTGGGCATCTTCTTCCTGTAGCTGGGCGCTCCATGCAGCATAGTGAGATGTGGGCCTTGGCACTTGCCGCATATCGCCCTGGTAGTGCAGTCTACACTTCTATGGTCAGTCTTTCTGGCACAGGAGAAGCACAAGGACGTTTCGTACATGAAGTGTTTCCTGTCCTCAACGGGAATCTCATCGAACCTCTGGCATCTGAGTAGAGGATGAGAAGAAGAGCTGGTCGGAAAACGAACGGTACAAAAGGGACAGACTTCGTCGCAGTTCGTACTCAGGACAGTTTTAGCGTGGTGCTGACATCTGTCACACTCTTGACATGTAGATGTAGTAGAACAATCCGTACTGTACGATGTTTTCTTGGGGACTGATGAACTGGCGGTCTGTGAGGTGGAAGAGGCGGCAGATTTGCTGGAGGAGAAAAGGGGCTCGCAAAGGATGTCTGCCTCTGTCTTGATGAAAGCTGACAACTCCTCAAAGGTAGGGTAGCGTTTCTTCTCGTTCTTGGTCTTGTGTACTTTCCGCACCCAGTTTCTCACCAACCAATCTGGAAGCTTGCTCATGAGTGTCTTGTGATAGGCTTGGTCTTCCAGATTCTGTAGCTGGCCTATCACTCGGCTCGCCACAAGGCATTGTCCAAGAAAGTCCGAGAAGGCGCGGAGGGCTTGTCCATCTTTGGGTTTGATAACCGGCCATGCATCTAGTTTCTCTCGGAAGGCTCTGGCAACGACGAAAGAACTGCCGAATCTTTCCTCCAGCGTCTGAAGGGCCTGCTGATAGGCCTGGGCATCCCTGATCAGAAAGAGTCCCTTGACCGCATCCTTCGCCGGACCGTCCAAGTACTTCTCCAAGTAGAGGAGCTTTTCCTCTGCAGAAACGCCCTGCCGCTCAATCAAAAGAGTGAATGAGGACCTCCAGAGAGGGTACGTCAATGGATCTCCTGAAAACGTAGTAGGCTCCTGCGTCGGTAACCTGTTGATAAGGAGAGCCTCAGCTAGAGTACGAGCTAGGGCAGAACCCTCGGAGAGCGCTGGCTGGCCTTGCATCTGAGGAAGGTATGCATCTTGCCCGTAGTAGACGTCTGAAGGGCTCGTGACCGGAGCCTCTTGAAAACCATGCTGTGTGTAGTCCGTGTCAGGAGCAAAGCTTGCAGCGTGGTCATATTGCTGCGTTTGCATGGGAGGATGCATGACAGAAGGCCCATATGCAAAGCTTGGCACATAGGTCGGAGACTCTCGGGAGGTCATGGCAGGAAAAGGACCAGGGAAAGGCCCGGGAAAAGGTCTCGCTGATGGATTGAGGGATTTGTGAGGGAAACGGGAAGGCGCGTAGATCTGGCGAGGACGATCTTCGTGGCTTGGAATCTCAGCTTTGACAAACTGAGGCCGAAAGGAGGTCGCGAATTGGCCTCCGACTCTTGTCGTCATCGTGGTGGCTGTAGTCATCGTCGTAGTGGTAGGAGCCGTGGCTGTGACCGCTGCTGGAAGTGGGTGAAAAGCGGAGACAGGTTGGGCAAGGGTCCTGGAGATGCCTCGAAGAGTGTCGCGGATATCCTCGGCGGCCGACTGGAGATGCGAAGGGGCATAAGCCCTGACCTCCGTGGGCTGCTGAAGTGGCGGGAGTCCAGGCTTGGCTGCCGCAGGCTGATGTTGCCCAGAGACGAGGGTGTTGGCTGCCGGCTGGTGACGCGGGCGGGCGTAGGTGTCGGCTGTCGCAGGCTTATATGTATCTTGTGTGTGCTGTGTGTGCCTATCATACCCTACCGCCACATCTCCTATGCTCTCTATGTGTGTACCTACATGCAGGGTGCTGTGAGTGCCTAGGTACCTATCAATGGGGCTGTCACGAGGTAGTTGGGGCATGAATCTTTCTCTAGCCCTTTGCTGGTCTTCTATGTCAGTTTTAATGATCTTAAAAACGTCATGCTCTTCTTGCATCTTGCCTTCTCTCTCCACCCTCTCTAGTGCAGTCTTAACTTCCTTTTCCTTTTTCTTCAAAGCTAACTCTTCATCTTGAGCCTCTCTCTCTAAACGAGCACACTCTCTTTCCAACTCTGCCTTCTTCTCTGCCGCCAAAGCTTTAGACCTAGAAGCCTTCTCCTCTAAAAGCAAAAGAGTTTCTTCTTGTCTGGCCCTTTCATCTGCGACCATTTGCT
>NC_090259.1:13156534-13185464 GCF_037325665.1 Littorina saxatilis
GGTTTCCTATGAGAGGGCAAATGGGCCCAAACGGAGCGCTCATTTAAGGAGGGCGAAATAAGTGAGGGCGCCTAAAATGAGCGCTCAAGTTAAGGATTGATTGGCTGGTAAAAATAGTTAGCCAATCAAATCACATTTCTTAAGATTCGCGCTCCAAAAAGGAGGGCGCAGTTTATTTGGCGAGCTATAGATTCGCGCTCCAAAAAGGAGCGCGCATTTATTGAGGGCGCAGCTTATCGTTATGGGGCAAATAGGCACAAACGGAGCGCTCATTTAAGGAGGGCGAAATAAGTGAGGGCGCCTAAAATGACCGCTCAAGTTAAGGATTGATTGGCTGGTAAAAATAGTTATCAATTTCTGAAGATGCACGCGCATTTATTGCGCCCGCATGTTTGGATCGCGAGTCGGTAAAAGACTTGCAATGGAAACATTGTCGGAACGGAGACCATAGTCACTCATTGCTTGCCACTATGGCTTCACGAGAACACAGTTGTAAAGACACCCCTGCTAGATGTAACGGTGATCTCAAAGTGTTTGTAAACAAATTACAAAATTCCACCAGAAGACCAAGAAGTCGGGATCGTTTGTGTTGATAATCGTTGATCTATTTACTGTCAGTGTAGTGCGCCTTATTCATGGCCGTGGTTCGACAATATTGTGATGTGCGTGTGTTTGTATGTGTGTCATTGTGCCAGTGTATGTGTGTATGTGCGCTTATGAATATATACATCAGTGAGGGGTTTAGGTATAGGATATGTGGGAATGTGTATCAGTGAGAGGTTGATGTGTGTGTGTGTGTGTGTGTGTGTGTGTGTGTGTGTGTGTGTGTGTATGTGTGTGTGTGTGCGTGCGTTTGTGAGTGTGTTTATGTGTGTGTTTGTATGTAAATGGAACAATATTTTGATACAATGATACTAAATCTTAAGTGAAATTGATATTTATACCCCCGCCCAATGAATACAAACTCAACAAGTAATACGTTTCATACATTGAACATGTCTTCTTTATTGTTCTCAACTCAAAATTCAAATTAAATGTCCAAAGACAAAAATTATTTATAATCTTCAAAAATGTAATGATTCCTCTTGAGTATTCCCAACTCAAAATTCTAATTACAGGTTTAAAGGGACACATAGAAACTTTTGATTTTCCCTCTTTGCCATGCTAAGGTGGCGAGGTCACCCAAATGGATCGAAAGGCATGGCAAAGAGGGAAAATGGAAGCTAATGTTTGCCCCTTTAAAGACGAAAGGCACAGCAAATAATTTTCACAAATGAAACTTTTATTTTTTTGTTATGAACTAAAAATTCAAGTGGAGAGGGAATGAGAGACGTGAGGAGATGACCGGGGTTGCGAGATGGGTGGGGAGTCTGGGCTATAAAGTTCTTTTTTTTTTTTTTTTATTTTTTCTTGTATTTGCCAAGCACATCCTCGTGGGGCTTTTAATCCATAACATGCATCCGTCTACAATGTATCTTCATTCATCCTTCAACATGTATAATAAATATGTAAATGGCAAGTATACAAGACATACAACATTAGGACCTAACCGACAGACGGACATGTAACATACCGACAATACTGATAAAAAAAAGAGAGAGAGAGAGAGAGAGAGAGAGAGAGAGAGAGAGAGAGAGAGAGAGAGAGAGAGAGAGAGAGAGAGAGAGAGAGAGAGAGAGAGAGAGAGAGAGAGAGAGAGGGGTAACAGGGTGACAGACAGGTAAGAGGATAAGTGAAGCAGACAGACATAAGACATACACACACACTCTTGCTTAAAATCTTATAAAAACCTACAATTTTAAACTGTACAAAAAGTTAAGCTGAAATGGACACTTCGCCTTGGTCAATAACCTAACATATATTCGCATAGGGTAACCACTCTGACAAAAATTCAACATTTCTATTCCTGATAAGATTCAATTTCTTTTCAATGTAATATCTTTGTTTTAATATTTTCAAAAAAACATTCAAAAGCGGAACTGAGCCCTGAAGTTTACATTTATAAATATAATATTTTCCTAAAAGAATAATCAAATCTAAAACATTATCAGTGTTCACATTATCATCATTTCCAAATATTATCAATCCTTTTGAAAAAGTCAAATGTTCACAATGTAAACATTCTTTGTGCAATACATTATTCAATTTAATCCAGAAGGTTTTAACAATCATACATTCCCAAAATAAGTGAAAAATTGTCTCTTCATGATACCCGCAAAATGTGCAGAGCGTTGAATTTTTAATTTTACATAAATATAAATATTTATTACAAGGTAGAATCCGGTGTAGGAGTCGCAGCTGAAACCACCTTAAACTGACATCAACAGTAGTTTGAAAGGGTTTCAAGAAAATTAATTTCCAATTCATATTACGTTCACTGGTGCTATTCCATTTTGAAACCGCAGATGGAATATCGTTAGACTGCACAAACACCTTCTTCACAACATGATTTCCTTTTTTTATCATTGACCACACTCTACTATCCACTGATTCATGCTGACAATTCAATGTCTTAAAATTCAATTTCTTCTGATAGCTTTTCACAGCGGATACAATTCCACAATACAACAAAATATCACTTTTAACATTGGGAAATAATTCAGAAAATTCTTGATAATTCAAATATTTACCCTCCAAATTTACTAAATGTTTCACGTGTACAATTCCTTCTTCATGCCAACTCTTATAATAAATGCTTCTTTTACCTCTCACTATGTTATCATTATAAAAAAGACATTCGTACAAAAATTCATCAATATTAACATAAAGTTCTTGCACGCGAGACAATATACTTCTTTTTTGTGTTGGGGGGGGGGGGGGGGGGTATTTTGTTCATCAACTCTCTCTCTCCCTCTCTCTCTCTCTTCTCTCTCTCTCTCTCACTCTCTCTCTCTCTCTCACACTCTCTCTCTCTCCCTCTCTCTCTCTCTCTCTCTCTCTCTCTCTCTCTCTCTCTCTCTCTCTCTCTCTCTCTGTGAATATTTTTGTCATCCTAAATATTGGGGGGGGGGGGGGGGGGGCAAAAAGACATGTTTGTCCCCCCACCCCAGGAACAGCAGCTGCCCCCCCTACCCCAGTTTCCGACGCCAGTGCACTGAGTACATACGCACACACACACTGGTCACACATACACACACATGAAAGCTAAATTTATTAGCACATCTCTGTTTTCAGTGACACTTGTTTTTTTATTACACAGCAACCACCAGAATTTTGTATATGAATTATTCAAATGGTTTGATAAAGTGTCAGTTGATATGAACAAACCTCCCCCACCCCCTACACCTAAAAAAAAAAAAAAAAGGAGTGGAGAGACGGATCAACTCAAACACACATCTGAAGCTGTCGCGCACACAGAAGACGGATCAACTCAAACACACTTCGTTGGGCAGGGGTATACATATTGTTCCATATCTGACTACATTTCACGGGTGAAGCAAGTTTACCTTTAGTAGAGTTTCAGAACAATCATGTAAATTAGTAAGCTTTCAGAACAATCACGTATGAGGGCTTACATGATTACGATGAAATAAATAGTAGACTTTCAGAACAATCATGTAATAGTCACTTTTCAGAACAATCACGCGTAACAGACGCCAAGGATCTTTCTGAAGCATCTCATTTCCACAGCTTGGATCTTCCTTTGCAGTTCTGCTGTGAGGGTCTGTGACTCGCATTCGTTTACAATGTAGGAAGAGATCAGAGGACGGCGTAGCTTCAGTTTGGATTTGAGACTGATGGTCTTGTCTATACAAATAGGCTTTAATGTTGTCATGAATGCTGCTTTTTGTCCAGTTCTTTACAGGCTTTCTATGGTGCGCCAAATTGATATTACTATCGTTAACTGTTATATAGGGTTTTGAAACTATCGTTAACTGTTATACAGAGTTTTGAAACTATCGTTAACTGTTATGTAGAGTTTCGAAACTATCGTTATCTGTTATATAGAGTTTCAGTTTTATCAAAACGGCGCGTCGGTATCGTTCCCAAATGGGAAAACCCTGAAACTGCCATTTCAAAACTGTCTTTTTGCTACAAAATGTACATTTTAACTAGAAACACAATTTAAAAAAACTACAACATTAGTTATTGACCGTTCTTCTGTTGTCGTCTTCTCAAATCATTGTTGAGTTTGTTTAATATTAGGCTTTATCATTTTCATTTGTACTTTCGGCCGTACCGTTTTCCACGTGTGCGGTTTAAAGACGGTAGGCCTACTGAATATTCGCGGAAAAGACCATGACAGACGCACTACACAAAACAGTGGGTTTTTTTCAAAACAAACACAAAACAACGTGTTTCCCGAGTGACATCCCCCACGACGCGTTTTGGAAAACACTGCATGCTTTCGCATCGTGTTTTGGGTACTGGACGGGTCAACCTGACACTCCGTTGCCCACTGCATGCATGCCAGCCGTATGTGTACAAACTGACCCGCACACAGCGCGGTAGCTAGAACGGGTCAAGCTGACACTGACCAATATTTCTGTGAAAACAGGAAGCGTGCTAGCTGTAACGAAGATTTGATTACTTGATTAAACGAAGCAGCGAAATGATGGACTTATCAGACGACAGTTAGTTGAATATGATCTACTAAATGTTGTAGTAATTTAGTGCAAATTCGCTCGAACGAAACGTTCAGCAGCCATTTTGCCGGCATCGAAACATCCGACCACGCCTTCGCTATTTTTAGAAACTCTATATAACAGTTAACGATAGTAATATCACTTGCGCGCACCATGCCGCCGTTTTGCGAAACCCTCGTTATCTGTTATTCATAGTTTTAGCAATAGCGCGCACAAACGCGCTATTGATATAACTCTAAATAACAGTTAACGATAGTTTCGAAACTCTATTTAACAGTTAACTATAGTTTCGAAACTCTATATAACAGTTAACGATAGTTTCAAAACCCTTTATAACTGTTAACGATAGTAATATCAATTTGGTGCACCATAGCTTTCGCCGGTCTTCGAAATCTCTTCACACACACACACACACACACACACACACACACACACACACACACACACACACACACACACACACACACACACACACACACACACACACACACACACACACACACACACACACACACAAGTGCGCGCAGATAATTGTATATTATGAGTGTTGTGCAGGTACAAATAAACGAGATAGACATCAACTACTATAACACCTACCTGGGCGTGGTGACCAAGAGTCCTGACACCTTCACCTTGCCTGACACGTTCACTGATCCCGACCCTGCAGCGCTGTGTGTCGGGTCTGACAGAATAGTCGTCTTCGGTGCCTGGGTAAGCTGTTGACACGTGTGGTGACTGTTGTGCTGTGTGGCTACCAGGCTGGTTGGTGTGCTTTTGCTGCATCGTTTTAGTCTTATTTAAGCTTTGACATTAATTTGCATTAATCTTATGTCATCCTTGGGATTGAAGAAGTAACGTTCATTCTTTTTCCTGTGGTTGCTTTTTAACAAACAAATACAAAAATACAGCAGATTGAAGGACCAACACACACACACACACACACACACACACACACACACACACACACACACACACAGACACACATACACACACACACACACACACACACACACATTAAGAACCAGTAGTCACAATCTAAAAATAGAAACTGGAAGACATCATAACATCCAAAGAGAAAATCGTTTGTGTATGGTATGTAACATTGTTGAAGATGAATATCATCTTCTGGATGAATGCGTAAAATTCCATGAAAGTAGAGAAAAGTTTAAAAAAGACGTGACTAATATTGATGTAGATTATATTAATTATAAACCAAGTGAAATATTTATGGACAAAGATGTTCAAATATGTCTCGGAAGGTTTGTCGCAGAATGCTTTAGAATTCATAGCAATGTGTCAATAACCTTTTTGGTTTGAGGACAATAAACATTTGTTCTTGTTCTTGTTCTTGTTCACACACACACACATACACACACACACACAATCACAAGCACACACATACACAAGCACACACACACACACACACACACACACACACACACACACACACACACACACACACACACACACACACTTCTACGCATCTCCCTCCCTTTAGGTATGTCTATTTGTCTCCCTCTCTCTGTTTGTCTTTCTCTCTCTCTCTGCATCAAGACCGTTTTTGCGACAATTGACTTGGTGACGCATTTACGACCTGCCAACTTGATAGTTTGTACACACACAATTAGTTGAGTTAACCTAACTGTAGAGAAAACCCAAGACGCTGAAGAAAAGAACTCGATCAAGCAGTCTCTGCGTTACTCTGACAACACTGTGTTGCAGAAACAAGAAAAGTGGCCAGTACTGGACGAGTTAGCAGCGGGCAGTAAGGTGGGACTGGCAGTGGACACGGACAGAAGTCTGCACCTCTATGTTGACGGCAAGCACCAAGGGGTTGTCGCCCCTGACATACCTACACCCTGCTACTTCATGTTTGACATGGTTTCAAGATGCACAAAGGTATATTTATTTTGTTTACGTTTTCCTGTTACGGTTTACGATTGAACCTTTTAAGAGAACTGTCATCAAAGCAGCCTGATCGACTGTTAATTTACACATTTGTAATGACGCCCGGATATGTTGTCATCTAATGGTAGGCCTACACGAGCTCATTTCTGCAATAACTGTACCTTTGTTTGGTCCTATTCTGAGTGAGTTTGACCTTTAAGTGCTCGTTGGAAGAGGATGCTTTTTAAGCGCGTTTTTAAAGAACGAGTCCATGGAATCTTTGTTCAAGTCACCAAACTGAAAATGACAACCAAATAAATACACCACCCCCCCCCCCCCCCTCAAGATGCACAAAGGTATATTTATTTTGTTTACGTTTTCCTGTTACGGTTTACGATTGAACCTTTTAAGAGAACTGTCACCAAAGCAGCCTGATCGACTGTTAATTTACACATTTGTAATGACGCCCGGATATGTTGTCATCTAATGGTAGGCCTACACGAGCTCATTTCTGCAATAACTGTACCTTTGTTTGGTCCTATTCTGAGTGAGTTTGACCTTTAAGTGCTCGTTGGAAGAGGATGCTTTTTAAGCGCGTTTTTAAAGAACGAGTCCATGGAATTTTTGTTCAAGTCACCAAACTGAAAATGACAACCAAATAAATAACCCCCCCCACACACACACACACAGAAAAACAGCGAGGCACACACACACACACACACACACACACACAACACACACACACACACACTCACACACACACACGCACATACACACACACACACACACACACACACACACGCACACACACACACACACATACACTCACACAAAATAAAAACAAAATCCCTATATGCACCTGAAAATCTGGAGGTTTCTTGAAGGAAAATGACATCGATCTTTGACCTTGTTTCTCTCTGCCATGCAGTGAGTGTAACTTTGTAACTGGATCCCCATTCCTCATTCAGCAACAGCCTTATATATTGAACCGAAGTTGTGAATCAAGAGCATGATTCCTGTCTTTAGCTGACATGTTAATGGACACATGTTAGTGTCTGGAGTAAAACATTCATACCATTTCAATTGCAGTTAACATTGATTTGTGCTTGTGAACGAGAAGGTTGCATAATATATTGTCTCCTCCTAGTATTGAACACGTGATTCCTGATACCTGCTTGTGAACAGTAATGCTGCATGTTATACTGTTTCCTGCTGCTATATTATTGAAGACTGAATGTCTCGATTGAGAAATTCACGGAGAACGGATTGTTGCAAGATGCAGAGTTAATGCTTTTCTTACAAGGTAGCTGACAAAGCAAACGCTAAGAGATAATGAAATTATCAATCCATCTTTCACACATACTGGTATATCTTTAAAAAAAATATGATTTCAATGGTTGTATTCCATCTTTTCAGGTGACGGCTCTGCCAGTGACGTCAGTTCCTTAAGTACACTTCAGGCAACGCAGATCTTGCCATCAATTTACTCTGAAGCGCTGTCATACTTGTCATTTACAATCTTTTGTCATTGTTTATTTTTTATTTTTTATAAATAGCTTGGTGATACTGTATCAAAAAACAAAACTCTCAGCACATGTGACCGGTTGTTGCTTTGTAACCCAGAAGAAACTGTTAAAATCGTATCTTCTCCTGTCACATAAAACATTGTTTTGAAAATGTCATTTCGGAAACGATGTTAGACGCTGGACGCAAGTATGTTAAAGTTAAATATTCCAGATAGTTTGATGTAAAGAGAGTTACGAGACAAGGCGATTTGTTATATTCATTTGTATTTTTAAATGTGCTGATATGTTGCCATTTGTGATTCGCGAGACAAGAATATGAAAGGCAGAGAAGTGGCGGCTGATACAATACTGTTGTCACAGTTTGCCGATGATACTTCCTTGCTTTGGGATGGTTTTTAACAATCCTTTTGTGCATGTATTGATGTTTTGTGATATAATATGTACAGCCATATTAGGTCTGAAAATGAGCAATGAAAAACAAGTTTCACTTAGCAATTGCAAGCCAATCTCAGTTCAATCTGATTTGGAACCCTATAACATTTCAAGCACTTGGTATTGTGTTTTCAACTAATTTATCTTTGGACTTTGAGACAGAAATTCAAAGTTTGTTAAAATCTTGGTTTAGAAGAATTCTAACTCCATCTGGTTAAGTTTCAGTGATTACAGAGCTTGTTTTGTTCCTTATTCTTAGAGCCATTATAAGATGTTTGATGGGTTGTTGACAGACCAGCTTTTTTGTCGGTCCGAGGGGGAGCATATCGTCTTTTGTTTCATATTTATTGACCAAGGCCGAGTGGTCAATAAATATGAAACAAAAGACGATATGCTCCCCCTCGGACCGACAAAAAAGCAGGTCTGACAACAAACCACCAAACATCGTTTTTGTCATCATTTTAGTAGTGAGAAAATAAGTGCCAAATCAACACAGGGAACCATGCTTTGAAACACAAGTTCCGTTTTGATAATACATGTTTTGGTGCCCCAGCACGTTGTTGCAATCAAAGCTGGCGTGTGAAAGCAACTTTCTGTGTTTTGAGTTCATAATGGGATAAGTATGTCAGGTTTGAGTATGCACAGTTCTGTAGGTTCCCCTCAGTATTCCACCCCCTCGGTTTTCTGTTGTAAATATTAAGCTTAGTGATTGAATGTGGAAGCTACGTTGGGTCAAAGGTCACAGAAGATTTGCATCGTGCAAACAAGGCACGTTGGGTCAAAGGTCACAGAAGATTTGCGTCGTGCAGCAAAGGAAAGAATCGCGATCTTGTTTCCGACTCATTGCCTCTTTGTTTTTCATTAGATCTGTCATTCTGCTTGCTCGGCTTTGTTAGATGTTTGGATATCTTGTTGCTCTGTTCTTTGCTTTTATTATTATTTCTTATTTGCGCTTCGTTCAGCGATACAACGTCTTGTGCACGGGTCAACATTTTTGTGTCAGGGGTCAATTGGTTTGACTTGAACTTGACGTTCGTGTCTTCCGAACGTCTGTGTATCGATACACGCACTCCATGACTTTGTAAGAAGACAAAACATATCGCTAGGTTTCATTTGTTTGTGATGAATTTATGACCTTTCATAAAGTAGTTTTGTTTTTTGGTTACTTTTGCCAGTTTGCCAGTTTGTTTTTGGAACTTTGCAAAGCAGTGTCGTCTGTCTAGGTCTGGGGAATCCCCGAGCGTTTCTATTGGGTTTGCTTTTGATTATCCATGTATAACTTGCTTCCTGCAACTATGGTAACCGGGGATTTATTGCATGGGGAACATGAGATTTATTTCCCAGGTGTTTGTAAAAGAAAACTTGTGAAAATGATGACAAACTGAATTATTTGATGTTTGGTATTGACATAATTATGTGCGTGCTTGTTTGCTCTTGTCAGATAGAAACAACAAACGAACAAGCAGACGGACCTTTTTTTTAAGAGATTTTGTCTTGGCAACTAAACTTTAAAAACTCGGTTCACTTTCTGCTTTCCTGATTTATCATGAGAAGACCTGAACCTTTGGCTAAGGGCCGTCACTTCGTTTGCGCCGATGTTTGTTTGATTTTTGGAAAAGTCAATTCATTGATATTTAATGTTGATACTGTTTCTCATTTGAATTTAAGAGCTCAGAACTCAGAATGGTTGATTTGCTTTAGCCAACGAGTCCTTATTGCAAAGGAGGGGTGGGAGGTGGGGGGCAACAGAACAGTTTATTTAAATGTTGCATGTGAGCACGGAACAGCAGTATTGTGCAGGAACACATTTGTAGCTCTGTTCCTTGACACACTGATGTGTGCTGCTTAGAGCCGTAGTGAATTATTTGATGTTTGTCAGTTATTGAAACAAATATGTGCGTGCTTGTTTGCAACTCTTGCCAGATAGAAACAAGCAAGGAACACGCAGACGAACATTTGTATGTGAGATTTCTTCTGGTTATTTAACTAAGAACATTCTCTTCACATTATGCTTTACTGATTTATCATAGGAAGACAGGTCTTCAAGCTAAGGGCCGTCACTCCGTTTGTGCCAATGTTTGTTTGATTTTGGAAACGTCAATTACCGATCTTGTTTCTCATTTGAATTTAAGAGCTCAAAGCTCAGAATAGTTTATTTGCTTTGGGCAACGAGCCCTTCGTGCGAAGGGGTTAACAGGGGAGGGGGGGGGGGAGCGGTGGGGGTGGCGCACAACAGGACGAACAGTTCATTTAGTTGTTGTATGTAAGTGATGGGCAGGAACATTCTCGAGGAAGAAAATATTAAGTTCTGTTTCTTGACACACTGGTGTATGCAGCTTGAACACCATGTACACGTTGGAAGATATTCTGGGTTCATGCCCAAGAAACCTTTAAAGCAGAATTTAAATGATTCAAAATACACATCAAGTGCGTATCTTGGTTTGTTTGTGCATGAAAGCTACGTACACATGCACCATTACAAACAGTGCACATTCTTTTGATCAGCCTAGTCATAGCTTGTCACGTGACCTAAGGCCGGGACGCCCCGAAAAAGAGACACACACACTGAGCTCGCCAGAGTGTCACTGTGGGCGGATCAGACTAGTGTGTAGCTGTTTGCTTCATGTTGTCGATCAGTTTAACTGTGACACGTTGTGATACCGCTTACTGCCTGTCAAAACTAAATCATTCAGCAAGTTAGTGTACATGTTATTTAACCTTGCGAAAAGCAGAGTGTCTGTGTTGTCACAGTGCAGCTATTTTCGGTTTCCATTTCTCAGAAATGTCGATTAATAATACTGTAGGCTACATCATTCTGGCTACCTGCGCTGAAAAAAGGACACGATTGAACATCGAGCACTGGTCATATTTTCGTCGTGTTACATGTTTGTGACAGCTTCATGATGAACACTGTCAGCATAATTTACTTTGGTGAATTGGAGTTTAAAGTTTGGCACACAGATTCTATTCTCGGTGTCTGTGTGCATCGCTTCACTTCCTGGTTGATTCAAGGGAGGCAACTAATCCCCTTGGCATGTCAGACATATAGTTGTCGTTGGTGCAAGTTGTCTCTCTTAGACCAGTGTAAGTACTCCAGTAGCAGCTCATGTCCATATTCTTCTGTCACCCCCCGTCCACTCCACACCTGCTATTGATAAGAGGACGACGGATTTTGTTGTGTTAAACTAACCAGATTTGTTTCAATTTAAGGTCATGCACTCAGGTCTGCATTTTGTGCCTACTTTGTGTGTGCTTATTGTTTTTTAACAGTCTGTTCTGTGTAGCTTGTTGCTGCCTGTGCACTATGTAGAGCATTGGTCTGTGCTCTGTAGACTGTTTCCATTTGAAGGTGTTTGTGTGTGTGTGTGTGTGCGCGCGCTTGCGTGCGTGCGTGCGTGTGTGTGTTTGTGTGTGTTAGTGAGTGAGAGAGAGAGTGTGTGTGTGTGTGTGTGTGTGTGTGTGTGTGTGTGTGTGTGTGTGTGTGTGTGTGTGTGTGTGTGTGTGTGCGCGCGTGTGTGTGTTTAACTGTAACACTCTTCACACTCTGCCCCGCCCTTCACACACAATAACAAAGATACAGAGAGACATTGCATGGCAGGGAGACTGACAAAACACCTCAACTGTCGACTAAAACAACAGTAAATAACTGAAAAGTTACAACTCAACTGTTCACTCGAACATAAGTAAATCCATGAAAAGGTACAACCTCAACTGCTGACTAAAACAAACAAAACCACTCACTCATTCTGCATTAAAGATACATTTAAAATCAGAATCAAATTATTATGAATAAAGAAAAAAACAAGGTCTTTAATTTGTTGGTGCATGAAAGTTACGTACACATGCACCATTACAAACAGTGCACATTCTTTTGATCAGTCTAGTCATAGCTTGTCACGTGACCTGAGGCCGGGACGCCCCGAACAAGAAAGAAACACACACACTTCTACCCGCGCAGAGCTCGCCAGTGTCACTGTGGGCGGATCAGACTAGTGTGTAGCTGTTTCTTTCAGTTTGTTCGGTAAGTTTAATTTCTACGCTTCATGTTGTCGATCAGTTTAACACGTCGTGATACCGCTTACTGCCTGTCAAAAAAGCAAGTTAGTGTACATGTTATTTAGCCTTGTGAAAAGCATAGTGTCTGTGTTGTCACAGTGCAGCTATTTTCGGTTTCCATTTCTCAGAAATGTCGATTAATAATACTGTAGGCTACATCATTCTGGCTACCTGCGCTGAAAAAAAGGACAAGATTGAACATCGAGCACTGGTCATATTTTCGTCGTGTTACATGTGTGTGACTGCTTCATGATGAACACTGTCGGCATGATTTACTTTGGTGAATTGGAGTTTAAAGTTTAGCACACAGATTCTATTCTCTGTGTCTTTGTGCATCGCTTCATTTCCTGGTTGATCCAAGGGAGGCAACTAATCCCCTGATATGTCAGATAGTTGCCGTTGGTGCAAGTTGTCTCTCTTAGGCCAGTGTAAGTACTGAAGTGGCAGCTCATGTCCATAATCTTCTTTCACCCCTCGCCCACTCCACACCTGCTATTTATAAGAGGACGACGCTTTTTGTTGTGTTAAACAAACCAAATTTGTTTTAACTTGAGTGTATGCTCTCCAGTCTACATTTTGTGTGTGTGCTTATTGTTTTTTAACAGTCTGTTATGTGTAGCGTGTTGCTGCCTGTGCATGATGTAGAGCATTGGTCTGTGCTCTGTAGACTGTTTCCCTTTGAAGGTGTGTGTGTCTGTGTGTGAATGTGTGCGTGTGAGTGTGTGTGTGTGCGTGTGTGTGTGTGTGTGTGTGTGTGTGTGTGTGTGTGTGTGTGTGTGTGTGTGTGTGTGTGTGTGTGTGTGTGTGTGTGTGTGTATGCGTTTAAGCGTGTGTTCTCCCCTCCTATCTATCCCTTTTCATTCTAATGACCCAGACCCCTTCTTTGTCGCGCCCATTTCCAATTTTGAGTAGAAAACAGCAGCAAAAAAACAACAAACAAATTAAGTAGATGTGCAACGCCAAGGCACTGCATACCCCAGCGAAAGACAAACCTCTCTCTCTCTCTCTCTCTCTCTCTCTCTCTCTCTCTCTCTCTCTCTCTCTCTCTCTCTCTCTCTCTCTCTCTCAAACACACACACACACTCACACACACACACACACACACACACACACACACACACACACACACCCAAGTTACACACGTACACACATACACACTCACTCACACGCACTCACTCACACACACTTCACTGTACACACAAAACACACCCCCATACGCACATATAGACAGACGGACATACACACCTTTACAAACAAACACACATACACACACACATGCAGAGAGAAAGGGGGAATGTACGTTCTGGCTCACTGATTCCGACAGACCCTAAATATTAACGCAAAATAGGCTTCTGGACTAAACTTTTACTAAAATGAAACATGCGACAAAATCAGAAAAATACTGCATAAATCCATACAAAAAAAAATACAGTAAAGTAAGGTTGTTTTGAACCAATTCCGGGTCTGTCGGAATCAGTAACCCAGAACGTACATTCCCCCTTTCTCTCATACAACGCTAAATTTAGTTTCCATTGAAATATTAATCCAATCTGCCCTTCGTAGCCAAGCCCAACACTACCGTATTGATCTGGGAAGGAAACCAGCCAGCGTGTGTTTTGCGAGGCCTGCAAGCTTGTCTTCTATATTCCTCCAATGGCAAGACAAGATTAAATCATGTAATAGCAACAGTTACGTCACGTCCGCCCAACACTTGGTGTTGATAGTAACATAGCATAGTGATTTTGTCATTTTTCCTGGTGCTGTGGTGGTGTGAAGACGTGTTTTCTGTGAGAAAAGTGTTTTGCCTGTCTCAAGAATCTATAGAGTTAGCTCCAGGAAGTTAGAGAAGCAAACGCTGCACAACAAGCTCTGTTGGATTATTCTAGACAATCAACTTATTTAATTCTTCCTGAAAATATGAATCAGCAAACAGAACAAGAAGTTAGGAATTTATCACAGTCAGACACTTCTTCTAGTATGGAGCAGGATGATCATGGACTTCATACTGGGCTCAGTCAAGACTTTGAGGTGATTGATTTACCGAATGTTGACACTGAAAAACTAGAGAGTTTAAAAAAACACATTGAGTACCATACAAAACTTCTTGAATTTTACAAACAACTTGATTCAATTTTCCAAGAGAGAGGACATAAGGCTGCAGAAGAGTTTGAATTGAAAGCAAATCTCCCCAAAAAGCCAATACCTGTTACCTTCCAAAACAAACGGGGAAAGAAATCAAAAGTCTTGACTTCACTTAGAGGGTCGGAGCTCCTAGAGGGTCTAAAAAATCATCTGTACTATGATGGTTCAACAAGCGAATCTTTGTTGTTTAGTACAAGCCGAACAACAGATATTGAGGAACTCAAACAAAAGCTTCTTGTTTGTGAAAAACAATACAAAAGTAAAGCAACAGATACCCTAAAAATTGTGGTTGTTTATGGACAATATTTAGATGTGCTGAGGAATAGACATTTTGGAAGATTCAAGGGTGTTTGTTTTGAAGTGTTACGTATAACACCTAGATGGGCGAGAGATCTCATTAACATAAGCATTCTTCTCAAGACATATCCCAAATTCCAACAACTAAATCTTCCAATAAAAACAATGTTGTCTCTTCGCAAGCACATCCATCAAGCCTTGGAAAACAATGAAGAGGAAGCAGCTTTTTGGATTGGTAAGTGTTATTTCTCTCTATTGCATACATTTGTTTACTGGTAACCAACGAGGGGATCTGCAGTTCCCCTCCTTAGTAACGATGAGCATAATGGTTTATTTTTAGTATAGCTCTATTAAATATGTATTTGTTTACCTGTAACTAAGTAGAGGAACTGCATTTCCCCTCCTTAGCAACGATGAGCTGGATTGGTCAGTGTTATTTCTCTCTATAGCATACATTTGTTTACCTGTAACTAAGTAGAGGAACTGCATTTCCCCTCCTTAGCTACAAGTTTTCATTCTTTTTGTTTATGTTTTCAGAATAACCGGTGGATCCGGCTGGGAAAACGTGCGTGCTTCACTGCTCTACTTCGCTTCAAAGGCTGCCTTCGGGCGGCCGCCGAGTGTTAACTTATTCAATTGACTTGTTTATTTTATTCAAGCTTTTGATAAGTGTACTTGGTGGCTGCTTTGAAACTCAACAAAGCATACTCCCCTTTCACAAACACTTCCCTAACGCAAACAACGACGTCCTCTACCCCACTGCAGTCAAAACAAAGCTGTCATAGCGGGTTTTCCCGATTGACAAAAATTCTTATTACACACTCAGACTATTTGAAGCCGCGTTATTCTCCAGTGCCCAATTGCATAAGAATATTCTGGTGATGAATAAACGCGCTTTGTGTCATTAGCATCTAAAGATTTCTTGTTTACAATAGTTGTGTTGATCTGATGAAGCGCGGAACTGATCTTAGGGTTGTCATGGTGAAACACTCGCTTCTGAAACAGTGCTTCCTTGTAGTTATCATGCGATATGCTCGACTTTACAACCTGTTTGCTTACACCCTTTGCTTTTTTAACCACCCCTTTCTCACTTGCAACACTGTACATCTTTGCACGCAATCCAACATACTCCTTAATTATCTTCCCATTCATTTCATCTTTCATCTTTCCAATAACCTTCTTGTTAACATTTGAGTGCAATGGTGATTCTTTAGGGTAGTCGCAAGTGTCATAAAAAGAATCTTTTCCTTTTACTGCAGGACTTTCAGCTTCTAGATCTTTGTAAATGTCATCCGCTGGAATGTCAAGTAAGAATGAATCTGTGTCTGTGTAAAGTACTCTCGATTTGGGATATCTTGGTTTCAAATAATCATACAAAAACTCAAGCATCAACAGTTTTGACAACTCTAGCACAGTAAAGCCTATGAATACTGGTTTGTCAAGCTTGACTACAAGTTTTTTCATTAAGATACCATACAGCTGTTCATGAAAGTATTTAAAGTTTTGATACTGTGGTTTGGATGTCAGCTTGATGGCCTCATTTTCTCTTGTAACAAGTCTAACATCCTTTCTCTTGTGTGGGTTTTCCATTGTCTTACCAAAGCAACTGTTGTTCATCAGTTTAAAAAAGTCTTTCTCTGATGCATCAGCGGCTTTGGTTCTCAGTTCTGTGTTTTTCATGATGTAAGGTTTCATAAACTGTTCTTGATCAAATAAAATTATACGATGAACAGCCTTCAAAATTAATCCATGTCTAATGTAAAACTGTAACAGTCTGTAGTGACACACATACTTCTTTTTGTGAAACAGATTGGGCACCAGCTTTGGGGGTTCTCTTGGGTTTACTTTTAACCTCTCAGCCGCTAAAGGATAATCATTATGTAGATCATGAAGTGATAGTGGATAGTCTAAGTCAACTTCTAGTATCCATCCCTTTCGACTGTCTGGGCCTGCTTTTAATATTGTCAGCACAACACATTGTGAAAATGGTCCTGAATAGATCTTAAAGTTCCGAAGTGGAAGCGTCTGACACATTGCCCAACCATACAAATTGTTTGCATCTAGATACATGATGTAATTAGAAGGTTTCATAGGATCAAAGTCGTCCAAGTATTTGTTGTTGGCTTTGCAGTAATTGTGTGAAGCCATACTGATTCCTCCACGTAGTCCATTTTCAATCATCTGAAGTGTAGGTAGATCTGATAGCAAGTCAATCTTTACTCCTGTAAATCTAAGAAATGCATCCCAGCTCATGCCTGGTGCAGATATGTAATGTGAAGGATCTAGATTGTAGTGCTTCATACATGTTGTTCTGTAATTCTCAAATATATCTGCAAGTAAACAAACATCAGCCAACAAATATTGATCATGATAATCACCCATTGTATTACATCCTAATTTATTCCATGCAGTCTTAGCGTGTTCATAGTCTTCGTCACTTATACCTTTACCCTTCAGCCGTGAGAAGTAAGCATCCTTTGGTGGTAACTCATCTTCATCAAACCTCTCCCACGAATCCATGTATTCATATGGATAGACTCCCTTTCTAACTAAGTCACTGTCAAAGTACTTACATGTGATTGGGAAAGCAGTTAGTGATGAAGATAAAGACTCAAGTGTTCCCATCAGATGTTGAGCAGAATCGTAGAAGTATAAACTATTCAGAGTAAAGGCCATGTACTTTTCTGAAGACTGCGCAATGCATCTTGCTTTGTATTCATCAGTTACTGCCTGCATGATCAGATGTGAATCATAACCGCGCAAGTTATGGAAGAAGATTGGAAGCTTCCAAGTCTTAGGATCAAACTTTAATTGTAGATTACATTTGCTGTGTGCTGCTCCTCGGAACTGCCCACTTACATGATCATGATCTCTTACTATTGGATTGTCTGTGTTTGGTGTTAGACTTTGTTCGCATATCCAACACTGTGTGGTAGAGTTAAACTGTTCTTGGTCTTCAGGTTTCATAACAATGTCTGAAAGATTCAGTTGTTTGGAGCAGTCATTTCGCACTTGGTTCATTTGCTGTAAGAAGTTCTTTGCTGCATTAGGTCCTCTGTACAATTGCGGTTTAGAATGTTTACCATCTGAACTAACAACAATAAATGCATATGAACAGACTTGATGATTACTTAGAGTTACTGTTTTAGGTAGGTCTTTTGGTAAAGGTCCTTCATATGGCACAATGATAGATTCAAAGTCAGCATAAACAACATAAGGACTTTTCTGTAGTTTGCATACATTCTTAAAATACACTTTGCTGTCTGGCGGTGGTGTTGTTAACTTCACAACCGCATCATCAACGCTCTTACAATGTTGCTTGTGTATAAGTGCTGCATGAATTGATGGAATACGCAAGAGACATCGCCTACAAAAGTCTTGTTTACTATTGTGATTGCTTGTGCTCGCCATCAGTCTACTCATTGTACGAATCAAAGTGTAATGATATTTTACACCATCAGTCATTAGTAACATGTCAACATGGTTAGTATCACAATCACCAATCGTTGGTGAGTTCTTTGATATTCTGACTGGTTTCAGTTCATCTTCCTCATCCCACGTGTAAACATTTACGGTGATGGGTTTGTTTTGCTGTTCAAATTTGTCAATGCTTGTAATGCTGACAGGAAATTCAATACCAGTAAAGTTTAGTTTATTTCTGTATGCATGATAGTTAGACACTCTTTCTGCATTTTTCTTTACACTGTACAGTCTTGCCAGAACACACCACATAAAACATTTGTCATCATCATTCTTTATGTTCAGCACAGCACGTTTTTTGACAAGAGCAGGAGGTAAAGGTATGTAACTTCTACCTCTGATGGGGGCAAATTTACTTAGCTTCAATTCTATTTTTAGAATTTCACCTTCTGACCATCCGGATCCTTTCATCTTTGCATCCTCTGCAGCTTGCTCAAACCGTTTCATCATTTCATCTGCCCAGTTTCCATTCAATTCTGCCATAGAATTAAGTGCTAGTTGTCTGGTTGAAACATGAACTTCTAGCACCTCATCACTGACTGTTTTGTATTTTATTAAACTGACTATCTGCGCTTTTACTGGAGGTTCAATCAACAAATTGTTTGGAATTTGTTCAATGGCGTCTTGCACACTGGACTGCACATTTTGAGGATCCGTTACTTGTAATTCAACGGTGTCAAATACTGTCGATAAAGATTCTAATACAGAGTCTTCCATCGCTGTGAGTTTGATTTTATAACTCAAAATAAAAATATAAATTAAAAAAATGAAGTTGCTTAGAATTCTTTCTCAGAGCTTCCATTTTTGTTAACACTATAAAATCTGAAATAAAAAATCATTTAACATTTGTACCACGTGGAACTAATTGTAATTCCTCTTTTACAAAGGCTCTTTGCGGTGCTGGTTCTCTCAAGTAATATATAGGTGGATTTGTCTCTACTACTCTCTTGATTTCATGAATGTTAATACTCCAGATTGGATCCGTTGCACGCTTCCTGCTGTCACCCTCAGCTTCACCGGGTGCATATAAATATCTGACTTTCTGATTGAAAGGTAGTAATGCCACTGGCGTTGTTGACTTTGGAGCAACAGGTATTGTTTTTTGTTTGATTGCATCAACTGGTCTTAACCCTGTAGCTTTAAATACCTCCAGATTCATTGCTCTAAGTACTGATGGTAATCTTTTGACCCATTCAGTGTTACGCAATTTACTTTCTGTGTCCAAAAATTCCTGATGGTACTGATATGAAAACAGTTTTTCTGCCAACTGTTTGTTAAAGCTCTCAACAATAGCCTGTGACCTGTGGTTTCCTGGAATACCTCTCTTCACTGTAACATGATGTTTTAACAGAAGCTGGTTGACAGCTCCTTTAAACTCCTTACCATCATCGCACTGAATCATTCTGGGATACTTTAGTGGTCCACGTCTGTAAATTTCTTGCAGGGCAACAGCTGTAGCTATAGCACTTTTCTCTGTCAACGGTTCAGCATCTTTGTATCTTGTTGCAACATCAACTACAGTCAGTGCATACTTATATTTCTTCCTTCTGACTGTGTCATGCGGTAAATACAGCAGGTCTATTTGATGAGTGTCATTCGGTTTAATGTTAACAAAGTGTGGTCGTGTAATTTTTCTTGGTGCAGGTAAATAGATCTGCCAAACTGCCTGCTTTGACAACCATTTCTTTGCTATATCTTGAGAAACACCTGCTGCGTCACTGAGCTTGTCAATAGCAGTTCTTCCTTTCCAGTATCCTTTTGGGGAATAATATATTTTAGATAACAAAGCATCACTCATGGTTTTTTAAATGACAGAATATTAAGATTTGACAGCACGCGAAATAAAGTAAACAACAGCCATACCAATAACAATGAAAACAATCTCTCCCACCTTCTGCTCTTCTGAAGGCTGATAAAAGTCACCCAGTTTTGGAGGAGCACTTGTCTTCATTTTCTTTCCAGTTACAAGATAGTATTCTTGAATGGCTGCATCAACATTGGCAAAGGTTTTGTTTGCATGTCCTTGCTGCCTGAGTTTATCATTCATAAAGTCTAACTGCGCAATTCGTTTCTTCTCGTATTCATCCTGTGCTTTCGCCAGTTGTTCCATGGCTTTGTTGTGCCTTTCCCTCTCTTCACCATTTTGCAGTTTAGAAAACAAATAGTTGCTGCCAGAAAATGCAAGCGCATTTACAATCGCACCTCCCACCATCATAACCAAGCTAGCCATTTTATTGTCTTACATGTTTATATTTTCTGGAATAATTCCTTGCTTCACCAGGAAGTCTTTTGTTGCAAAGGAAGCTGTCACAACACCAATTAGTTTAGCACCGTCTTCGAAGTCTAACTTTCCCAAGTCGGCTGGTTTCATTCTGAGGAGACTTTTACCCAGCATTGTGTAACCTACACTCAAGCCTCCAATCACTGCAGCGTGATAAACTAGATTAACTATTGTCTTTTCAGAACTCATTTTTATGTTATCAAAATTAAAATATTAAAATTATTCCATATGAAATGAATCCACTGCAGGTACTACTGTGGGCTTTGTTATTGTTTGTACTGCTTTGTTTGTTGGTTTTGGTGTTTCTGATTTTGGTGTTTCTGATTTTGGTTTTTCTGACACTTTATATTTGCCTTGCCAAAGTTTGTAAAGCAAGTATCCACCTCCTCCAACAACAGCTGCTACAGCTACTTTTCTGTATGATAGAAATGAAGATTTTAATTCTTGATCAGTTTGTGTGACCTTAGTCACTTCAGGAATGTTTGGTGTCTGCTCAACTTCAGACATAATGTTCTGCTTTGCCTTTTGATTTAACTTTTTTTGTCTGTTCCATTCGGCTAGTTTTTTTTCCTGCTTCTACTCTACCAGGTTTCTTTGTCACTGTGTTCACTTCTGGTATTTTCGTCTGCTCCACTGTCTGCTTCAACTGATCTGTCATCTTTTTTATTCTGAAAATTAATGTGTTTGAAAGTAATTAATCCAGCAACAAATGGTACTAATAAAGCACCAAATCGATAATACAGGTCACAGGCAACAGATTCGAGGGACTTGGAAACAACAGGGTCATGAGTTAGATCATGTGTTAAGTCTTCCTCCGAGTCGAGAGGTGTAAAATGTCCAAAAATCTTTGTGTACAAACCTATAACAGTCTGTCCAATACTTCTAACCATCTTAGAACCAAGCACTGATTCATACCGTCCATGATACTTTTCTATATCTTCTGAGGAAAGATGTTGTACTTCTTCCACAGTTAACTGCTGCCCAAGGTAGTGTTTTGTTTTTCCACAAACAGCAAGTGAATACAATCTTTCTTTTTTATCAGGTATAGTCCTACTGTCACAGATTTCAATATCTGTAGCAGTCTGCATCAGCAATTCATCACAGTTCATTTTATTTTGATGCAGAATAAAATTAAAATCTAGTAATTAAACTTGAGTAAGAACTTAGGTAGGAACTTGAGTAAGAACTTGAGTAAGAACTTAGGTAGGAACTTAGGTAGGAACTTAACAAGAACTTGAGTAAGAACTTGACAAGAACTTGACAAGAACTTGACAAGAACTTGAGTAAGAACTTGAGTAAGAACTTGACAAGAACTTGAGTAAGAACTTGACAAGAACTTGAGTAAGAACTTGACAAGAACTTAGCAAGGATTTCTACAAACATACATACTGAACTGGTTGATCAGTTTTTAAAACCAGTTTCGAGTGCTTAGAAGATTTCAGATTATTCTTTATTCTTTCTCTCTCCTGTTTGTTTTCAATGACATCATTTTCTCGAAGGCACTCTTCAAAACTGTCACGGTCCTTTGAATAGAACAATGTTATTGTTTTGAGTTGCTCTCTAAAGTCTTTCAGAACTGCATTGTATTTTTGTGTTAATATCCAAACTGATATTAATGCATGTCGTCCACTGAATGCAAGCTTTGCTAGTGCACTTTTCTTTCTAACAATGTCACGTTCTGCTGCACAGTCATCAATAATAAACAGTGTTGGTGTGTTCTGAAAAAGATCGAAATAATGCTCCAAGCAAACATTTAGACGATCAGAAGGATTTACAATAAATATATTTTGATCAGACCATATGAATTTTCTCTCCTTGTATGTTCTGTTATGCTTTATGGTTGGACAGAATATGACTATGTGTTCAAAGTGATTTATGTAAACAGTCTGTAATAAATCCAAAACATATCTTGTTTTGCCGCAACCTGTTGCCCCACAAATCAAAGAACAGTGTGGATCTTTTGGAAGAAAATCTAGATACTTCATTTTAACACGTTCAATAAACAATATCCTGTAATCTGCTTTCAGAGATGTTTAACTGCGCATCTGACACAACAAACACGTAGATCTTAACTGATTTACTACTACTCCCTACTTCCTTTTCAATTTGTATTGTGATTCCTTCTGATCCGTTTTCAATTCGCCTTCCACTTCCATGCAGTTTGTTGTCGTCAGTTGTTCTGAGATCCAGCCATAACGCATATTTATTTGTCAAGAAATCTTCTACGCCAACACCGTGTAAATGTAGATCTTTAGCCACAAGATCAGATGTTGGGTCTTTCAATCTTCCTCCAGTAAAGTACTTTCTTGCTTCATCATAGTGTTGGTATGGCAGCATGCCAGATGCAAATATTTGGTTTGGCTGCCCTTCAATTGTGCAATATACTCTATTGATTAGTGGATTGTAAAACTTTTCTATTTGCCTTTCATATGAATCTTTTGGTTCCTCAAACAACATAAGTATTCCCTTCATTGACCTAGCTGGTGTATTCAAGTTAATGTTCCAGATTGGATCAGCCTGGCTTTTTGAAAGTGTACTGTGATTCAACACTCTTTCATAATAGATAGGCAGCTTAGAACTGTACTGATTTTCTATAAGTCTAGCCAGTTCAGGATGGTTTACAACATCAAACTCTAAAGAAATTCCAGACACCTTATACTTTGCTTCCGGGTCTTGTGAAAGCATAACACGATCATAACTATTGAAAGTCAGGTCGTATGACAGCCTGTCACGCAATGCTCCTTGATAGAAGGGAGGATGTGAATTTATGAGTTCAAAGTCAAGTGGAATACAAAATTTGTTTCCAAAAGCAACATTGACAGCGTTATCTTTTTTGTTGTCAGCTTTATCTCCTGCTCCTATTCTAACTTTTATCCCATTGTCTGACTGAATCCCTTGAAACACTCTGTTTTTCTTTTCATTGTCAGTCAACCAATTATCTGCATAAACTAAAAAAACATCTGCATTATTCAATGACATCACTTCCCGCCCTTCCAGTTTGACAGTAATCTTCCTCACAATTGCTCTTCCTACATTATAAGCCAAAGTCCTATTTTCATCTGAGCCAGATTCTAATTCTAATTTGAATGATAGTCTTACAGTGCCTGGTACAATAACATCGTTCTTACCCAGATTAGGAAACCTAACAGTAAGTATTTCATTCTGATCAATAGTAGAAGGATTATTTGTAACTATAACTGTTTGCCTTATTCCTTTTACCCCGAGAGGTTCTTTCAGCCTTCTGTAAGGATCAAGAACAGAACCGAACGATTGTGCCATCTTTTTTTATTTTCAAAATAAAAAATAAGTTACAAATGGCAGAAGGTGGATTTGAAGATTTATTTGAGCCAGCGGACGACATGAGCGAAGCAATCCCTTTGGTTCCCTACCATCATTCACTGCATTATGAGGTGGCACGACATGAACTTCTGGAAGGTAAAGTTAGAGATTTCTACAAAAGTTTAGGAGAAGAACCTGATGTTTTAGATCCAAACCAGTTCAAAATGGAAGCAAATCATTTATATACAACTAGCGATAAAGGAGAAAAAGTCCAACTTACATATAAATCTAATCCTGCTAAGTTTCTATCAAAAGTTTCACTAAAACAAAAACTTACTGCTAATCGACTTAGGCAATTAGATATTGTGCCTAGCACACGGTCATCATCTTCCCATGTTGTTTCCTTACTTCAACAAGCAGAACTAGGACTACCAACTGCTACTCAAATAGAATCTGTTCCATTGCAAGATCTTAATAAACTTGCAGATGAGGCTGATCAACTTATACAAGAGATAGAGACTTCTTTTTCTGAGGAAACTTCACTGAAGACTCCACATGAACTATTACCTATGAGAGAAATAGAAGCCCTTAATCAATCACTACAAACCATCAGAGGTGAAATAGCAAATAATCTGTCAAAACTAGGTCAGCTGGATGAAGATATAAACAAAGAGAAACAAAAACTTGCTGATGCTGATGATTTGAACCTAGAACAAGAAGTAAAAAACAGAATTTCTAAGCGTTTAAAAGATTTGCAGGAGGAGAAAGCCATAAGGTTAGAAGTTCTAAGTAACAATAGAGAACAACTGAGAACACAGGTCAGCAGAATAAAAAATACAATTCAAAGAATCCTTTACGAAGACACAACTCTTGCTGAAAGAATTAGAACGCTTTTCAGAGAGCAGGGAATCACAATAGCTAGTATACTAACTGCGTTAGGATTTGCAATAAGCACATTAGTGTTAACACTCACAGGTGGCACTGTCACACCTCCACCTCCACCTTCACCTTCATCTCCATCTGATCCGGGATGGGTAAAGAAACAACTCAAACACATTGCAGAACTATTAAAGAAACTAGCAGCAAAAGCTTTGGATGCACTTCCAGGAATCATTGGTTCAATTGTTAGCTGGCTGTTATCTTTTGCAGGTAAAGTTGTTGGTTTCATGGCTGAACATCTCTGGACTCTAATAGTTTTAATTGCAGGTGTTCTGCTAACGAGAATAAAGCAAAAGTAAGCCTACACCCACTCCACCAATTACTAGAGCAGTCTTCTGCGATTCATGATCATCACTAATACTAACAGCTTGATCATCACTAGTGACAGAATGATCTTCACCTGCAGCGTGATCTTCACTTGTCACGCTTTGTTTCTGTTCATTGTGATATGGCTGTAACATCGTTCTGATTTCTGAATTCAGTTCTTCACCCTTTCCAAGCGGCTGGGTGTCACTAGCAATAATGATTTCATTGTTATAATTTGTTATTGTTCCAATCTGCAGCTGGAGATCAGAAGGTAACATGTAAAGGCCGTTACCAACAGCAAAGTCAACTTTTGATCTTGCATAACGGAGAGAGTCTTGATACCTTTTGATGCTGGAAGGCAGATCAACTGCAGAGTTTATGACATCTTCTAAATTTGATAACAACTGTTTCTGTGCACCAAACCCTGTGCTTGTTCTCATTATGTTTGATCGTGTCTGTGCCTGCGAGCCTAGCAAGCACCACGCATATGTTCGGATAGATTCATTGATCCTTTCAACACCTGATCCAGTGAAACCTTTGCCGGTGTCTAATATAAAAGTAGTCCATGCATTGTGGTGCTGTTGTTCTATTGATCCTAACTGTACCTGCACATTTGAAGAAAAAGATGTATGACCTGGCCAGTAATCAAAATTATACCTCCTGTGGACACCCCATAAATATAGTGTTCCCATGCCATGGTTTTTGTCTTGCTTTTGCCTAAAGTCGGTCTTAAAATCTATATTGAATTCATTGCAGAGACGCTCATACACTTTCATGTTTATCCTATTGTTGAATGGGTTCCAGCTCTTTTCATGCGGCATTGGTGCCTGAAGTTCAGACAAGATTCTCCTGCACTGATAGTAAACGTGAAATGTGTACACACACTTTGTCAGTAAGTTTGAATTATTCATGTGGTCTGCATAGGACACTCCACATCCTGTGGTTGCACAGAATATTGCAAAGTTTAACTGATTCTGATAGAACTGAATTGGGTGAGAGTTCCACATCTTTGGAACACTATCATTTTTGATTGGGGGATTTAGGTAAGAATGGAATGGGTCAGGCACTTTAACGCGAATGGATTGTGTTTCTGTTACAGCAAAGTCCAACTCATGGAAAGAAATAGTCTTTGGATTGTAATATGGTCCAGTTTTGTATTTAACGTCTTTGTTGAATTTATACTGACTCATTTTTGTTGTTGAATAAAAAATGTTTATCACACTAACAAATGTGAAGACTGGTGTGCCAGTTAAACTTGCAAACCCTATCAACAATCAAAATGGAGGAATGAAAGTTGCACTGCATGAAATTATGTACAAGGTTACTTGGTATAATATCAGTAAAAAAAAGGCTAACAACTGGGTTAGAATTAATGGTAAAACACATTCTGTAGAAGATGGTTACTATGACTTCTGCACTTTAGAGAAAGAATTGTTTGCTCCAGTAGGTATTACAGCGAGTTTAAATCATGCAAGTCTCATTGCTACTCTTACTATGCCCAAAACTAGAGAAGTAAACGTTGAGTTTCCAACCAAACTCCTTGATATGCTTGGAATTACAAATTTATACAAGGGAACACGTCCCATTGACATGGATGTTAACAGTGTACTGTTTGTTCACATGAGAGAGCTTAACACATCCTATAATCTGTTTAATGATCAGCGTTCTGATCTGCTTAGGATTCTTCCACCGAGTGATGCCTCTTTTTGTAAAATGCACGTGCCAACATTTAAGACACTTCAGTTCAAGGACTTGGAGGAAGGGTGTCATGAATTCCTACACATTGATCTGAAAAATCAAAGTGGACAACCAGTTGATTGTTTGTTTAACATTACATTGGAAATAGTTCCATAAAATATTGAGTATTAAAATGTCGAGTGGACCTACAATAGCTTATCCTGTTGCATGTTCAACTATAGAGTTGAAAGATTTAGCAGACGCTATCGACTTTGAGAGCAATGCTGAAGTTGGTGCAGTGTATGCATTCGAGTTTACAGACACTGGTCATTACAAGAGAAAGGAAATCGACGATGAAAAGAAACCAAGATTCCTCAAACTAGGTCAAATCCGTGATGTTAATGTACCTGATCCAATTGTCGATGACACATTCTACATGTGGAAACATCAGAATAAAAAATGGGTACTTAGTCCTGTTATCAAAAAGATTGACTGGGAAATGAAGTTTGAATTTGTGAGTCCATACACTCTTGTTGGAAAAGACGACACATTCCGTAAGTCAATCAATGCTAAACCACTAATTGTTAGCCTTGTTCCTGCGTTTAACAGCAGGGGAGAAGTTGCAGTTAAACCTTTCCATAAGAACAACTATCTCATTCACAGAAAACAAAGTGTTGAAAAGGACGCTGACACCATTGTCGATTTTATACCCAAGCTTCCAATAGGGCAGAATGCAACTATGATATTTGATATAGTTGTCAGGAAAAGGGAAGAAACCACAAACACTGTTCTAATGAGAGGAATAAATCTCAACTGGAGACCATTAAATGTTGAAGAAGTCAGAGTATTTATTGCTGTTCAAAAGGATTCTAACACAATAAAAAAACAGACGTCAAACCAAAATGTTGTTGTTAACGCAGATATAAATAATTTAACAGAAATAAGAAGTATTAATCTTACTTATCTTGATTTGATTGCTTTCTACTATACAGATAAGGTGTTAAGCAATGAACAGCTTCAAAGCTTAGCAGAAACACTGGCCAGTGAGAATTAAGATAAATATTTTATATTTTGCATTAAAAGATGACTAGCAGTGTGAAGCTTTATCCTAATATTGATGAAAGTGCAGCAGAAAGTCAACAATTCAGACTGGCACACATTAGTAATATACAAAAACAACTAGAAGATGAATTAGAAAAATATTCTCGCGCTAGACGTAAGTACTCAACAACTTACAACAGCCTTTCTAATGCCAGCACTGGTTCTACTATCCTTGCATCAGCTGCAGGTGTAACGGGAACAATTCTGTTAGCTACCGGAGTAGGGACTCCAGTTTCTCTAATCCTAGGTGGTGTCGCAGCAGCAGTTGGTGGTTTATCATTTATAGCATCAGCTATAATGAAAAAAATTGTGAAAAAGCTTGAAAAACACGAATCCATTTCCACTCTTGCATCATCAAAATTGTCTAGCCTAAAACTGTCTATCAGTAAAGCACTTGAAGATTCAAAAGTTTCTGACGAAGAATTCAAACAGATACAAACAGACTTTGATGACTACAAAAGTAAGAAAGCAAGTATTCAAACAAAAACACGAGCTGAATATAACAAGCCAATCGATATAGAAGATCTGAAAAAGCAGTTTTTAAAAAAGGGGATTCAAATAGGACGGGAAGAAAAAGTAAAAATAGAATCACTTGTAAAGAGTTAACTATTCGTTTAGACAGTCACATTGCATGTATCAGATATAATTCTAACAGTGAAAGAACACATGAAGTAAAGTTTGTAAATGAGAGAGCGTATTGAGCTTAAGAATGTTGTATAAGAGAAAGGGGGAATGTACGTTCTGGGTTACCGATTCCGACAGACCCGGCATTGGTTCAAAACAACCTTACTTTACTGTATTTTTTTTGTATGGATTTATGCAGTATTTTTCTGATTTTGTCGCATGTTTCATTTTAGTAAAAGTTTAGTCCAGAAGCCTATTTTGCGTTAATATTTAGGGTCTGTCGGAATCGGTGAGCCAGAACGTACATTCTCCCTTTT
>NC_090259.1:13188164-13198164 GCF_037325665.1 Littorina saxatilis
AGTGTTACATGCTGATTTAAGAGCATCTCCTATGTCCCTATCAAATGCAAGGACAGCCTCTTTACCCTGCGTGGTTGAAACAAGATCAGGCACAGCTGATAGGAGCTTTTCTCCAAGTCTTGTTGTATGCACATAGGGATCTTTCAAACCAAGATCTGCTAAACGTGAGATGTACAGCTGATAGGAGCTTTTCTCCAAGTCTTGTTGTATGCACATAGGGATCTTTCAAACCAAGATCTGCTAAACGTGAGATGTACAGCTGATAGGAGCTTTTCTCCAAGTCTTGTTGTATGCACATATGAATCTTTCAAACCAAGATCTGCTAAACGTGAGATGTACAGCTGGCAGATGTGTGACATTGTGAAAACGGGTGCTGTTTCTGGCTTGTCTCGGAAGTATTCAATGTATGCAACAAGTTCTGCAAAAGCAACATCTTTGATCCTCTGGTCCCCATCTGCCTCCACATTGTTCAGATGTAACTTTGGTTCTCGCCTGAAAAAGGCATTCATACATTTCTTGTGGTATTTTGCTTCAGTTGCTACCATATCACCAGGCGCAAGCTTCCTAAGGACAAGCTGGTCATTGATAAGTTTAGCATGGTTACGGACTTTGGTATCCACTGGAATTGTTGACACGCTATGAAACCCTGCACTTCCGGGTGGTTCATCGCAGAAAAAGCACACATTGTTGATACAGTCAGAAGAAACAGTCGACTTCCGAGTTTTAGCAGGACTCACCGATACTTCATCCAATTTTCTCTTCCGTGTGCTACTTACTTTCGTTCTGCAAGACTTATGCCACGAAGCACTATGCGCTTTAAAAGCATTCTCCAGTCCATGTCCTTCGTCCAATAGTTCCAGTGATACAGGGATCGGTAACTCTCCAAGACTTTGAAATTGTGTAAGGTTTTCAGCCACATATTTGTAACCTACACCGTCCTTCTTAGCTGGGCAAATGAGTGGCTCTTTTGAACTAATTTGACACAACGCACATAGATTCCAGTCAATAACCACCTTTTTGTTAGCAGGTTTTCCATGTTTACTGAAATGATCAAGACGTTGATACTTTCTTGACATGTTTTGCTTAGTTCCTGTTTATTTGTAGAGTTTCACATGGCGTCTCTGCAATCCAAAAGTGACAACATAGACAATTAAAACACCTTTTCCTATGTTGTGAATAACAATGTGACAGCAGATAACTCTCTCTCTCTCTCTCTCTCTCTCTCTCTCTCTCTCTCTCTCTCTCTCTCTCTCTCTCTCTCTCTCTCTCTCTGGTACGCATGCGCGCACACATAAGCATTTGCAGACATATTCTGATAGTCATTTATGACTTTAACGGTTTTATTTAAGAAAATTCGCCGAATTTGTAAAAACAAAAAACAATAGAGAAATGTTAACATTCGAGCTTGTTTTGACACAAATGGCTTCCCATACTTTTTTCCACAGACTGCGCAGATCTAGCAGTGCAGAAACACATAGAGTACATTTTTCAGACATTGAACACGTACGATTAGTGGTATATTCCAGAAGTAAGCTTACAAAGCAGATACATTATTCCCTGCCTGAATCTTTATGTCTGAATGGCCTTTTCTCTTTGAAAAAGTACACGTGCTATCCTGCTATCGAACACAAGTTGCGATCAAAGCAACGGCATGCATCGATCACATTTAATCCATCCGACCATATCAGGATAAAGAATACATTCATTTAATAAGGACTTGTACATTCTTTTAATGTCATCTATATATATATACGACTTGTGTCTGTGTGTCTGTGTGTCTGTGTGTCTGTGTGTGAGTTCGCGATGCACGGCCAAAGTTCTCGATGGATCTGCTTCAAATTTGGTGGGCATATTCAGGTAGACCCGGTACAGGACACAACCTGGTCGATATTTCAACACGTGCTCTCAGCGCGCAGCGCTGAACCGATTTTGGTTCCACCTCAGCTATTTTGGTTCCACCTCAGCTACCCGGGCCCCCATACCGACACACCAAAGCCAAAGTTCTCGGTGGATCTTTTTCAAATTTGGACACCGTATTCAGCTACACCCCGGACACAATATCATCGATGCGATATTTCAACACGTGCTCTCAGCGCGCAGCGCTGAATCGATTTTGGTTTTTGTGTTCATTTCACCATTATAAGTAACTCTTCCTTATCTTCTCATATTCTCCAGGTTTTCAGCGTTTACCTCCCTTCCTTCGTATGGTGCACTATAGTGTGAGTGGAGCGTCTTCGGATATTCCCGGCGTTCTGTTACTGTTACTATTTTTAGAAGGTCAACGCAGTGTCCAGAACGTAAATTGGACCCGTAAATTATCCTCACTGTAAAAGTGCAAAGGTCGAATCAATTTATAGCCACGCGAAAAATACACTGTCATCTATCTCTCTATAGATACGGCTTCTCTGTGTTTTTGTGTGTGTGTGTGTGTGTGTGTGTGTGTGTGTGTGTCTATGTGAGCAACACCTGTGCATTGTTCAGTTCTGTTTGTGATGTGGTCTGGCGGCTTTTGTGTAAATTTATGTACTGGCCTTCCTTTGAGAAGCCATAACTTGCTCAGTCCTGTTTGAGTGGAGTTCGCCCCCAAAGGTGATTAACACGGTTACATTCGTCGACAAGGATGGGACTCGATATGGTCAGGAATGGCATTATGGCCACTGAATCATTTTCGTGCTGTTCCCATTCCACGAATCTGGGAGGGACCTAAGCTTGGCGGGTCCATTGTTCGGACCCGGCGAAGCCGGCGTACGGCTCTAAGTACTTCTTCCCGGCGAAGCCGGCTACCCGGCGAAGCGGGTATTCATTCTAGTATATATATATATATCCCATGACCTCCCTTCTTTGTCTCTGTTACTTCAGTATGGGTATATATGTTGTATTTTTATAGCTCAATAAATACATCATGGACTCAAAAAAATATATGATAGTGCAGATTCCGATTTGGGCGAAGAACTACTTTGCTCCCGACCTTTGACCTCGCGCCGAACAATGTGACACATTTGTATGAAGTTCCAAAATCGTATTGCACGGCTCAGAAAACCATATCAGTTGCACGCAAAAATGAATCTCAGAACTGATCTGATGTATGAGATGCAATAAGCAAACGTTTCTTTCATTATGAAAGCAATGCAGGTGGGAAAAAACGAACATTCAACTTACAAGATAACCAGATGCTAGCGAACCAAAACAAAAACACGAGTACCCTCCCCTTGCTTCGTTAGCAGACGACTTTTGAGAATCTGTCAGACCGTCCTTACCTGGCACGGTTGGGCTTCGCTATCATCAGCTGTTTCACGTGTTTTGCGAGCAAGTCTACTCTTTTGCCTGGCTCTGCAGTAAGTCCACATTGGCGATGAAGGTATCTAAGAACTTAACATGTGTGTATTTTTCCGTAATCCAGTCATATTCTTTCAAAATGCAATCAAGCGGCGGTGACAGACTTGGGTCCTGTTTTCATCGCATCAATACCAGTTTAGGTTCATGCAAACACACTCGCAAAACAGTTTATCATGTAGATACATTTCAAATAGGGAGCAAATGGTTAAATCTACATATGTGTTCCCTAAAATTTGCTTCTCTGTCAATAAGACTAATTGTATAATAATGCGTTCGAAAAAAACAACGTGGAATCGATTCTGAATCGAGTCGAGTAAGCCAAATGGGGGCCAAACCGGTTTCCCCGTTCCGCCGACCTGAAACGCAAAAGAATTGTGCGCTTCAACTAAATGGATTTCTATACGACTTCATTACTTTCTTGCAACTTATGAACCTTTACTTAACGCTTTTAAACGGTCTGAAAGTAGTGTTACCGCGTACTTATAGATGCACTCATTCGTTTTATTTTTTCAGCGACGGTCACTTAGTTTAAGGTTGCAAAAAGGCCATGTCTCGCTGAAAACACTGTTTCACACTCCACAGATCGCAAAAGTGCCGCTAGTAGTCTACACTTTGTGTTTGATGGTAGAATGGGATATACAGATTACAACACTCGTGGTTTTTTATATGGCTTGTATTTCAGTCAAGACCCAGCGGGAATATCAATCGAGAGCCACTCGCCAAAGGCTCGTGTCTCCCGATGATATTCATCCGCTGGGTCTTGACTGAAATACAAGCCATATAAAAAACCACTCGTGTTGTAACCTATACATATATATATATACGACTTGTGTCTGTCTGTGTGTGTGTGTGTGTGTGTGTGTGGTTGTGCGCGATGCACGGCCAAAGTTCTCGATGGATCTGCTTCAAATTTGGTGGGCATATTCAGGTACACCCGGGACAGGACACGACCTGGTCGATATTTCAATACGTGCTCTCAGCGCGCAGCGCTGAACCGATTTTGGTTCCACCTCAGCTACCCGGGCCCCCATACCGACACACCAAAGCCAAAGTTCTCGGTGGATCTTTTTCAAATTTGGACACCGTATTCAGCTACACCCCGGACACAATATCATCGATGAGATATTTCAACACGTGCTCTCAGCGCGCAGCACTGAACCGATTTTGGGTTTTCTGTTCATTTCACCATTCCCAGTAACTCTTCCTTATCTTCTCCATGTTTTCAGCGTTTACCTCCCTTCCTTCGTATGGTGCACTATAGTATGAGGGGGCATCTTCGGATATTCCCGGCGTTCTGTTACTATTTTTAGAAGGTCACCGCAGTGTCCAGAACGTAAATTGGACCCGTAAATTATCCTCACTGTAAAAGTGCAAAGGTCGAATCAATTTATAGCCACGCGAAAAATACACTGTCATCTATCTCTCTATATATACGGCTTCTCTGTGTTTGTGTGTGTGTGTATGTGTGTGTGTGTGTGTCTCTCTCTCTATGTGGGCAACACCTGTGGATTGTTCAGTTCTGTTTGTGATGTGGTCTGGCGGCTTTTGTGTATTTGTATGTACTGGCCTTCCTTTGAGAAGCCATAACAGTTCAAAAGGGCTTAGAGATAAGCTCTAAATTGCTCAATCCTGTTTGAGTGGAGTTCGCCTCCAAAGGTGATTAACACGGTTACATTCGTCGACAAGGATGGGACTCGATATGGTCAGGAATGGCATTATGGCCACTGAATCATTTTCGTGCTGTTCCCATTCCACGAATCTGGGGAGGGGGGGGGGGGGGGGGCCTAAGCTTGGCGGGTCCATTGTTCGGACCCGGCAAAGCCGGCGTACGGCTCTAAGTACTTCTTCCCGGCGAAGCCGGCTACCCGGCGAAGCGGGTATTCCTCTAGTACATAATACATTTCTATAGTAAAACCCAGTAATATACTTACAGTCTTCAGACGAAGGCGTGCTCTTTAGCAATTCACAGGCTGGCGCGATGGTAAACATCCGGTGACATGTCCGGTGCGTTTCTTTTTTGCACCCCCGGTGCAGATGAACTGTTTTGAGATTTTCGACTTTTTTGATACTTAGTTTTATATTTTTGAATGTGAAGGAGTCGGTTAAATGGTTAAAGAAATCACTCTATGTTATGCAAGAAAAACACAATGTTGCTCACGCAGTTTGTTATGCCACTTTCTTAGCTTTTGTCTTTGGCTTTGGCACAGCTGCTTTGAACGTCAATAAGAACCCCTCTTTGATGTATTGCGTGTAATTACTGCTTAGTAGCCAAGTTGGTCAAAATTCATGATACTTCATTCATAACAGATTCTTGTTGGCAATAAACGTCGAGATTCGCAAAATGTGTTCGGTCAATTATTTCAGCACGGTCACAGCAATGTTCGACACCGGTGGAGCAGTAAGTTCCTTACTATGGCCAATCATGTTAGTCAAAAGTGAGCAACCAACTACTTTGACTGGCCACAACGGCCACCACAGCGCTCCCAAATAATGTTTCTGACGCTAATATTGAACTGTACTGTGGAGCCCGTCTTCTGAACCACAGGGTTTGCTTTGCCTAAAATGTGCAGCATTAAATTCCTTATCGCCTAAGCTATTACAAGCAGTGCACATTCTATTGATTAGTCTCGTCATAGCGTGTCACGTGATCAGGCCAGGGCCGCGAACAGGAGACTAACACTATGGAAAGCCGTTTGACTCATAACCTATACGCGCGTAATAAATAATTCATACGCAAGTAATAAATAATTCATACGCGCGTAAGAAATGATTCATACGCGCGTACTAAATAATTAATACGCGCGTAATGATTGATTCATACACGTGTAATAAATAATTCATACACGTGTAAGAAATGATTAAATACACGTGTAATAAATAATTACACGTGTATTTAAACATTTCTTACACGCGCATGAAATGTTAATTACACGTGTATTTAATCATTTCTTACACGAGTATGAAATATTTATTACACGTGTATTTAATCATTATGCTATTCCATAGCATAAGAAACAAGTCGCGTAAGGCGAAAATACAATATTTAGTCAAGTAGCTGTCGAACTCACAGAATGAAACTGAACGCAACGCAACGCAGCAAGACCGTATACTCGTAGCATCGTCACTCCACCGCCCGTGGCAAAGGCAGTGCCCGTGGAATTGACAAGAAGAGCGGGGTATTCGTTGCGCTAAGAAGGATAGCACGCTTTTCTGTACCTATCTTCGTTTTAACTTTCTGAGCGTGTTTTTAATCCAAACATATCATATCTATATATTTTTGGAATCAGGAACCGACAAGGAATAAGAAAAAAATTTGATAATAATTTTTATATATTTAATTTTCAGAGCTTGTTTTTAATCCGAATATAACATATTTATATGTTTTTGGAATCAGCACATGATGGAGAATAAGATAAACGTAAATTTGGATCGTTTTATAAATTTTTATTTTTTTTTACAATTTTCAGATTTTTAATGACCAAAGTCATTAATTAATTTTTAAGCCACCAAGCTGAAATGCAATACCGAACCCCGGGCTTCGTCGAAGATTACTTGACCAAAATTTCAACCAATTTGGTTGAAAAATGAGGGCGTGACAGTGCCGCCTCAACTTTCACGAAAAGCCGGATATGACGTCATCAAAGACATTTATCAAAAAAATGAAAAAAACGTTCGGGGATTTCATACCCAGGAACTCTCATGTCAAATTTCATAAAGATCGGTCCAGTAGTTTAGTCTGAATCGCTCTACACACACACACACACACAGACGCACATACACCACGACCCTCGTTTCGATTCCCCCTCGATGTTAAAATATTTAGTCAAAACTTGACTAAATATAAAAAGATAAATTACACGTGCAATAAGAAATAAATACACGTGTATTAATCATTTATTACGCGTGTATTTATGTTTTATTACACGTGTAATGGTTATGAGCCAAACGGCTTTCCATATAACACACACACTGCTGGCCGTGCAGAGATCGCCAGAGTGTCACTGTGACACTGCGTATGGATCAGTCAAGTCTGTATAGCTGTTTCATTCAGTTTGTTCGGTAAGTTTCATTTCTACGCTTCATGTTGTCGATCAGGTAAACACGTCGTGATACCGCGTACTGCCTGTCAAAACTAAATCAGTCAGCGGGAAAATGTAGGTGTTATTTAACCTTTAGCAGTGTCTGTGTTGTCCCTGTGCAGCTATTTTCGGTTTCCCTTTCCCAGAAATGTCGACCAATTACACTGTAGGCTACATCTGGCTACCTGCGCTGAACAAAGAACACGATTGAACATCGTGCACTGGTGATACTTTCGTCGTGTTACATGTTTGTGACTGCTTCATGATTAAAACTGTCGGCATGATTTACTTTGGTGAAATGGACTTGGAAGTTTAGCACACACATTGATTTCTCTGTGTCTGTGTGCATCGCTTCACTTCCTGGTTGATTCAAGGGAGGCAACTAATCCCCTTGGCATGTCAGGCCTAGTTGTCGTTGGTGCAAGTTGTCTCTCTTAGACCAGTGTAAGTACTGAAGTAGCAGCTCATGTCCATATTTTTCTTTCACCTGCAGTCCACTCCACACCTGCTAGTAATAAGAGGACGACGCATGTTCTTGTGTTAAACAAACCAGATTTATTTCAAATTAAGTTTACGCTCTCAAGTCTGCATTTTGTGCCTATTTTGTATGTGCTTAATATTTTTTGTAACAGTCTGTTCTGTGTAGCTTGTTGCTGCATGTGCACGATGTAGAGAATTGTTATATATTCCTTTGAAGATGTCAGTGTGTGTGTGTGTGTGTGTGTGTGTGTGTGTGTGTGTGTGTGTGTGTGTGTGTGTTCAGACAAAACCACAACAAAAACAGCAGCAGCTAAAAACATCCACAATAGCATTCAAACATACTCAAGTACAGGCTGATAAGCAGACAGACATGCGCACATTGAGAAAATATTTAGATAACCCGCAAGAGAAAGGCGTTTGAGTTGTTTTTTTTGCGTTTATATATTGGGTGGTTTTTGTGTGGTTTAAAAAAAAAATGTTTTGGGGGGGGGGGGGAGGTTGGGGTTGGGGGAGGGGGGGGAGGGAGGATTTACTGACTGATATTTATCTAAGTATAACAGATTTCAGAATACAGTAGTTTGAAATGTGACAGTGACTAAAAATCATTCAGAACCAAACCAAAGATGATGCCGAAAAAAAAGGAATGCATAGGATAGCATTGTTAGAAATGGTGATATCAGGTCAGTTGAAATGTATGATGTACATTGTGTGTGTAGACAGGATTTCTTGTCTTTTCTTCTTCCACTCATGTGCACTTCCTGTTGCAGGGTGCAAACACAGCGATCACCATGGCAACGGCAGCTGTAACGACCGCAGCACCCAGTGACATGGAGTGTACAGTATGTCATGAACATTTCACACTTCCCAGAATCCTCCCTTGCGGCCATCTTCTGTGTCGGGACTGTCTGGTCACGTGGTTAAACGCACAACCGGAAGCCAACTGTCCCCTGTGCAGGTGTGAAATCGTGGATCCCAAGCAGCACAAGGGTAAGAGCTTTGAAGACATCGCTGACGGGTTTCCGTGTGACTTTGCGATGGCGGCCTTGGTTGAAGCGGACCGTGTGCTTTCTAAGCAACACGAGTGTTGTGTGTGTGTCAACAAGGCGGCGGTGGATGTCTGTATCAACTGTTCCGACATGTTCTGCCAAATGTGCAGCACATTGCACAAGAAACAGTCAGCAACCAAACGTCACACGATTGAAAGCCTGAGCTCCCTGACGGCGGAAACACTGGCCGCTAAGCGCCCCGCCACCTGTCAAGTCCATGACGACGAAGTGTCCAAACTGTACTGCCCCACGCACGGCGTTTCCATCTGCTTGTATTGCGCCACCGCGGACCACCGCCAGTGCCCGGATGTGACGAAACTGGAGAGCAAAATGGCTGAGGCGCGTTTCGCGCTGGCCGACCTAGCGGCCATTTTGAGTAGGGGAGAGAGAGAACTGGCAGAAGCCATCGCAGGACTGGACAAGGACATCCTGGAGATTGACAAACGCACCCAGGTCATTGTTGCTGAGGTAGAGGCGGCCTGCGATCGCTTGGAGAAATCCGTAAAGGAGTGTCGTCATCGTCTGAGAGAGCTCGCATTCAGCACGAGCTGTGACGTCAAGGACAAAGTGATCCAAGTAAAGACAATCTTTGTGCAGCGAAAAGGCAAGGTGACCACACACAGAGTCATAGTGCAGCGTGCTGAAGGCTTTCCCACACTCGGCTCTCTCGGCAAAATGGCGTCACAAATGGGGACTCGCGTTCACGACCTTGACCTTACATCCACCTTGCCGCCAGATGTCAAGGACATCTCTATGGTGACCGTTGACGCACAAGCTGTGTCACGCATTGTACAGGAGCTGTCAACGTTGCGCCTGGTACATGTACAGGTACGTAGAACTCAATAAAAGCAGCTTTTTTTCAACCTTAATTTTCTAGTTCAAACAGGTATGCTTGGTTATTTTTGGAATTGTAAAGGTTTTTTGGGGAGTTTGCTGGTTTTTCCAGCACCAATTTGTAAAACAGAAGCGTGAGATAGAGCGCTCACTCACACAGCTGATTGTCTGCTAAGTATTCACTTAAAGTGCTTACACCCATAGCAGCAAATGTAACACAGTGAT
>NC_090259.1:13200664-13225664 GCF_037325665.1 Littorina saxatilis
TTTCAAAACAAGCAGTTTAAACGATGGACAGACAGACTGACACACACACACACACACACACACACACACACACACACACACACACACACACACACACACACACACACACACACACACACACACACACACATAAACACACACACAGAAATACACACACAGACAGACAGACATACAGACACACACACACACACACACACACACACACACACACACACACACACACACACACACACACACACAAACACACGTCTAAGCATCCTCTCTCTTGTTTTGAATATCGACGTCGTCATGGAATTTTGGCAGAACCAATTTTAGACAGCTTTTCAGCAGAAGGCCAAAACTGATTATATATAAAATGAAATTGAGTTTATATGTGTACCTGGTATGGATAGAAAGATAAACTAGTGTTGAATCCTGTATTTTCCATTGTATTTTAGAGAATGTTTCTCGTTGAAAATGATTGACCTAGTCTTAAGCATAAAAAAACATCAACATCGCGAACAATGGAGTTACGCTAAATATCCATGGCAGGACGACGACGATATGTGTTTCTGTCTGCATCTCTGCTTGTTTCTCTCTCTTCGTATGTCTCAAGGCTGAAATTGCGACCATGGCCTTGGTGACACATTGACGGCATATGTATGTACAACTTGATAGTTTGCAAACAAGTTGGTTGAGTAAATCACAGAGAAAAACCATGATGCAGAAGACAAGAAACTCGATCAAACAAGCAGTCACTGCGTTATTCTGACAACACTGTGTTGCAGAAAAAAGAAAAGCGGTCAGTACTGGTCAAGTTAGCAGCGGGCAGTAAGGTGGGACTGGCAGTGGACACGGACAGAAGTCTGCACCTCTATGTTGACGGCAAGCACCAAGGGGTTGTCGCCCCTGACATACCTACACCCTGCTACTTCATGTTTGACATGTTCGCGTACTGTACAAAGGTAATGGCGTTATACCTGTTGCTTTTGTCAAGTGATGCATCACATTTTATTTCATGTTTTACAGAAACAAAGCCGTCAAGGTTATCGTATGAAAACACCAATCCATTTCCTTCCTTAATGTTACTAAATGTTGAACTATGCAGTCTCCAATTGGTCTGTTTTGCAGCATGTTGTCTGTCTTGGGGTACGTATCTAGACAAGCTGTGCTGCAGGGAATGTTTGCTTAGTAGACTTGGTGTGTCTACATTAATGTTATGGCCGAGACTCATTGTGGGTCTTGCACTTGTTTATTTTCATAGAAGATAGGGTGCATCCACATTGTTTAGTGTGTGAAATATCCTCCTTTACGACTTGCCCACGAAATAGAGGAAGAGACCCGAATATGGACCACTTTTCTGTTTTATGCTGATAACTAGCTTGTTTTGTCGCAAAGAAGATCCATGTTATGCTCAGTACTGAGTTGTACTTTCATCAGTTAACCGTTAAGCCTAATTAAAGCTACTTAGCTTTGATAAACATTCAGCAACAAATAGATGCAGAAAATGTCATAACTGGTCCATATTAGGAGTCTGGGTGCCTAATATGGACCAGTGAAGAGGCCATCATGAATTATTGTATAAAGCCCAATATACTTCAAAATCACATGATACAAGACGAGACAGACACATTTAAATATGCATCAGATTTATTTGGTTTGGTTTGATGAAAGTATTTCTTTAAAGACCCAGGGCCGGGTTTAAAAGCAGAGCGGAGCGTGCCACATCAGCCGAATGTCCTACCCTTTTCAGAAAAAGAGCTCTCACTCGAAATACTATTATGGAAACAAGAAACTAAAGAAACGTACCAACAACAGACAGAAACAACTTGAATGATCAACTTGCACGTAAAGAAGACTGTTAGATATATTTTTGTGAAAGCTTGATTTCTAGTTATAGGTTATCTTCAGCATACTTCTTAGTGCATGACTAAAACCAGTCTTAGTCTTTTCTTTACTTCTATGTGTTGAAGGAGGTCCATATTAGGGAGCACACGCATCCCGTGAGGTTTTTCTAACTTCATAAACATTTAAGAAAATGCTAATGTTAATTTTGTGTGACCTGAACAATTGTTTTTATCCCATCTTTTCAGGTGACCGCTCTGCCTGTGACGTCAGTTCCTTAAGTTCACCTCAGGCAACGCAGACCTTGTCTAAACTGCAGTCTTTGTCGTTGGTGTGTGTGTGTGTGTTTGCTTGTGTTTTTAAATATACTGTATCAAATGACCTCTCGATTCATGTGGCCTGTTGTTGCTTTGTAGCCTGGGGGAAGCGTTTGGAAGCATGTCTTCTTTTCACAGAAACATGTCTTTGTTCATTTAATTTCGGAAACTATGTGTTTTTACCTTTTATGATAATATGATGTTATGTGTACATGTTAAAGGTAAAATATTCCAGCTGATTTGATGTGAAGAAAGGTATGGAAAAAGGTGGTCGTTATCTTCATGTATTTAAGAAAAATATGTGCTGAGTTTTTGTCATTTATGATACAAAAGAACAAGAATATGAAAGGCAGGGATGTGGCGGCTGATACAATACTGTTGTCAGAACTTGATTTGCCAATAATAATTTTGTTTGGGGGGATAGTTTGTGAAACTCCTTTAGTGAATGTATGGTTGTTTTGCGACAGATTGCAGCCATGTCAGGTCTACAATGGTTAAGGAAAAAAGTCAGTTTAGAAAGGCCCTCATAAAGATAGATGTCAAGCCATTCTCGGCCCAATCTTATCTGGAACCCTGTACACTTTAAAGCCCTTTGTATGGTGTTTTTATCTAATCTAGATGAAATTGCCTCTATGGATTATGAAAATAAGTTGATGGAAATTCAAAGCTTGTCATGTAGTCTTGGTATACAGGAAATCTAACTGGATGTTGCAAAGTGTTAATGATAAAAGGTTTGGTTTTGCCCTACGTTACCCATTTATTATTTACCTGTTTGACCCTGAGGGTAAGCTTGACAGCAACTCCGACCACTTTTGATGGTTTTGGATCACAATGTCTGAATAATAATGATTGTATTTGTATGATACATGTAGAGGCAGAACGTATTTTAATTAGAAGATACATTGAACGTGGTATTTTAGCAGTTCGTTATGTAGTTTGTCAAAATGGATAGTTTTCATATTTTAAAAGCAAAATACCCAGGGCTTACGTAAACTTTAATTTTTTTGAAGGCGTCATGAAATTATTCAAGGAATATCGAAAACCTTTGAGCTGGAAAGAGATTTTCATTATACCTTTTACGTTGGTCAGACTAGTTTATACACTCGTATTCACGGTGGCGACAAGAAACGTATTCATTCCTGTTTTTCAATGATTATACCCTGGATCTCATTGGAAAGGGGTTAAGAACTATTATTTTGATCAATAGTTTGTGTATTATTATCAGTTTGTGTGCGTTTGTGCCCTGCAGCTATTACTTGTAGAGTAAATCTGAATATTTCCTAAAATGTCAGAAACAAATGTTTCCAGATTAATCAGACGGCACAGGATGCACACCTTAGATGGTTACAGTACAGAATTCTGTATGGCATAATAACCACACATCGTTTATTATTCTTCGTGAAAAACACATCTCCATGTAACTTGTGTGTGGACTAAGAAAAAACACTCCAAAATGTTTGTGAGATTGCAATTAAAGCCCATGAACTTTGGTCTGGTTTTCTAGGTTGGTTACACACAAATCTTGTAAATTGCAACAGTTTCACTTTTTAGTAGAAGTCATCAGTTTATTGGTGAAATGAAAACAACAACGTTACCGTGAAGGAGAGTATGTTATCATCAAGATGGTACAATTATTGTTGACCAATATATAGTATACATGTCAACGTGTGGCGATGGTAGTTTCTGAAATGCTGTTATTAATCTTGACAGGTCTTTTTGTTCTTTTTCAACATAGATAATGTAGCTATTTTTGTTGTTGTTGTTGTTGTTGTTGTTACTATTAATGTTGTACCTGTTCTTCTTCTTCGTTTCATTATATATGGGGGGGGGGGGGGGGACAACAGGACGAACAGTTCTTTTAGTATGTAAATGATGGGCTGCAAAATTCTCGAGGAAGAAAATATTAATTTCTGTTTCTTGATACACTGGTGTATGCAGCTTGAGCACTCTGTGGAATAAACGTTGGAAACACATTGCACTTTGGAAAATATTGTGCGTTCAATGCTACAGAAACCTTAAAAGCAGAATTTAAATGTAATTCTAAATAAACATCAAGTGCCTATATCTTGATAAGTGTGCATGCTTGTGTGTGTATGTACATGTTTTGTGATGTGATGTGTTTGTGTGTGTGTGTGTGAGTGTGTGTGTGTGTTTATGTGTAGGTGTGTGTGTGCGAGTGTGTGTGTGTGAGTGTGTGTGAATGTGTGTGTGTGCGTGTGTGTGTGTGTGTGTGTGAATGTGTGTGTGTGTGTTTGTGTGTGTGTGTGTGTGTGAGTGTGAGTGTGTGTAAATGTGTGTGAATGTGTGTGTGAGTGTGTGTGTGTGTTTGTGTGTGAATGTGTGTGTGTGACAACAAACAAAACCATTCCCTAGTCGTAATATAAATCTTTTTTCTCGTCAACACTCGCTCAGTCTGCACTAAAGACACATTAAAACCATAATCGATTTATTATGAATAAAGAAGAAAACAAGGCCTTTAATTTGGTTGTGCATGAAAGCTACGTACACATGCACCATTACACACAGTGCACATTCTTTTGATCAGTCTAGTCATAGGTTGTCACGTGATCATAGGCCAGCACGACGCTGAGCAACAAACAAACAAGAGACCAACAAACACACTGCTACCCGCGCACAGATCGCCACAGTGACACTGTGTGTGGATCAGTCAAGTCTGTCGCTATTTCATTCAGTTTATTCGGTGAGTTTCATTTCTACGCTTCATGTTGTCGATCATGTAAACACGTCATGATACCGCTTACTGCCTGTCAGAACTAAATCAGTCAGCAAGTTAGTGTACATGTTGTTCAACCTTGCGAAAAGCAGAGTGTCTGTGTTGTCACTGTGCACCTATTTTCGGTTTCCATTTACCAGAAATGTCGATCAATAACGCTACATCAAGCTACTTGCGCTGACTCGAACACTGAGTATATACTAGATGTGAACACGTTTGCACTGATGATACTATTTTCATGGTGCATTTTTGTGACTGCTTCTTGATTAAAACTTCGGGCATGCTTTAATTTGGTGAATTGGAGTTTGAAGTTTAGCACACAGATTCAATTCTTAGTGTCCGTATGAATACGGGGGCCCGGTAGCTCAGTTGGTAGAGCACTGGACTTGTGATCGAAAGGTCGCAGGTTCGAATTCGGGCCGGGACGGACACGGGTCAACTTTATGTGCAGACCCAGAGACGGAAGCCATGTCCCACCCCCGTGTCATCACAATGGCACGTAAAAGACCTTGGTCATTCTGCCATAAGTGCAGGTGGCTGAATACACCTAAACACGCAGACACCTGGGTAGCGCGACTCCGTTGCTGCTAGCTTTCCACTGGGAGGAAGCGACCCGAATTTCCCAGCGATGGGACAATAAAGTACAGTAGTACCTGCCATATCCGGTCACCCATTAGTCATTGCAAAGGTGACCGCAAATATCAGGTGGCCGTTCATTACAGGCCCCCTCCTCCTCCAAAAAACCCCCAAAAACACGATCAAGTTTTCATGAAGAAAAGAAAGCGATCATCCACGAGCCGCCGATTCATTGTCTTTGTTAGTTTTGCTTTCGTTTATACATCTTAATTATTTGCGTGTTTAACTCGATCGTCCTGGCTAAGCTATTGTTTCGTATGTTTCTATGTGTGTTGTTTGGATTATTATATATATGTATTTGAGTGTCAGATAAACAAGTGTTTCAAACTCACATCAGCTGTGATCGATCCGGAAGTGACTGCCGTAAATGTACATGCATGCGCATGTCTGTATTTACAGTTTGCGCATGCGTCAGTATTCATGTCGTCTGCTCGTGCTGTGCCGTCTGTGCATACAACACACACACACACCACAGGCGCTCGCCCGCGAAAGTGACAAGTGGCCGCTCCTGTCGAGTAAGAGGGGCACCTTAGGGCAAAAATCAGTGACCGTTGACCGCGTCAGACAGGTTAACGGCCATTAAGAGTCAATTATAAAAGGAAAACTCATTAGTCATGGGAAAGCTGGCCGCTCCGGGCAGGTTCACGCCCACGAAAGGGCCGGAAATGGAAGGGACTACTGTAATGAAAATGAAAATGAAAAAAAAAAAATTAATAGCTTCATTTCCTGGTTGATCCAAGGGAGGCAACTAATCCCCTTTACATGTCAGACCTAGTTGTCGTTGGTGCAAGTTGTCTCTCTTGGGCCAGTGTAAGTACTGAAGTAGCAGCTCTTGTCTATCCTTGGCATTCGATGTCATTAATCCAACAAAATAAGGGCACAAATTTGTGGCCCACAAACTGCAAATGTGCCTCACAAATTTTTGGGCTTATTTTTATGGGACACATTTTGGTTTTGTGGGCCACAAACCGTATTTGTGGAGCATAAAATAAGGGGCACAAATTAAGCTTCATAAAAAATAAGGACAAATATTTGTGGGGCTTAAACAGTGTTTTTGCCCATTCCTCCTTATTTTGGACGTTGAGCGTGGTTTTCAGACCTACTGCGTTTCGGTTTTTAGTTAATGGCGGATCGAAGGCGCTTGCTACAGATCTCTGGACAGAATCTCCAATGGCAATGATGTTTGCTAATTAATGCGAGAGAATTGGGACGGGCGAACCTTTGCATATTAACCAGAGGTAAGTTTCCATGTTTCGTTTCATAACTGAGAGTGGGTTTATGGTAGTATGTGTTGCAACATGTGTCATTTCGACTCACTCGAGTCACTGTCAGTCACTCAGTCGAGTCAGTGCACAGCCGGAACTTGCGGAAGGTATCGTTCACTGGACCACTACTTCCATAGAAAGACTACTGTGATAGTAGTCCAGTGAACGATACCTTCCGCCTGTGTTCAGTCCTTTTCGGTATCTGAGCAGCTCTCGCGAGACACGCTCTTTGTTGTGTGAGTTTAGAGGGAGCGGTCAGCGACCATAAACTCTATTTAAACGAGACAGATATGCAGCAAAAGGAGGGGGGGGAGGAGGTGTCAGTAGAGGTAATGCAGGAGGAAGTGATAGCAGAGTCCCGTGGGAACGAATGCGGGGAATGAAGAGGGTTGGAGGGCAGGGGGGAGGTGATGAGTGAAGGAGAGCAGTCTGGAATGAAACAATGGTAACAGATAAGGGAGTCCGAGAGAGAGCGAGAGAGAGCGAGGACCGAAGTCATTAGTAGCAGCGCAGCGGCCAGCAAGCAAGTTCAGCGATTTTCAGTTCTGCAAACTATGGAGTTCAATTTTTCTTCTTGGGCAAAAAATCTGCCCCAACCTGTAATTGAGGTTCTGGAAAAAGAGGAGTTCACAAGCCTCAGTGCCTTGAAATATGCAGGAGAAAAGGACCTGGAAAGCCTTAAGTTAAAACGAGGCCACATAGTGGAATTAAAAGCGGCAGTGGCAGACCTGCAACAGAAGTACGGGGGAGGGCCGTTGCGTGCTGCCGACCAAGTGGCACCGCTCCAGGGTCTTCTTGGCAACATGGCCATACAGTCTGCTTCACCAGGTGAGACTTATTTACGAATTGTTGACTTCGTACCGGCTTCTATGGCGGTGGAGGAAGAGGTGACACTCGGGGGAGGTGTCACGCTCAAGCTGGCCAACAAATCAAAGTTGGAGAAAGTATCCCCCTGCCACTGGATCGTGGCAAATGCTAAAATAATGGCAAAACTCATGAACACCGCCGTGGACTTCGACCACGAAGCTTACCTCTGTTATACAGAGATGGTGGGCGAGCTCGGCGCAAGATTTTCCTGGCAGTCGGTGCTCCTTTACGATGATGAGTACAGGAAGCGCCAGTCTACCAGCGGGTTTGCTTGGGGAACCCCCAACCCCCACCTGTCCACAGTGATTCTCCGTGAGCGTGCCCAACAAGTTCCTGGCAACAAAAGCGGCAAGGCCATGACGGGAAGCGGCGGTATTCGACGACCTGTGGGACCCAGTGGGAAGGAGGTGTGCCTGCAGTACACAAACAAAGGCACATGCCTCTACGGGTCCCGCTGCAGGTTCGAACACGTGTGTGACACGTGTGGAAAGGAGCACCCCGGCAAAGACCACCAGGCGACAGCAAACACCAGTGCCTAGGATACAGCGCAGCGAACTGACAACACAACGGTAGGCCCCACCTATTCCAGCCCGTTCCCTCAATTAGATCCTCATGACTGTGCATTTTTGGGAAATCATGCATCTATTAGTGCAAAATCTCAAATGTGGCACTCAGTGCTAGAGGGCGATTGTGACAGAGAATTTTTGTTAGACGGTATACAGCACGGTTTTCGGGTAACAGAAAAACATAAAACATGTGTGTTAGCAGCAGAACAAAGCAATCATAAATCAGCGTACGATCATCGCGACGTGGTAGAACAAGAACTGTTAGATCAAATAGCAAAAGGAAATTATATAGTGGCAAGTAAGAAGCCAACGGTCGTAAGCGCACTAGCCGCGATCCCCAAAGAAGATGGTAGCGTTAGGCTAATTCATGATGCCAGCAAACCAACAGGTAGGGCAATGAACGATTACTCCATCCCTGAGTCAGTGAAGTTTCAAACAGTCTCTGATGCGTGCGCCTTAGCGAAGACAGATTATTGGTGTGCTAAAGTCGACTTGCAGTCCGCATATCGCTCAGTGTGCATCAGTCCGGATGATTATTGTGTAACGGGACTCAAGTGGCATTTCAAAGGTAAAAACAGACCGACTTATTTGTTTGACAGTCGACTTCCATTTGGTAGCAATGTAGGACCGTCACATTTTCATAGACTTTCACAGTCAATTCGCAGGTGCATGGCCAGGAGAGGCATGCCTGGTGTGTTAGCATACATAGATGATTTTCTTTTAGTAGCAGCAACAAAAGAGGAGTGCAACGACATGTTATTTTCTTTGATTAGATTATTGAGGGAACTAGGCTTCAACATTAGCTGGAAGAAGGTGGTGGGGCCCACCCAACGTATCACATTTCTTGGAGTCGACATCGACACGCGAAACAACACTCTGTCACTTGGAAGTGACAAACTGCAGCAACTGCGGCGGCGACTACTGCAATTTCGAGGAAAGAAGCGCGCGACAAAAACTCAGCTTCAAAGCATCGCGGGTTCTCTTAATTGGGCCTGTCAAGCTGTCAGAGGAGAAAAATTCTTTCTGCGGCGGATACTGGACACAATAAAACCCCTTCAGCAGCAGCGGCACAAAGCAAAGCTTTCTAGCGAATTCCAAAAAGATGTGCAATGGTGGCTTTCTTTTATGCATGTATTTAATGGAACAGTGTATTATTTCCACAATGCAAAACAGCATGTCCATGTGGACGCATGTAATATTGCAGCAGGTGCCTTTTGGCAGGGCGACTGGCAGTACACCTATTTTAAAAAAGACATGCCGGCAGCGAACAATTTACACATAAACTTTAAAGAAGTATGTGCTGTGTTACAAGCTGTGACACGATGGGCACCGATGTGGTGCGGACAAGAAGTGATTGTGCATACTGATAGCACTGTGACAAAATCAATTATCAATAAAGGCAGATCTACTAATAAGTATGTCAACAGCTTACTTCGGAAAATGGCATGGGAATGTGCTAAAGTAAACTGTAGCATTGCGGCGGTGCATGTGGCCGGTTGTGTAAACATTATGGCTGACACTATTTCACGTCTTCACGAGCCTAGGCGGCGCGAAGAGTTAGTGCGGCTGTTGACTTTCTGGCACCGGGGGAGACCCCCCAACGTGAACCTGTGTGATCATATGTCTGACCAAGCCCTTGTGTTCCTTCTTTCCAGATGAAGGATGCGAATAATGTTTATGTAAACATTGTAAACAAGACATTGTGTTCTTGGGCGGCGTGTTTGGTGTGTTTTTTCTTTGTGGAGTTCTCCAAAAAATCGAACTTGTTCCAGGACAACGGGAATCTTGATCCCGATAAGCAGCTTACACGAGATCGCGTGGTGATTTTGGAGACGGACAGTGTGTCAATAACTTTTCAATGGAGTAAGACAATTCAGCGTAAAGAACGCTCCGTGGAAACAAAAAGGGCTTCCTGCAATCCCTTCACATCCTTTATGCCCAGTGTCCGCAGTGACTGATATGTTTCATGTTTTTGGGACCGATGGGCCCCAAGGCGCAGGTTTTTTCCGATCAAAGGATCTGATTTCAATAAGAAACTGCGTGTAACTGCTGCTGTTGCTGGAGGGGATTTCTCTAGTCACAGTTTCTGGCGGGGCGGCGCCGCGGGGGCGTTGAGTTGTGGTGTGCCGGGTGAAATCGTCAAGGTGATGGGGGACTGGAAAAGCACTGCTTACTTAGGTTACTTAGATCAGCTGCCGCCCAAGGTGATTGACTCGTATAGATTGCATATAGTCCGCAAAACACCTTCATCTATTACAATATAACAATCCTAACAAAATATTACCACTTCTTGAATTGGGCGGAATAACGAGTGTTAATTACTTCCTATTTGGGATTTATCTCTGTACAATGTTATCTTTCATGGTCATTGTCAGATGGTATTTTTCTCTGAAGTAAACTGCCCTCGTTACTTGGCCCAAATCAAATAAACCTTTTGGCTACGTATGTTGGTACGGAAGCGCGAGTCTGTGTGTGTGTGTGTGTGTGTGTGTGTGTGTGTGCAGTGCGTGCGTGCGTGTAGGTGTGTGTGTGTGTCTGCGCGCGCGCGTGTGACGGTGTCTGTATGCGTGTGTGTATTAGCCAGGGACAGTTGCCTAGTGTTCTACAATTGCAGCTAGGGGGGGGGGGGGGGGAGCATTAGTGAGTAGTTTAAGTGTGAGTTTAGAGGGAGCGGTCAGCGACCATAAACTCTATTTAAACGAGACAGATATGCAGCAAAAGGAGGGGGGGGAGGAGGTGTCAGTAGAGGTAATGCAGGAGGAAGTGATAGCAGAGTCCCGTGGGAACGAATGCGGGGAATGAAGAGGGTTGGAGGGCAGGGGGGAGGTGATGAGTGAAGGAGAGCAGTCTGGAATGAAACAATGGTAACAGATAAGGGAGTCCGAGAGAGAGCGAGAGAGAGCGAGGACCGAAGTCATTAGTAGCAGCGCAGCGGCCAGCAAGCAAGTTCAGCGATTTTCAGTTCTGCAAACCCCCCATCCACCCCCCGGCATCCACCTATTAGTTTTGTTGACGGTTCGCTGCGTGCATTGTGTACCCCCCTTTTGGAGATGATTGCATTTGCTTTGAACATCGCGAGAACTTCGAACTTTGGCTTGTGCAGCTCGCACGAGATCGCTGTACCGCATGCTTTGCTATGCTCTGAAGTTTGCGAGAGATCACGAGAGCTTGGAATACTGATAGGGTCTATTGTCCACTTTACTACTATCACAGAAAGACCACTGTGATAGTAGTAGTCTAGTGGACGATACATTCCGCCTGTGGTCAGTCCACAGGCGCAAGGTATCGTTCACTGAACCAACACGTAAATAGCTGCTCTGTACAGGGATTTTGTCATTAATTTGAAAAAGAAGATTACCACTACCACGTTTTTGCAACATCTTTTCAATGTGCATTATCATAATATTTTATACATTCCTTTTGTTTTTAAAGATTAAGTCTAACTTGAAATACTCAAATAGGTAATCTTCTGATCGGTTCCCAATTATTTTATTGCAGGTTGGCATCAATCAGAAGAGAACTAGAGCTACATGTTCAACTTCAAGGTCTCCTCTCAGCTGAAAAAGCCAACCGATTGCTGCATGATCTTGAGGCTGTCACTGACAGAAGTAAAATATTTGATGCCACTGCCGCAAATCAGGTAAGAGTAAGGCGAAGAGGTTTTATTATGTACAACTGTCAGTGTTATGATGTACAGTGTGTTTTTTTCCTTCCCCTCCCTCACGAGTCACATTCTCAAGTTCTGGTCAGAATAACTCATATGGAGGTGTTTGTGCATGTGTGACTGTGAGCAAGACTGAGAGAGTGTTTTCATTTTATTTTTATAATTCATGTTCAGGGATAATAATAAAATAATGAACACCTACTGACTTAGAGTCATTAAACCACAGAACTGCTCGAACCTCTTAGCTTTATTTCACCAGTATGATGATCATGCAGTTCCTCCAGTATTAGAATCATTACTAATACTAGAAGCGCATGACTTTCAGTGTGTCCCTTTAAGTTTAATAAAGTACAATGTATTGCTGTAAACAGTCACTCACTCACTCACTGTCAGGATATCTCATTCTCAGTGAAACTGTGTGTCAAGTTCTATTATTTTTTTCCTTTGTGCTCTACACACATGCATACATGTTATACATATAATATATATAATATACATATGTTATGCACACATCAACATGTCTACATTGTATGTCTGTCACTCTATCAGTCTATGTGAACACATTCAGTTCACTGATTTTGTCAAAACTTCACTAAATGTAAAAGGACTTATAAAATTTTATATTCTAGAAAGATATCAATGCCACTGTCCCTCAGTATCATAAGAATCAAGCGTTAATGTTGGTTTGGTCATCTGTTGTCATTTTTATATTTAGTCAAGTTTTGACTAAATATTTTAACATCGAGGGGGAATCGAAACGAGGGTCGTGGTGTATGTGTGTGTGTGTGTGTGTGTGTGTGTGTGTGTAGAGCGATTCAGACTAAACTACTGGACCGATCTTTATGAAATTTGACATGAGAGTTCCTGGGTATGAAATCCCCATACGTTTTTTTCATTTTTTTGATAAATGTCTTTGATGACGTCATATCCGGCTTTTTGTGAAAGTTGAGGCGGCACTGTCACGCCCTCATTTTTCAACCAAATTGGTTGAAATTTTGGTCAAGTAATCTTCGACAAAGCCCGGGGTTCGGTATTGCATTTCAGCTTGGTGGCTTAAAAATTAATTAATGACTTTGGTCATTAAAAATCGGAAAATTGTAAAAAAAAATAAAAATTTATAAAACGATCCAAATTTACGTTTATCTTATTCTCCATCATTTGCTGATTCCAAAAACATATAAATATGTTATATTCGGATTAAAAACAAGCTCTGAAAATTAAATATATAAAAATTATTATCAAAATTAAATTGTCCAAATCAATTCAAAAACACTTTCATCTTATTCCTTGTCGGTTCCTGATTCCAAAAATATATAGATATGATATGTTTGGATTAAAAACACGCTCAGAAAGTTAAAACAAAGAGAGGTACAGAAAAGCGTGCTATCCTTCTTAGCGCAACGAATACCCCGCTCTTCTTGTCAATTCCACGGGCACTGCCTTTGCCACGGGCGGTGGAGTGACGATGCTACGAGTATACGGTCTTGCTGCGTTGCGTTGCGTTCAGTTTCATTCTGTGAGTTCGACAGCTACTTGACTAAATATTGTATTTTCGCCTTACGCGACTTGTTTGTTGTTGTTGTTGTTTTATGGGGGAGGGTGCAGTGTGTAAATTCATCTGGTTCTGTGGACAGTGTGTTTGTTGTTCCTCCACATAGGTAAATATCATACTGCATGTAGCTACTAATACTACTTGTCCTGTCAACTAACTGTTTTAAATTTGGTGCTCAGAGGAATGTTACCTCAGCCAATATTATATATTACAGGTTGGCATCGATCCGGCACAGTGGAAGAAGCAGATTGATTCCTTCATGATCCGGAGGCTGTCAAGACTCAAATGGGAAATATTTCATGCTAATGGCAATTCAGGTAAGAGTTTTGCTACATGATCATATTGTGTTTTATCCTCCCTCTCAGTCTCAAGTTCTGGTTACATTCTGACTGTTGGTGTGTGTTTGTGTATGAGAACCGAAGTGTGTGTGTGTGTTTGATTTTCCCTGGCCAGTCAGGAGAGCTGCCAGACATTAATAGTAATAATACCTGCAGATTTTTCTAGCCCTGCAGATTGATGTTACAGACCTTTGCTTTGCTTTTTGAATTTGATAGCAAGCGCTGACTGGGAATGTGTCTTCTATATTTCATATATTTTAAATTGAAGTAGGCATTAGAACTTGTCTACCAGGGAATTAGAATGTTTACGCTCTTGGCATTGATGTGGGTTTAGTGTGTGTGTGTGTGTCAGTTACAAACACAATTTACTCCTTACTCATACTTAAAACTTGTTCTTGTCATTGTGTTTGGATTTAAGATCAGTTCCTTTGTCATTCATTTGTCAGTAGGGACAGAAGATGACGAAGACCTGGCCAGAGAATGTGGATGAAAAGCAGTGCTATCCAAGTCCAGCTGTGATTGATGGGGAAACTACTGCAACAGCGGCAGTAAATGTCCACTCAGTATTGGTTGTACTGAGCATTATAACTTGTTGCTATTGTAAATTTGTGTCAATGTTTTAAAGGCCCACTACGCCTCATTTAAAAAGTTGTCCTCACGAGCTCACCTTTAACATGGGATAAGACCATCCCTCCACTTTGTCACAGACCAAAAATCAACACTTTGACTGCTTTCTATAGTGAGGTAGATGTTTTGGTGGTTTCTGCATAGAGAGCCTTGAGGGAGCCTTGAGGGAGTTCATTTTTGGTATGCAACTATTAGTGCCCGTATGGTCTTATTTCATGTAAAAGCCTCGGGGATGTCGTCAGGCGTCGGGGATTGAAAGGCTCAAATGTCTGATTCACATAGCCGCATGGCGGTCAGATGTCCTATCGTTTTGAACTGAGCGCTGTCATTGTCCGATAAGAACTCCATTCCTTCGGACAGCGCACTATTCTATATTTTTCTCTCAAGATACACATTTTCAAAAAGCAACCGAGCACTCTCGCGTACATGTGCACTGAAGTTGTGCAGTGCGGATCTTGTGTTTTCGGGAATTCCAAACCGTTTGTGAGATGGGCTATTTGGGTACACCTGTCTGCACATTAAAGTTAGGAGTACGGGAGACAACTCCAACTGACCATAAGTCTTGCGTCTGCTTTTGGTTTCAGTTCGAGACATTTTGACGAAGCGCATTGAATTATGCCACCGAAATAAAACTAAGGCCTGTCCACTTTCAAAAACTGCTCGGTCAAAGTAAAATCTTACATTTTGTTAAGGAAATGTGCGGCAGTAAAATTGAATTTGGAGAATACATGGAATAACCTGGTTTTCTGGGAAGTGACATAACAATAAATAGAACAATTGTGAATACTTCTTCTTCTTCTTCTGTGTTCGTGGGCTGAAACTCCCATGTACACTCATGTTTTTGCACGAGTGGATTTTTACGTGTACCCCCCGCGGGTTAGGGGGAGTCCCATATTATTTGGGACGAGAAAGAATTTACCCGATGCTACTCAGCATGTCGTAAGAGGCGACTAACGGTTCTGTTTCTCCTTTTACCCTTGTTAAGTGTTTCTTGTATAGAATATAGTCAATGTTTGTAAAGATTTTAGTCAAGCAGTATGTAAGAAATGTTAAGTCCTTTGTACTGGAAACTTGCATTCTCCCAGTAAGGTCATATATTGTACTACGTTGCAAGCCCCTGGAGCAATTTTTTGATTGGTGCTTTTGTGAACAAGAAACAATTAACAAGTGGCTCTATCCCATCTCCCCCCTTTCCCCTATCCCATCTCCCCCCTTTCCTCGTCGCGATATAACCTTGAATTGTTGAAAACGACGTTAAACACCAAAAAAAGAAAGAAAGAATTTTTACGGAATTATGACCGTTTTTACCCCGCCATTTAGGCAGCCATACGCCGCTTTCGGAGGATTATGAATACTGATCGACATAGAGTGCCGTTGCTATGGAAACAGTCGTTACATTGGATTTCTAGGAACATCATACATCAGAAATTCCTAATATTTGGCACAAAGATGGACATGTATCAATCTACAATCATATAGAACGATTTTTTTTACAACAGACTACAGTTGAATTTTGATATCTTTTGTCATAAGAATGAACGAATTTCTCACAGCATATTCATTACAATAATTAATTTAAATTCAACTGTAGTTGTTTAAAAAAAAACCAAACACGTTCTATATGATTGTAGATATAGTACATGTGCCAAATATTATAACTTTCTGATGTATGATGTTGCTGTAAAGCCGTTTTCTAGAAATCCCATATGACGCTGTAAATGCCAGCAACAGCAGTCAATATTCATCCACAATGTTTTCATTCATTTTAATAAGTCACTTCAATAACTGCCCAGAAAAAAGTTATTCCTTGACTGTATTCTTCAAGTTTAAGTTTGGTAATTTTACTGCCGCACATTGCCTTAAGTCATAAATAAAGGGTTCCAGTAACATACCATTCTTCCTTATTGATTATGAACTTTGGAAGGTTAGATGTTGGATCTGTTTTTAAAAAATATTTCCTTGATGTGTTGTACTAAGATCAACCGTCTGCTTGGACATACACTATAGATCCACTACCTGGCTGCTGTCTGCGGAAAATCGATTAATTCATAGAAAAATTTGCCTTACAGGGAAGCAGCTAGCCGGTTGACTGTACAGGTGTTTGTGTAGAGGTGTTCTTATTGCATGTTCAAGCCAGGACAAATGGTGACCTGAAACATTTACATATGTTTGCAGGACTGCTACTTTTAAGCTTAGGTGCAAGTGTGATGATATATTTGTTTGACTGATTATGGGCATTAAAATAAAACTGCAAAAAGAATACTTATACTTGAGATCTGATTTTGTGTGTGTCTGTGTGTGTGTGCGCATGAGGGTGTGTGTGGGCCGTTTGACATACTTGCAGAAGAAACAAACAGAGGTAACTGATAAACTGCATTTTATTAACACAAAGATGTAAACAAAGTGAGTTCACACATTTCACAAAAGTAAAACAAGGCAGTCTCACATGCATTCACAATATTTAGTACTCGCATGAATGGCCAAAGATTATAGGCTGAGAATGCAAGTTCTAAATTGGCACATTTGTACATGTAGCTGCATCCGCTAGACATATATATTATCCATCTTACAATAAAAAATACCTAGTGGTTAGGACATCGGCCTAAACATCTCTAGGTCCTATACTGTTCAAAAAAAGAAACGCATAGCTTGTAATATTTGGTTAATTTAGTTATATGGCTACAAGGATATCCACCAAACTGCAGAAAATGTTTATCTGGTCGTCGACCTTTCGTCCATTGCCACAAGTGAGCTCTGCACGTGACGCATGCGTTATCAGTGGCTACAATGTCAAAATTGCTCATTTGGCATGACCACTCGTCATGCTTCAGTGTAATCTCGTGAAACTCGGGGAATATTGAGCTCTCACCATGTCTTCCAAAACCCATAAAAGCGGATTGTTCACCACAAAGAAATCAGACGACAATTCAGCGACGAAAGATGGCCCGATTGAGCAGAGAAGACCGCCAAATTGCATTGGGTCGTTTACAAGCAGGCCAAAGTCAAAGTGCAATCGCCAGGCACTTCCACGTGTCCCAGAGCACCATCAGTAGACTGTGGATCAGGTTTCAAGCCACTGGCTCCGTTGCTGACTTGCCACGAGCGGGAAGACCAAGGGCGACAACTGCTGCTCACGACCGCTTCATACGGCTCCGCCACCTCCGGAATCGTTTCTTGTCGGCCTCATCTTCTGTCCAGGCTCTCCCCGGGCCACACCGATTATCGTACCAGACCGTGCGGAACCGCCTGCATGAAGCTGGTTTGAGAGCTCGCAGACCTCACAGAGGAGCTGTCCTTACCCGCCGCCATCGCCAGAACCGAGTGCAGTGGGGCAACCAGCACCTTCGCTGGACCGTCCGGAATCACTGGAGACACGTGTGGTTCAGCGACGAGTCCTACTTCCTGCTCCAGCGACATGATGGTCGGAGGAGGGTCTACCGGAGAGTAAACGAACGTTACGCGCCCAACTGTGTGGATGAGGCACCCGTTCATGGTGGTGGAGGCGTCATGGTGTGGGGGGCGATCAATACCGCTGGAAGGAGCACCCTGGTGCACGTCCAAGGGCGCATAACTGCCCAGCGATACGTGGAGGAAATTCTGCGCCCACACGCCCTTCCTCTTCTGGCTGACCAGGATGCCATATTCCAGCAGGACAACGCTCGCCCGCACACAGCACGACTCACCACCCAGTTCCTCACCGACCACCATGTCCAGGTGCTTCCCTGGCCATCCATGTCGCCAGACATGAACCCGATAGAACACATCTGGGATGAATTGGACAGACGTGTGCGCAGGCGAGAAGAAGCGCCGGCAAATCACCGCGATCTATTGCAGGCACTTCAGGAGGAGTGGGACACCATCCCACAGCAAGATATCCGGCATCTGATCCAGTCCATGCCCAGAAGGTGCCGGGCAGTTGTTGCTGCTCAAGGCAGTCACACCCCCTACTGACTTGACAGCCTCGGCACCCAATCGTATTGATTGACTGATTGATTTGAAGATGCAAATGAACTGTGTGTGCATTCAACTGTGTCCATACCAAATTTCAAAAACATAATCTAAATATTGGATTTTCTGTTAATTTTTTCGAAAAATAAAACAAATTTGGCAAGTAGCAACTATGCGTTTCTTTTTTTGAACAGTATAGGTTCGAATCTCTGCAGAGGCATTTAATTTTTCCCCTTGGTTGAAATAAAAATGCTCAATCAAGAGAGAGCAACCGTAAAGTTACCAGGGTAAAAGTAAAGCGTTGAATGCAGCTATGAAGGTCATGCCAGCAGTGTGGGTCAAGATTCAGGCCGCCTTCTATGCACAGAATTCGGTGTAGGATTCTCAGCTCTATCTTTACAAACACATAATCCCCAATAGTCATACAGTAGAACCCCCCTTTTAAGACCTTGTTTTCTCAGACTTTCTGTTCATAACCTCTGTAAATGAGACAGTGACAAAAGGTCAGGTGTCATGTCTACTGTCCCGAATGACACACGATTGCTGACATTTCACCATTGCCAAAAGAATAAACAAATAAGAAATAGGTAGAAAATGAATGTGAAAACTGACTTTAATTGGTGATCAGTATGTTCTATACCACTAACAAATAATCTACTTACACATAGCTGTTTGGCAAATGTATGTTGCATGGGACACACTGACATGAAAGTGGAAGATGTTTTTCCCTCTAGAGAAACTACATATCAAGTTACACTTTTTGTGCTCTTCCATTCCAGTTGGCAATCAATTGTTAACGCATGTTATTAGAAAAAATAGAACGAAAACAGATTAGATAGAATGAAAAATGTACTGGTTATGTCATTTGGGACATACTGACATGAAAACGTCACCTTTTGTCATTGTCTCAAATTTTAAATTTTAAGACCTGATTTTCTCAGATTTTTGGAGGTCTTAAAAGGGGGGTTCCACTGTAGCTGTAAGACATAATTTTGTTTAAAACTCTTATGCCTTTTGAGGGAAATAAATTAATAAGAAAAGACATCACCACACTAAGAAGTCAGGGTGCTGACTTTTGCTATGTGACCAAGTGGAAGGATTTTCTTATCCCATGCAAAAAGCCTGATGAAGGTCTGACACAGTGAGGTGAAGTGTTTTGATGAGGCAGAGCAGGCCTTTAAAAAATAAGTTCACCACATCCAAGTGAAAGACACAATCTTGGCAAACTGTATTACAAAAGCAACATTTCAGCACAACATAAGAATGAATTGAACCATCCAGGATGCACCAGAACGACCCAAAAACAGAATCAATGAAAATCTTAAACAAGATAAAGTACTGACTAGGATTCAAAGGAAGAAAAATTCATGGGTTAACACATTTCATGTGCATAATGCAGTTAAAAGATCTAAATTCTAATATTGCAAACAAAGTCTATACATGAACACGCATTGACCGAAACATACACACACATCTCCCAAAGCTAAGCCTGTGTGTAAAATACTGCCTGTGAACAGCTTAACTTAAAGCACTCAAACAACATAAAAGTCTAAGATAATACCACTTTATGTAGTAAAAACAAACAAACCGCTGTTTGCTGTGAGAAAATATCTGCATACCAAACACTACCTGTATTTAGTTGAATTGACAACTTACATTTATAAGTCAAAATGTACCCTTTGATCCACATCGCACCACACATTATTTGTGTAGAATGTTATTGTTAATGTGTTACATGTTCATTTCACCACTAAGGCAACAGAAAACCTAGAGCTGTAAGTGTCAGCATATTCAGATGGACTATATTAAAGCAGTTCTGGTAGCTCCGTCAGCACAGAATGGACTGAATCTGATCATCATCCTCAGCAAAGCCAGGCACTACTCTGCAAGCTGCCTGCACATCATATCTCGGCACCTCACTTCCTGGAAAATAAAGAAAATGTATTACTGAGCACATCCAGACTTTGCTGTGCACTGATGGGGATATGTTTTGGGTATCGAGAAGAGGGTGCGGGAAGGTAGGTAGGAGGTAATACTTGTTCTTCACAAGATCAGTGGGATGGAGAATGGTGGGGGTGATACTGACAGTGACAACTATGAACTAAACTGTAAACCTTATTCTGTAATATTACAGGTGCCATCATTTCTTCCTGTGAAAACCATTTATTTCATGGATATAATAGATATATATATACTTTCATCATTAAAATTAAAAAGATAATCTTTCATCATTAAAATTAAAAAGACTTCCTCACAAGAACCTTTCTAACGACATGATATCTTGTTATGCTGCTGATGTGAGCGGCTTTTCTGGAATGTGATGGAAAGTTACTATTTTTTTAAATTCAGCATGAGCCTTCATCCCACACACATTCCCTATTTAGCGTTGACACCTTACAGTTTTGTTGAGAAATGTGATGTGAATTCATTCAGAAAATTCTAACTCTGCGCAGGGGCAGTCAGGGTGTTGGATGTAGAAGTAGGTATCCAAGTACACAGGCGGTATTACAATTTACATTGTAACTCTTATTCCATGTAAAAAAAAAACTATAAAAATACAACTTGCCAGATCTGTGATTGTGAACCAAGGAAAGGACTGACTGTATTTAAAATAATTCCAGTAATGAGTAAATCTTTCATTCTAGCTATTTCATGTTTTACTTTCTTGCATCACAATAGTTCAATGTTCATACAAACAGTATAATGCACTTTATGAGTATAGGGTTGCAACAAACTTTAAGATGGGAAGGAGAGAGAAAATAAAGATATTTGTACCATTATGTATATAAAGTACATCATACCAATTACCATGCACAATATTACTATGCATCTTCAAATACATGTATGAATAATTTCATCTACAAAGTACTTGTTATTCAATTTACAAAGAACAAAAGACTGCTGAATGATCTACATCAGTACATGTTTATAGCTTCAGACTACCATCACCAATACCCAATGTTACATATATTTTACCATACAGATTTGACAAGCAAAAGCTGTAAGTGGTAAAGAAATGTGTAACTTACTCTTCAGGAGTAGTCTGTAATGTAAAGCACCACGCCAAGTCATCCTGATATCTCTCCAGTACATGCATCCATGTTTAAAGGTAAACTGTTGGAACTGGAAGACAGGAGCTGTATGAATGATGCACATCATCTCTGGTTTCTCGGGAGGCCTGAAAACAACCATAACAATATTATCATAACTATTAACATGTCTTGAAAATGAAATAAGTACTATTTCAACTTCACTATCAGACGATTCAGAGCAAAATCACTAATTCAGTAATTGTTTTGTTTATTCTTTTACAACCATAGTTCATACACTGATACAGCAGCATTTGATTATGTGCATACAGATTAAAGATCAAGCATATTTTTCTAAACTTGAGTAAAAAAAAGAACAGAACAAGCACACACTCTGTGACTCACACTCACAGTCACATCCAGTTACTCATTAACACACACATACACAACAGATGAATCTTGCTCAGTTCTACAAGGGCCACGTTTGCTATGGTCATGTCTTGGATTTTAAAAACAATAACTTACCTGCTAAGTGCTTGTTGATCCAAACCGATGATTGAAAATCAGTGAGAGTAGTGTAGAACAGTGCGATTCATCGCCAACCTCCCCATTCAAGGCAGACCGTGTCCAAAATCAGCTGTATCATTCACATCCCGATTGAATTCTTTCAGAAGGGCAGTCGGTGTTTCAACTTCTTTGTCGGTATATTTCTCTGGTGGACGTGTTGAACTGCCAAATATTAGATTGTTTTCAATAATATCAGTCACGACGGCCGCCATGTTTTTTGTCATCAATACTATTCATGTACTCCACTAAGGAAGAGCGTTTTATTGTGTCTTAAAACCGACTTCTCGGGAAAGTGATCAATCGAATTTTATGGTCCACAAAAACTTGCTTCATATTTTATTTAAGGGCTACTTTTATTTGCCTTTATTTTTATGGGGCACATTTTGTGCCCCACATTTTGTTTTGGCCTTCATTTTGTGGTCCACAAACTGGAAATGTGTCCCACAAATTTGTGGGCTTATTTTTGTGGTCCACAAACTGGAAATGTGCCCCACAAATTTGTGGGCTTATTTGTTGGATTAATGACATCGAATGCCAAGGATACTTGTCCATATCTTTCTTTCACCCCCCCCCCCCCCCCCCCGTCTACTCCACACCTGCTATTAATAAGAGGACGACGCATTTTGTTAGGTGAAACAAACCAGATTTGAGTTTATGCTCTCAAGTCTACATTTTGTGCCTATTTTGTGTGTGCTAGATACATTGTTTTTTAACAGTGTGCTCTGTGTAGCGTGTTGCATGCTGCCTGTGCACGATGTAGAGCATTGGTCTGTGCTCTGTAGTATGTTTCCCTTTGAAGGTGTGTGTGTGTGTGTGTGTGTGTGTGTGTGTGTGTGTGTGTGTGTGTGTGTGTTTGTAAGTGAGTGTTTGTGTGTGTGTGTGGTTTTTTTTAAGTGTGTGTGTGTGTGTGTGTATGTGTGTGTATGTGTGTGTGTGTGTGTGTGTGTGTGTGTGTGTGTGTGTGTGTGTGTGTGTGTGCGTTCAAGCGTGTGTGTTCTCCCCTCCTATCTATCCTTTTTCGTTCTAATTATCCCCAGACCCCTTCTTTGTCGCGCCCATTTCCAATTTTGAGTACAAAACAGCAGCAAAAAACAACAAACAAAGATCTGGTTTATACTATTAACACAAACTCGCCGACTAATGCTTTTTTTATATTGTACAGTATAACATGTTTTTATATACAGCATAAAGACTGTCCTCCTCAATCTGGTAAACATGTGACCGACACTCATTGAAATCCAAACCCAAGACGATGCGAAAAGAGGGAAAGAGTCGTAGGGAGGGCAAGTCGACCCACTCGGGTATGTCGTCCCCCCTCGATTTTGAGAACATGACACTGCAGGGGTGATTATCATCGATTTCATAAGCCAGAGTTACCCAACCTGAATCAGTTGAAGAAAAAAAATGTCGAAATAAACGGGCCCAGCAAAGCGGTAAGTCTTTGTCAATTTTGATGGTTTCCACTTTAAAATTGTTGCACGAAAAAAAACAACAGTCAGTGCATGGGAGCCGCTGATTCGTAAAATGCACCAGATCTGCGAAAAAGCTTTGGCTTTCATAACAACTAGTCGAAAGTTATAGATCTCAGGCTATGGTAAATAGCAATGTTCAGCGAGTACCATGATCGGGTAAATCGTCCCCCCCTTTGTCGTGTAACTCGACCCGGGTCACAATACCCGACTATGGGTCCATATCACTCTCTCGTCTGTGTAGACTCTTTAATCTCCAAGAAATAGTGTCAGATGAAGAACCCGTAAAAGTTCTTTGTATGTATTTGAAATAAAAGTGAACGTAGCCTTAAAAAAATAATATTCGAAGTTGTGTGTTGATTAATTAATTAAGAGAGAGAGAGAGAGACAGAGACAGAGAGAGAGAGAGAGAGAGAGAGAGAGAGAGAGAGAGAGAGAGAGAGACAGAGACAGAGACAGAGAGAGACAGAGACAGAGACAGAGAGAGAAAGAGAGAGACAGAGAGAGAGAGGGGGGGGGGGGGGGTGCGCTTTCCCGTCATTGGAAGTGCGCGTATACTACCAGGCCTATTAAACTATTTCACGTTCACGCAACCTGAAATGGGCGACACAAATCAATTACAAGTCCAATTTGTAAATATATTTTCCCATTTGCTTCGCTTTGAACCAGAGCAACTAATAAGTATAGATGTTTGAACATCTATCCCTCCAAATACTCACCCTCCCTGCATAGCCAAGACGTCGATCGACTTCTGACGTAGGCCGACTCATTATGACGTCATTCTCACTTCCGATTAACAAAACTGACACAGAAAAGTTACTTCAGTCAATTTCATATGTCGAGGTGATGCTATTGGGTAATATGAACAACCTTTTCCACCTGGACGAATTACCCGCCCCCCCCATGGACGAGTTGCCCTCCATGGAGGGCAAGTCGTCCATGCTTCAGGATTTTTTTCTTTTATATTTTATTTAAAAACCGTGCCAGTTGGATCGTTCATATTCCACACAACGCTTACACGAAAGAGAACACACCAGGTTTTACAACAAAAACAATCTTTTTTTTAAAAAGACGAGAGGTATAAGCTGCATTTGTTAGAGGGGTCGACTTGCCCTCCCTTCCCCTACATAGAAAAACAATTTAATGAATCGTGATATCTCGAGATTAGTTGAATTGTATGGCGTACATTTTTTGTGTAAACAGGATGTGCTGTCTTTTCTTTTTCCACTGATGTACCGTTTACATTGCAGGGCGCAAACAAAGCCATCACCATGGCAACGGCAGCTGTAACGACCGCAGCACCCAGTGACATGGAGTGTACAGTATGCCATGAACATTTCACACTTCCCAGAATCCTCCCTTGCGGCCATCTTCTGTGTCGGGACTGTCTGGTCACATGGTTAAACGCACAACCGGAAGCCAACTGCCCCCTGTGCAGATGTGAAATCGTGGATCCCAAGCAGCACAAGGGTAAGAGCTTTGAAGACATCGCTGACGGGTTTCCGTGTGACTTTGCGATGGCGGCCTTGGTTGAAGCGGACCGTGTGCTTTCTAAGCAACACGAGTGTTGTGTGTGTGTCGACAAGGCGGCGGTGGA
>NC_090259.1:13230664-13241310 GCF_037325665.1 Littorina saxatilis
TGTCTCTGTGTGTCTCACCGCCTGTCTGTCTCTGTGTGTCTCACCGCCTGTCTGTCTCTGTGTGTCTCACCGCCTGTCTGTCTCTGTGTGTCTCTCACTGTGTGTCTCTGTCTGTCTCTGTCTGTCTCTGTATGTCTCTGTGTGTCTCTGTGTGTCTCAGTCTGTCTCTGTATGTCTCTGTGTGTCTCTGTGTCTGTCTCTGTCTGTCTCTGTCTGTCTCTGTCTGTCTCTGTATGCCTCTGTCTGTCTCTGTCTGTCTCTGTCTGTCTTTGTCTGTCTTTGTCTGTCTCTGTCTGTCTCTGTGTGTCTCTTTATGTCTCTGTCTGTCTCTGTCTGTCTCTGTATGTCTCTGTATGTCTCTGTCTGTCTTTGTCTGTCTTTGTCTGTCTCTGTCTGTCTCTGTATGTCTCAGTCTGTCTCTGTCTGTCTCTGTCTGTCTCTGTCTGTCTCTGTATGTCTCAGTCTGTCTCTGTCTGTCTCTGTCTGTCTCTGTATGTCTCTGTATGTCTCTGTCTGTCTTTGTCTGTCTTTGTCTGTCTCTGTCTGTCTCTGTCTGTCTTTGTCTGTCTCTGTATGTCTCTGTCTGTCTCTGTCTGTCTCTGTGTGTCTCTGTGTGTCTCTGTCTGTCTCTGTCTGTCTCAGTCTGTCTCTGTCTGTCTCTGTCTGTCTCTGTCTGTCTCTGTCTGTCGCTGTCTGTCTCTGTATGTGTCTGTGTCTCTGTGTGTCTCTGTCTGTCTCAGTCTGTCTCTGTGTGTCTCAGTCAGTCTCTGTCTGTCTCTGTCTATCTCTGTCTGTCTCTGTATGTCTCTGTGTCTCTGTGTGTCTCTGTCTGTCTCAGTCTGTCTCTGTCTGTCTCTGTCTGTCTCTGTCTGTCTCTGTATGTCTCTGTGTGTCTCTGTCTGTCTGTCTCTGTCTGTCTCAGTCTGTCTCTGTCTGTCTCTGTCTGTCTCTGTATGTCTCTGTGTCTCTGTGTGTCTCTGTCTGTCTCAGTCTGTCTCTGTCTGTCTCTGTGTGTATCTGAGACTGTGCCAAAAGGTGACGTTTTCATGTCAGTATGTCCCAAATGACATCACCAGTACATTTTTCATTCTATCTAATCTGTTTTCGTTCTATTTTTTCTAATAACATGCGTTAACAATTGATTGCCAACTGGAATGGAAGAGCACAAAAAGTGTAACTTGATATGTAGTTTCTCTAGAGGGAAAAACATCTTCCACTTTCATGTCAGTGTGTCCCATGCAACATACATTTGCCAAACAGCTATGTGCAAGTAGATTATTTGTTAGTGGTATAGAAAATACTGATCAACAATTAAAGTCAGTTTTCAAATTCATTTTCTACCTATTTCTTATTTGTTTATTCTGTTGGCAATGGTGAAATGTCAGCAATCGTGTGTCATTCGGGACAGTAGACATGACACCTGACCTTTTGGCACAGTCTCATCTGTCTGTCTCTGTTTCTCTGTCTGTCTCTGTCTGTCTTTGTCTGTCTCTGTTTCTCTGTCTGTCTCTGTCTGTCTCTGTCTGTCTCTGTCTGTCTCTGTCTGTCTCTGTCTGTCTCTGTATGTCTCTGTATGTCTCTGTCTGACTCTGTATGTCTCTGTGTCTCTGTGTGTCTCAGTCTGTCTCTGTCTGTCTCTGTCTGTCTCAGTCTGTCCCTGTCTGTTTCTGTCTGTCTCTGTCTGTCTCTGTCTGTCTCTGTGTCTCTGTGTGTCTCTGTCTGTCTCAGTCTGTCTATGTGTGTCTCTGTGTGTCTCAGTCTGCCTCTGTCTGTCTCTGTATGTCTCTGTCGGTCTCTGTCGGTCTCTGTCTGTCTCTGTCTGTCTCTGTCTGTCTGTCTCTGTCTGTCTCTGTCTGTCTCTGTCTCTCTCTCTCAGTCTGTCTCTGTATGTCTCTGTGTGTCTCTGTCTGTCTCTGTATGTCTCTGTATGTCTCTGTGTGTCTCTGTCTGTCTCTGTATGTCTCTGTCTGTCTATGTATCTCTCTAACTGTTTCTGTCTATCTCTGTATCTCTCTGTCTGTATTTTTCTGTATGTCTCTGTATGTCTCTGTCTGTATCTGTCGGTCTCTGTCTTTCTGTCTCTGTATGTCTCTGTCGGTCTCTGTTGGTCTCTGTCTCTGCTTCTCGTCTGATTATTATCCATGTATGTCTGTCTCTGTCTGTCTCTGTTTCTCTGTCTGTCTCTGTTTCTCTGTCTGTCTCTGTCTGTCTCTGTCTGTCTCTGTTTCTCTGTGTCTGTCTGTCTCTGTTTCTCTGTCTGTCTCTGTCTGTCTCTGTCTGTCTGTCTCTGTCTGTCTCTGTCTGACTCCCCTTCACGTGTTAAATCTCTCACCAAACCCCTTTTGTCTGTCGCTCGGTCTGCCCCTCATTAACCCACAACCTACCCCCCCCCCCCCCAACACTTGTGTGTAATTTCACAATCACCCGTTCGTTTTAAACCGTAGACTGTCTCTACACAACGGGATTTGTTTTGTCTTGTTTATCAGACTGCTGATGATATTGGCCGAATGCACATAATATAAGATGTTTGATGGGTTGTTGACAGACCAGTTTTTTTGTCTGTCCGAGGGGGAGCATATCGTCTTTTGTTTCATATTTATTGACCAAGGCCGAAGGCCGCGGTCAATAAATATGAAACAAAAGTCGATATGCCCCCCGAGGACCGACAAAAAAGCTGGTCTGTCAACAAACCACCAAACATCGTTTTTGTCATCATTTTGGTAGTGAGAAAACAAGTGCACAATCAACCCAGGGAGCCATGCTTTGAAACACGGGTACCGTGCGGATAACCACTGGCAATCAAAGATGGCGTGTGAAAGCAACTTTCTGTGTTTTTGAGTTCATTAACTATTGGGATGAATATATCAGATTTGAGGATGCACAGTTCTGTAGGTTCATCTTGGTATTCCACCCCCTCGGCTTTCTGTTGTAAATATTAAGCTGAGTGATCGAATGTGGAAGCTACGTTTGGTCAAAGGTCACAGAAGATTTGCGTCGTGCAGCGAAGGAAAAGAATCGCGATCTTGTTTCCGACTCAGTACCTCTTTGTTTTTCATTAGACCTGTCATTCTGCTTGCTCGGCTTTGTTAGATGTTTGCATATCTTGTTGCTATTTTCTTTGCTTTTATTATTGTTTCTTATTTGTGCTTCGTTTATCGATACAACGTCTTGTGCACGGGTCAAAATGTGTGTGTCAGGGGTCGTGTTTCCCCGAACGTCTGTGTATCGAAACACAGATACACGCACTCCATGACTCTGTAAGAAGACAAAACATATCGCTAGGTTTCATTTGTTTTTGATGAATGTATGACCTTTCATGAAGTAGTTTGTTTTTGTTTTATGTTTACTTTTGCCAGTTTGCCAGTTCGTTTTTGGGAACTTTGCAAAGCAGTGTCGTGTCGTCTGTTTAGGTCTGGGGAAACACCAATGAAAAGAGCCGAAGAATCCCCGAGCGTTTCTATTGGGTTTGCTTTTGATTATCCATGTATAACCTGCTTCCTGCAACTATGGTAACCGGGGATTTATTGCCTAGGGAACATGAGATTTATTTCCCAGGTGCTTGTGAATGAAAACTCGTGAAAATGATGACAATATTATATACTCGTACACACTGTAAATGGTTTTTTTAAATGTGTGTGTGTGTGTGTGTGTGTGTGTGTGTGTGTGTGTGTGTGTGTGTGTGTGTGTGTGTGTGTGTGTGTGTGTGTGTAACAGGTACAGCTAAACGAGATAAACAACACTTGGAATGACACCTTTCTGGGCGTGGTGACCAAGAGTCCTGACACCTTCACCTTGCATCGCACCTTCTATGATCCCAACCTTGCAGCGCTGTGTGTCACGCCTTACGATGTCTGCATCTTTGGTGACACGGTGAGCTGTTGACACGTGTGGTGACTGTTGTGCTGTGTGGCTACCAGGCTGGTTGGTGTGCTTTTGCTGCATCGTTTCAGTCTTGTTATATGCTTTTGCTTTCATCTATTCTAATATCATCCTTGGAATTATAGTACTGTATTAAGCTTCGTTCATTTGTTATTTTCTGGTTTGCTTTCAAAACAAGCAGTTTAAACGATGGACAGACAGACTGACACACACACACACACACACACACACACACACACACACACACACACACACACACACACACACACACACACACACACACACACAAACACACGTCTAAGCATCCTCTCTCTTGTTTTGAATATCGACGTCGTCATGGAATTTTGGCAGAACCACGTTTAGACAGCTTTTCAGCAGCATGCCAAAACTGAGTATATATAAAATGAAATTGAGTTGATATGTGTACCTGGTATGGATAGAAAGATAAGCTAGTGTTGAATCCTGTATTTTCCATTGTATTTTAGAGAATGTTTCTCGTTGAAAATGATTTACCTAGTCTTAAGCATAAAAAACATCAAAATCGCGAACAATGGAGTTACGCTAAATATCCATGGCAGGACGACGACGATATGTGTTTCTGTCTGTATCTCTGCTTGTTTCTCTCTCTTCGTATGTCTCAAGGCTGAAATTGCGACCATGGCCTTGGTGACACATTGACGGCATATGTATGTACAACTTGATAGTTTGCAAACAAGTTGGTTGAGTAAATCACAGAGAAAAACCATGATGCAGAAGACAAGAAACTCGATCAAGCAGTCAGTGCATTATTCTGACAACACTGTGTTGCAGGAAGATGCTGAGTGGTCAGTACTGAAGAAGTTAACAGCGGGCAGTAAGGTGGGACTGGCAGTGGACACGGACAGAAGTCTGCACCTCTATGTTGACGGCAAGCACCAAGGGGTTGTCGCCCCTGACATACCTACACCCTGCTACTTCATGTTTGACATGTACGCGTACTGTGCAAAGGTAATGACGTTATATCTGCTGCTTTTGTCAAGTGATGCATTTTTATTTATAGTGTACAGAAACAAAGCCGTCCAGGTTATCGTATGAAAACACCAATCCATTGCATTCCCTAATATTACTAAATGTTGAACTATGCGGTCTCCAATTGGTCTGTTTTGCAGCATGTTGTCTGTCTTGGGGTACGTATCTAGACAAGCTGTGCTGCAGGGACTGTTTGCTTAGTAGACTTGGTGTGTCTACATTAATGTTATGGCCGAGACTACTTGTGGGTCTTGCACTTGTTTATTTTCATAGAAGATAGGGTGCATCCACATTGTTTAGTGTGTGAAATATCCTCCTTTGCGATTTTACCACGAAATAGAGGAAGAGACCCGACCACTTTTCTGTTTTATGCTGATAACTAGCTTGTTTTCTAGCAAGGAAGATCCATGTTATGCTCAGTACTGAGTTTTACTTTTATCAGTTAACCGTTATCCCAATTAAAGTTAATTAGCTTTGATAAATATTGAGCAAAACATAGATGCAGAACATTTCATAACTGGTCCATATTAGGAGTCTGGGTGCCTTATATGGACCAGTGAAGAGGCCATCAGGAATTATTGTAAAAAGCCCAATATACTTCAAAATCACATGATACAAGACGAGACAGACAAATTTAAATATGCATCAGATTTATTTGGTTTGGTTTGATGAAAGTATTTCTTTAAAGACTCAGGGCCGGGTTTAAAAGCAGAGCGGAGCGTGCCACATCAGCCGGATGTCCAACCCTTTTCACAAAAAGCGCTCTCACTCGAAATACTATTTTGGAAACAAGAAACTAAAGAAACGTACCAACAATAGACAGAAACAACTTGAATGATCAACTTGCACGTAATGAAGACTTTTAGATATATTTTTTGTGAAAGCTTGATTTCTAGTTATAGGTTATCTTCAGCATACTTCATAGTGCATGACTAAAACCAGTCTTAGTCTTTTCTTTACTTCTATGTGTTGAAGGAGGTCCATGTTAGGAAACACACGCATCCCGTGAGGTTTTTCTAACTTCATAAACATTTAAGAAAATGCTAATGTTCATTTTGTGTGACCTGAAAAATTGGTTTTATCCCATCTTTTCAGGTGACCGCTCTGCCTGTGACGTCAGTTCCTTAAGTTCACCTCAGGCAACGCAGACCTTGTCTAAACTGCAGTCTTTGTCGTTGGTGTGTGTGTGTGTTTGCTTGTGTTTTTAATTATACTGTATCAAATGACCTCTCGATTCATGTGGCCTGTTGTTGCTTTGTAGCCTGCTGGGGGAAGCGTTTGGAAGCATGTGTCTTCTTTTCACAGAAACATGTCTTTGTTCATTTAATTTCGGAAACTATGTGTTTTTACCTTTTATGATAATATGATGTTATGTGTACATGTTAAAGGTAAAACATTCCAGCTGATTTGATGTGAAGAAAGGTATGGAAAAAGGTGGTCGTTATCTTCATGTATTTAAGAAAAATATGTGCTGAGTTTTTGTCATTTATGATACAAAAGAACAAGAATATGAAAGGCAGGGATGTGGCAGCTGATAAAATATTGTTGTCAGAACTTGATTTGCCAATAATAATTCTTTTTTTGGAGGGATAGTTTATAAAACTCCTTTAGTGCATGTATGGTTGTTTTGCGACAGATTGCAGCCATGCCAGGTCTACAATGGTTTAGGAAAAAAAGTCAGTTTAGAAAGGCCCTCATAAAGATAGATGTCAAGCCATTCTCGGCCCAATCTTATCTGGAACCCTGTACACTTTAAAGCCCTTTGTATGGTGTTTTTATCTAATCTAGATGAAATTGCCTCTATGGATTATGAAAATAAAATGACGGAAATTCAAGGCTTGTCATGTAGTTTTGGTATACAATATATCTAACTGGGTGTTGCAAAGTGTTAATGATAAAAGGTTTGGTTTTGCCCTACGTTACCCATTTATTATTTGCCTGTTTGACCCTGAGGGTAAGCTTGACAGCAACTCCGACCACTTTTGATGGTTTTGGATCACAATGTCTGAATAATAATGATTGGTATGTGTATGATACAGGTTGGTATGTGTATGATACAGGTAGAGGCAGAACGTATTTTAATTAGAAGATACATTGAACGTGGTATTTTAGCAGTTCGTTATGTAGTTTGTCAAAATGGATAGTTTTCATATTTTGAAAGCAAAATACCCAGGGCTTACGTAAACTTTAATTTTGTTTGTGAGATTGCAATTAAAGCCCATGAAGTTTGGTCGGGCTTTCTAGGTTGGTTACACACACATCTTGCAAAGTGCTACAGTTTCACTTTTTAGTAGAAGTCATCAGTGTATTGGTGAAATGAAAACAACAACGTTACCGTGAAGGAGAGTATGTTATCATCAAGATGGTACAATTATTGTTGACCAATATATAGTATACATGTCAACTTGTGGCGATGGTAGTTTCTGAATTGCTGTGATTAATCTTCACAGGTCTTTTTGTACTGTATGAACATAGATGATTTAGCTATTTTTGTTGTTGTTGTTGTTGTTGTTGTTGTTGTTGTTGTTGTTGTTGTTGTTGTTGTTGTTGTTGTTGTTGTTGTTAATTGTTGTTGTTACTATTAATGTTGTACCTGTTCTTCTTCTTCGTGTCATTATAAATGATTATTATTACGTGTATTGTTACTACTTATTTGTGCCATTGTTCCTTAATTTTTAGAGCCGTAGTGAATTATTTGATGTTTGTTATTGAAACAATTATGCGCGTGCTTGATAGCAACTCTTGTCAGATAGAAACAACACGCAGACGAACATTTGTATTTGAGATTTCTTCTGGTTATTTAACTAAGAACATTCTCTGCACATTATGCTTGACTGATTTATTATAGGAAGACAGGTGTTCTAGCTAAGGGTCGTCACTTCGTTTGTGCCAATGTTTGTTTGATTTTGGAAACGTCAATTACCGATCTTGTTTCTCATTTGAATTTAAGAGCTCAAAGCTCAGAATAGTTTATTTGCCTTGGGCAACGAGCCCTTCGTGCGAAAGGGTTAACAGGGAGGGGGGGCGGACAACAGGACGAACACTTCATTTGGTTGTTGTATGAAAGTGATAGGCAGCAAAATTCTCGAGGAAGACAAGTCTTGACACACTGTTGTATGCAGCTTGAACACTCTTTGGAATAAACGTTGGAAACACATTGCACTTTCAAACATTTTCTGCGTTCAATGCTAAAGAAACCTTAAAAGCAGAATTTAAATGTAATTCTAAATAAACATCAAGTGCCTATCTTAATAAGTGTGCATTCTTGCGTGTGTTTGTACATGTGTTGTGATGTGATGTGTGTGTCTTTGTGTGTGTGTGTGTGTGTGTGTGTGTGTGTGTGTGTGCATGGCAGTGAGACAGACAAAACACCTCAACTGATTATTAAAACAACAGTAAATCCATGAACATGTACAACGCAAACTGTTGACTAAAAAAACCCAGTAAAGCACTGAAAAGTTACAACTCAACTGTTTACTCAAACATCAGTAAATCCATGAAAAGGTACAACTCAACTGTTAACTCACACAACAGTAAATCCATGAAAAGTAAAACCTCAACAACTCGCTAAAACAAACAAAACAGTTCCCTTGTCGTAATATACATCTTGTTCTCGTCAACACTCATTTTACACTAAAGACACATTAAACACATAATAGAATAATCATGAATAAAGAAGAAAGACCGCATTTAATATTGTGTGTGCATAACAGCTGCGTACACATGCACCATTACAAACAGTGCACATTCTTTTGATCAGTCTTGTGATAGCTTGTCACGTGACCTTACGCCGAGACGCCCCCGAACAAGAGACACACACACTGAGCGAGTTTTGGCGTCAACTAAGGTGACTCGAGTCGAACCGGAGGTCGCAAAAACTCGGTCCGGTACGACTGGAGTGACGTCACCGGTTAACCAACTTTCAACCTTGCTTCCTGCGTAGGGTCTCTCCAGTTCCAAGATGGCTGCCAAGGCGAGGTGAGAAACTTCTGCAAATATTTTTTGACAAAGTTACGGATTGTGAGAAGACATTTGTTGTAAATCACTTAGCCTTTCAAAAATTAAGGATACTGGGTTGGATACTGTCTTGGTTTTAATGCATTTTATTTTAGCAGTGATGTTTATTTTGGGAAGAAATGAGGTCAACAGGAGTTTGGGTGCGATTTCGGCTCAAATGTACTTTAGCGCCCTGAACTTTTACCCGGCTGTTTTGCGCTCGATTTTCACGCTCACTTCTTCATTGACGTTCGAATCGATAGTTCGATGTTTTGGCATTACATTCACATCAACAATAAAACAGTACTGCTTGTTCATCATCGTCGTCCATCAACTCTCCACAACAGTAAATCCGTAACGCGCTTGTCGCCATCTTGTTGCAAGGGACGCGACTGGACACAACCCAACAGCGTTTCCGCGAAGAAAAAAACCAGACATGCGCAGTGACCCTACCGTAGCTCAACCCTGTTCCTCGCGAAAACTCGCTCACCGCTACCCGCGCAGAGCTCGCCAGAGTGTCATTGTGGGCGGATCAGACTAGTGTGTAGCTGTTTCATTCAGTTTGTTGGGTAAGTTTCATTTCTACGCTTCATGTTGTCGATCAGGTAAACACGTCGTGATACCGCTTACTGCCTGTCAGAACTAAATCAGCAAGCAAGTTAGTGCAGAAAATATATAACCTTGCGAAAAGCAGAGTGTCTGTGTTGTCACTGTGCAGCTATTTTCGGTTTCCATTTCCCAGCAATGTCGATCAATAACAATGTAGGCTACATCTGGCTACCTGCGCTGAACAAAGAACAAGGTTGAACATCGTGCACGGTGTGATACTTTCGTCGTGTTACATGTTTGAGACAGCTTCATGATTAACACTATCGGCATGATTTAAGTTGGTGAAATGGACTTTAGCACACACATTGATTTCTCTGTGTCTGTGTGAATCGCTTCACTTCCTGGTTGATCCAAGGGAGGCAATTAATCCCCCTGACATGTCAGACCTAGTTGTCGTTGGTGCAAGTTGTCTCTCTTAGACCAGTGTAAGTACTGAAGTAGCAGCTCATGTCCATATTTTTCTTTCACCTCCAGTCCACTCCACACCTGCTAGTAATAAGAGGATGACGCATTTTCTTGTGTTAAACAAACCAGATTTATTTCAAATTAAGTTTACGCTCTCAAGTCTGCATTTTGTGCCTATTTTGAATGTGCTTATTTATTTTTTAGCAGTCTGTTCTGTGTAGCTTGTTGCTGCATGTGCACGATGTAGAGAATTGTTATATCCCTTTGAAGATGTCAGTGTGTGTGTGTGTGTGTGTGTGTGTGTGTGTGTGTGTGTGTGTGTGTGTGTGTGTGTGTGTGCGTGTTTATACAAAACCACAACAAAAACAGCAGCTGCTAACAACATCTACAATAGCATTCAAACATACTCAGGTACAGGCTGATAAGCAGACAGACATGCGCACATTGAGAAAATATTTAGATAACCCGCAAGAGAAAGGCATTTGAGAAAAAAAAGAGTAAATTTTAAGGGGCTTATTGTCCGTCAGGTCTTAATTGCCTATATTGGACATGAATTGGTTTATACGATTCGAGTTTTACGCCCTCACGGCTTTTTGATGTTTGCGTGTTTAGGTGGTATCAGCCATCTGCACTTATGGTAGAATGACCAAGATCTTTAACGTGCCATTGTGGTGACACGGGGGTGGAAGATGGATACCGTCTCTGGGTCTGCACATAAAGTTGACCCGTGTCCGTCCCGGCCCGGATTC
>NC_090259.1:13241510-13249010 GCF_037325665.1 Littorina saxatilis
TGCTTGTTTCTCTCTCTTCGTATGTCTCAAGGCTGAAATTGCGACCATGGCCTTGGTGACACATTGACGGCATATGTATGTACAACTTGATAGTTTGCAAACAAGTTGGTTGAGTAAATCACAGAGAAAAACCATGATGCAGAAGACAAGAAACTCGATCAAGCAGTCTCTGCGTTATTCTGACAACACTGTGTTGCAGAAACAAGAAAAGTGGTCAGTACTGGACGAGTTAGCAGCGGGCAGTAAGGTGGGACTGGCAGTGGACACGGACAGAAGTCTGCACCTCTATGTTGACGGCAAGCACCAAGGGGTTGTCGCCCCTGACATACCTACACCCTGCTACTTCATGTTTGACATGTTCGCGTACTGTACAAAGGTAATGGCGTTATACCTGCTGCTTTTGTCAAGTGATGCATTACATTTTATTCATATTTTACAGAAACAAAGCCGTCAAGGTTATCGTATGAAAACACCAATCCATTTCATTCCCTAATGTTACTAAATGTTGAACTATGCGGTCTCCAATTGGTCTGTTTTGCAGCATGTTGTCTGTCTTGGGGTACGTATCTAGACAAGCTGTGCTGCAGGGAATGTTTGCTTAGTAGACTTGGTGTGTCTACATTAATGTTATGGCCGAGACTACTTGTGGGTCTTGCACTTGTTTATTTTCATAGAAGATAGGGTGCATCCACATTGTTTAGTGTGTGAAATATCCTCCTTTACGACTTGCCCACGAAATAGAGGAAGAGACCCGAATATGGACCACTTTTCTGTTTTATGCTGATAACTAGCTTGTTTTCTCGCAAAGAAGATCCATGTTATGCTCAGTACTGAGTTGTACTTTCATCAGTTAACCGTTAAGCCTAATTAAAGCTAATTAGCTTTGATAAACATTCAGCAAAAAATAGATGCAGAAAATGTCATAACTGGTCCATATTTGGAGTCTGGGTGCCTAATATGAACCAGTGAAGAGGCCATCGTGAATTATTGTATAAAGCCCAATATACTTCAAAATCACATGATACAAGACGTGACAGACAAATTTAAATATGCCTCAGATTTAGCTGGTTCAGTTTGATGAGAATATTTATTTAATGCAGAGCGGCGCATGTCACATCAGCCGAATGTCCAACCCTTTCCAGGAAAAGAGCTTTCACTTGAAATATTAGTATCGAAACAAGAAACTAGAGAAACGTACCCAAAATGAACAGAAAACAAGTCGCGTAAGGCGAAATTACAACATTTAGTCAAGCTGTCGAACTAACAGAATGAAACTGAACTCACTGCATTTTTACAGCAAGAGCGTATACTCGCAGCATCGTCAGTCCACCGCTCGATGCAATGGCAGTGAAATTGACAAGAAGAGCGGGGTAGTAGTTGCGCTGAGAAGGATAGCACGCTTTTCTTTATCTCTATTCTTTTTAACTTTCTGAGCGTGTTTTTAATCCAAACATATCACATCTATATGTTTTTGGAATCAGGAACCCACAAGGAATAAGATGAAATTGTTTTTAAATCGATTTCGGAAATTTTATTTTAATAATAATTTTTATATTTTTAATTTTCAGAGCTTGTTTTTAATCCGAATATAACATATTTATATGTTTTTTGAATCAGAAAATGATGAAGAATAAGATAAACGTAAATTTGGATCGTTTTAAAAACAATGTTTTTTTTTACAATTTTCAGATTTTTAATGACCAAAGTCATTAATTAATTTTTAAGCCACCAAGCTGAAATGCAATACCGAAGTCCGGCCTTCGTCGAAGATTGCTGGGCCAAAATTTCAATCAATTTGATTGAAAAATGAGGGTGTGACAGTGCCGCCTCAACTTTTACAAAAAGCCGGATATGACGTCATCAAAGATATTTATCGAAAAAAAGAAAAAAAGTCCGGGGATATCATTCCCAGGAACTCTCATGTCAAATTTCATAAAGATCGGTCCAGTAGTTTGGTCTGAATCGCTCTACACACACACACAGACAGACAGACAGACAGACAGACACACACACACACACACACACACACACACACACACACACACACACACACACACACATACACACACACACACACACACACACACATACAACACAACCCTCGTCTCGATTCCCCCCTCTACGTTAAAACATTTAGTCAAAACTTATGTAAAAAATGAATTATCACTTTGCACGTAAAGAAGACTGTTCGATATAGTGTTTGTGAAAGCTTGATTTCTAGTTGTCCTAGTTATAAGATTTATGTTCAGCACACTTCTTAATGCAAGACAAATACCAGTCTTTGTCTTTGCTTTACTTCTGGGTCCATATTAGGGAAAACACGAATGCTTTGAGGATGTCCTAACTTCATAAACATTTAAGAAAATGACAATGTTATTTTTTGTGACCATCTTTTCAGGTGACCGCTCTGCCTGTGACGTCAGTTCCTTAAGTTCACCTCAGGCAACGCAGACCTTGTCTAAACTGCAGTCTTTGTCGTTGGTGTGTGTGTGTTTACTTAGTGTTTAGTTATACTGTATCAAATGACCTCTCGATTCATGTGGCCTGTTGTTGCTTTGTAGCCTGGGGGAAGCGTTTGGAAGCATGTGTCTTCTTTTCACAGAAACATGTCTTTGTTCATTTAATTTCGGAAACTATGTGTTTTTACCTTTTATGATAATATGATGTTATGTGTACATGTTAAAGGTAAATATTCCAGCTGATTTGATGTGAAGAAAGGTATGGAAAAAAGGTGGTCGTTATCTTCATGTATTTAACAAAAATATGTGCTGAGTTTTTGTCAATTATGATACAAAAGAACAAGAATATGAAAGGCAGGGATGTGGCGGCTGATAAAATACTGTCAGAACTTGATTTGCCAATAATAATTCTTTTTTGAGGGGGATAGTTTATAAAACTCCTTTAGTGAATGTATGGTTGTTTTGCGACAGATTGCAGCCATGCCAGGTCTACAATGGTTTAGGAAAAAAGTCAGTTTAGAAAGGCCCTCATAAAGATAGATGTCAAGCCATTCTCGGCCCAATCTTATCTGGAACCCTGTACACTTTAAATCCCTTTGTATGGTGTTTTTATCTAATCTAGATGAAATTGCCTCTATGGATTATGAAAATAAGTTGACGGAAATTCAAGGCTTGTCATGTAGTTTTGGTATACAATATATCTAACTGGATGTTGCAAAGTGTTGATGATAAAAGGTTTGGTTTTGCCCTACGTTACCCATTTATTATTTTCCTGTTTGACCCTGAGGGTAAGCTTGACAGCAACTCCGACCACTTTTGATGGTTTTGGATCACAATGTCTGAATAATAATGATTGTATTTGTATGATACATGTAGAGGCAGAACGTATTTTAATTAGAAGATACACTGAACGTGGTATTTTAGCACTTTGTTATGTAGTTTGTCAAAATAGATAGTTTTTATATTTTGAAAGTAAAATACCCAGGGCTTAGGTAAACTTTAATTTGTTGAAGGCGTCATGAAATTAGTCAAGGAATATCGAAAACCTTTGAGCTGGAAGGTGAATTTCATGATACCTTTTACGTTGGTCAGACTAGTTTGTACACTCGTATTCATGGTGGCGACAAGAAACGTATTCATTCCTGTTTTGCAATGATTATAACCTGGATCTCATTGGAAAGGGGTTAAGAACTATCATTTTGATCAATAGTTTGTGTATTATTATCAGTTTGTGTGCGTTTGTGCCCTGCAGCTATTACTTGTAGAGTAAATCTGAATATTTCCTAAAATGTCAGAAACAAATTTGTCCACATTAATCAGACGGCACAGGATGCACACCTTAGTTGGTTACAGTACAGCATTCTGTATGGCATAATAACCACACATCGTTTATTATTCTTCGTGAAAAATACATCTCCATGTAACTTTTGTGTGGACTAAGAAAAACATTCCAACATGTTTGTGAGACTGCAATTAAAGCCCATGAACTTTGGTCGGGTTTTCTAGGTTGGTTACACACACATCTTGTAAATTGCAACAGTTTTATTTTTTAGTAGAAGTCATCAGTTTATTGGTGAAATAAAAACAACAACGTTACCGTGAAGGAGAGTATGTTATCATCAAGATGGTACAATTATTGTTGACCAATATGTCAACTTGTGGCGATTGTAGTTTCTGAAATGCTTTGATTAATCTTGACAGGTCTTTTTGTACTATATGAATATAGATAATTTAGCTATTGTTGGTGTTGTTGTTGTTGTTGTTGTTGTTGTTGTTGTTGTTGTTGTTAATTGTTGTTGTTACTATTAATGTTGTACCTGTTCTTCTTCTTCGTGTCATTATATATGATTATTATTACGTGTATTGTTACTACTTTTTTGTGCCTCTGTTCCTTATTCTTAGAGCCGTAGTGAATCATTTGATGTTTGTTATTGAAACAAATATGTGCGTGCTTGTTTGCAACTCTTGTCAGATAGAAACAATCAAGGAACACGCAGACGAACATTTGTATGTGAGATTTCTTCTGGTTATTTAACTAAGAACATTCTCTTCACATTATGCTTGACTGATTTATCATAGCTTCGAAGACAGGTCTTCTAGTTAAGGACCGTCACTTTGTGCCAATGTTTGTTTGATTATGGAAACGTCAATTACCGATCTTGTTTCTCATTTGAATTTAAGAGCTCAGAGCTCAGAATAGTTTATTTGCTTTGAGCAACGAGCCCTTCTTGCGAAGGGGTTAACAGGGAGGGGGGGGGGGGGGCGGCCAATAGCAGGAACAGTTCATTTAGTTGTATGTGAATGATGGGCAGCAAAATTCTCGAGGAAGAAAATATTAAGTTCTGTTTCTTGACACACTGGTGTTTGCAGCTTGAACACTCTGTGGAATACACGTTGGAAACACATTGCACTTTGGAAAATATTGTGCGTTCAATGATAAAGAAACCTTAAAAGCAGAATTTAAATGTAATTCTAAATAAACATCAAGTGCCTATCTTGATAAGTGTGCATGCTTGTGTGTGTATGTACATGTGTTGTGATGTGTGTGTGTGTGTGTGTGTGTGTGTGTGTGTGTGTGTGTGTGTGTGTGTGTGTGTAACTGTATCTCTGTTAACACTCTTCACACTCTGCCCCGCCCTTCACACACAATAACAAAGATACAGAGAGAGACAATGCATGGCAGTGAGACAGACAAAACACCTCAACTGATTATTAAAACAACAGTAAATCCATGAACATGTACAACAACTAAAACAACAGTAAAGCACTGAACAGTTACAACTCAACTGTTCACTCAAACATCAGTAAAGCACTGAACAGTTACAACTCAACTGTTCACTCAAACATCAGTAAAGCACTGAACAGTTACAACTCAACTGTTCACTCAAACATCAGTAAAGCACTGAACAGTTACAACCTCAACAGTTCACTAAAACATCAGTAAAGCAATGAAAATGTAGAACCTCAACTACTCACTAAAACAAACAAAGCCATTCCCTTGTCGTAATATACATCTTTTCCACGTCAACACTCACTTAGTCTGCACTAAAGACACATTGAAATTATAATCGAATTATTATGAATAAAAAAGAAAACAAGGCCTGTGATTGTTGTGTGCAGGAAAGCTATGGTACACATGCACCATTACACACAGTGCACATTCTTTTGATAAGTCTAGTCATAGCTTGTCACGTGATCATAGGCCGGCACGACGCTGAGCAACAAACAAACAAGAGACCAACAAACACACTGCTACCCGCGCACAGATCGCCACAGTGTCACTGTGTGTGGATCACACTGACTAGTGTGTAGCTGTTGCTATCAGTTTGTTCGGTGAGTTTCATTTCTATGCTTCATGTTGTCGATCAGGTAAACACGTCGTGATACCGCTTACTGCCTGTCAGAACTAAATCAGTCAGCAAGTTAGTGTACATGTTATTTAACCTTGCGAAAAGCAGAGTGTCTGTGTTGTCACTGTGCAGCTATTTTCGGTTTCCATTTCCCAGCAATGTCGATCAATAACACTATAGGCTACATCTGGCTACCTGCGCTGACAAAGAACACTATAGAACATCGTGCACTGCTCATACTTTCGTCGTGTTACATGTGTGTGACTGCTTCATGATTAACGCTGTCGGCATGATTTGCTTTGGTGAATTGGGTTGTAATTATAGCACACAGATTCATTTCTCTGTGTCTGTGTGCATCGCTTCACTTCCTGGTTGATCCAAGGGAGGCAACTAATCCCCTGACATGTCAGACCTAGTTGTTGTTGGTGCAAGTTGTCTCTCTTAGGCCAGTGTAAGTACTGAAGTAGCAGCTCATGTCCATATTTTTCTTTCAACTCCCGTCCACTCCACACCTGCTATGAATAAGAGGACGATGTATTTTGTTGTGTTAATCAGATTTGTTTCAAATCAAGTTCATGAATGCTCTCAAGTCTGCATTTTGTGCCTATTTTGTGTGACTGTTTGAACAGTCTGTTCTGTGTCACTTGTTGCTGCCTGCGCACGATATAGAAAATTGGTCTGTAGAGTGTTTCCCTTTGAAGGTGTCAGTGCGTGTGTGTATGTGTGTGTGTGTGTGTGTGTGTGTGTTTTGCTGAATGTCCTCCTCAATCTGGTGACATGTGACTGAAAGTCATGTAGAACCAACCCCAAGACGACGCCGAAAGAGGACAATGGTCGTGTACAGAAGACCAATGGTAGACACTGTGATATCATGGAGATAGTTTAGTTGTTGTGGCGTACATTAAGAATGTGTACAGGATTTGTTGTCTTTTCTTCTTCCACTAACGTGCTTTTCATGTTGCAGGGTGCGAACAAAGCTATCACCATGGCAACGGCAGCTGTAACGACCGTAGCACCCAGTGACATGGAGTGTACAGTATGCCATGAACATTTCACACTTCCCAGAATCCTCCCTTGCGGCCATCTTCTGTGTCGGGACTGTCTGGTCACGTGGTTAAACGCACAACCGGAAGCCAACTGCCCCCTGTGCAGGTGTGAAATCGTGGATCCCAAGCAGCACAAGGGTAAGAGCTTTGAAGACATCGCTGACGGGTTTCCGTGTGACTTTGCGATGGCGGCCTTGGTTGAAGCGGACCGTGTGCTTTCTAAGCAACACGAGTGTTGTGTGTGTGTCAACAAGGCGGCGGTGGATGTCTGTATCAACTGTTCCGACATGTTCTGCGCGTCTTGCAGTCATGTTCACACGAAGCAGTCTGTGTCCAAACTTCACACGATTGAAAGCCTGAGCTCACTGACGGCGGAAACACTGGCCGCTAAGCGCCCCGCCACCTGTCAAGTCCATGACGACAAGGTCAGTGAAGTGTACTGCCCCACGCACGGGGCGTCTGTCTGCTTGCTGTGCGCGACAACCAGCCACCGCCAGTGCCCGGATGTGACTAACCTAGAAACCAAGATGGCGGAGGCGCGTAAGCTGATGTCCGAGTTGGCAGCCGTTTTGACCAAAGGAGAGGCAGAACTGGAACAAGCCATCGCAGGACTGGACAAGGACCTCCAAGAGATTGACAAACGCA
>NC_090259.1:13254010-13274010 GCF_037325665.1 Littorina saxatilis
GACCCGAAGGTGGACCACTTTTCTGTTTTATGCTGATAACTAGCTTGTTTTCTCGCAAAGAACATCCATGTCATGCTCAGTACTGAGTTGTACTTTCATCAGTTAACCGTTAAGCCTAATTAAAGCTAATTAGCTTTGATAGACATTCAGCAAAAAATAGATGCAGAAAATGTCATAACTGGTCCATATTAGGAGTCTGGGTGCCTAATATGGACCAGTGAAGAGGCCATCAGGAATTATTGTATAAAGCCCAATATACTTTTTTTTTTTTTTTTTTTTTTTTTTTTTTTTTTTTTTTTTTTTTTTTTAAACCTCAGTTGCATGCAGGTTTGCTACTACAATTATTTTTTTGCCTTATCATTTTTTTTTGTTTTTTTTGTTTTTTGTTTTGTGTGGCTTGGAGCAAACCTTCTTCATAGGTCTTTTCTTTTCTCTGTCAAATGTGTACATTTTTATATCAATAAACCTTATCAGTAAACTAATATGTTTAAATAAATAAATACATAAAAGTAATCATAACATAAATTTATTCCTAATGTTCAGCTCAGTTTCCAATAATACACCCAAATCTAACTTTTTCCCATATCTAAATTTTCCAATGGTCATTTTGGTAATTAAAATACAATAATTCACAAAGTAAATATAATCACTTTTCAAACTTTCCCTAAAATAACCCAAAAATACATTTTCTTCATTCAAAATGATGGCAACATGTATTTTCTTATACACAAAATCTTTACATATTTTCCAACCCTTCATCACCTCTTGGCAACTAAAAAAGAAATGTTCAAGGGTGTCTAATTCATTACAAACTTCACACTTATTCGATGTTCGTAATCCCATTTTGTTTAATAAAATATTGGTTGGATATATTCTATGTAATAGTTTCCAGTGCAGCAGACGTAATCTTTCTTCTTTTGTGCTGTTAACGGCCAGTAACCAGTTTCTCTTATCCAAATCTACATTATGTTTTCGTTTCCAAAAATCACAGGCACTCGGAATCTGGACATCAAGATCAACTAAACATTTTCTAATAAACTTTGCTGTTATATTACCACCGTTAACAATGAAATCCTGCAATGTAAAATATTGATATGGTAATGTGTCTGTACGTCTGGATTTAAGTGCTGTGCATAATGCATTGTATTCAAACTGTCTGGATGGTTTATAACCCACTTTTTGACATAAATCTTCAAAAGAAATAATAATACCATTTTCATTCATAACATCCTTTACAAATGAGATATTATGTTTTATAAAATCTTTAAAAAATAGGCATTTATGTTTAAATTGAATATTCATATTGTTCCAAATGCATTGGTCCTTTAATATTACTGGTGTAAAATCATACTTTTCACAGAAAACACTTTTATTGTCAAGCCAAGTCAATAACACTTGTTTCCAAAACAATGATCTGCAAATATTGAGGCCATTCATCGTTTTCGAAGATGCATTTGAGTCAAAGCACGATAAACCAATGCCCAGACATGACAGACAATATCTTGGAATAACAGACCAATACTTTTGTGTGGAGTTTTGCAAATTAACAAGCCAGGAAATCATAAATGAGTTGTGCATATCTACTACGTTTATCATATTCAAACCACCATAATCTTTTTCTTTACACATAACTGTTCGTCTTACTTTTTCAAATGCGCGCGTATAAAGCCCAATGTACTTCGAAATCACATGATACAAGACGAGACAGACAAATTTAAATATGCATCAGATTTAGCTGGTTCAGTTTGATGAGAATATTTCTTTAAAGCAGAGCGGCGCATGTCACATCAGCCGAATGCCCAACCCTTTCCAGGAAAAAAAGCTTTCACTTGAAATATTAGTATCGAAACAAGAAACTAGAGAAACGTACCCAAAATGAACAGAAAACAAGTCGCGTAAGGCGAAATTACAACATTTAGTCAAGCTGTCGAACTAACAGAATGAAACTGAACTCACTGCATTTTTACAGCAAGAGCGTATACTCGCAGCATCGTCAGTCCACCGCTCGATGCAATGGCAGTGAAATTGACAAGAAGAGCGGGGTAGTAGTTGCGCTGAGAAGGATAGCACGCTTTTCTTTATCTCTATTCTTTTTAACTTTCTGAGCGTGTTTTTAATCCAAACATATCACATCTATATGTTTTGGAATCAGGAACCCACAAGGAATAAGATGAAATTGTTTTTAAATCGATTTCGGAAATTTTATTTTAATAATAATTTTTATATTTTTAATTTTCAGAGCTTGTTTTTAATCCAAATATAACATATTTATATGTTTTTGGAATCAGAAAATGATGAAGAATAAGATAAACGTACATTTGGATCGTTTTAAAAAAATGTTGTTTTTTTTACAATTTTCAGATTTTTAATGACCAAAGTCATTATCTAATTTTTAAGCCCCTAATCTGAAATGCAATACCGAAGTCCGGCCTTCGTCGAAGATTGCTGGGCCAAAATTTCAATCAATTTGATTGAAAAATGAGGGTGTGACAGTGCCGCCTCAACTTTTACAAAAAGCCGGATATGACGTCATCAAAGATATTTATCGAAAAAAAGAAAAAAAAAGTCCGGGGATATCATTCCCAGGAACTCTCATGTCAAATTTCATAAAGATCGGTCCAGTAGTTTGGTCTGAATCGCTCTACACACACACACACAGACAGACAGACAGACACACACACACACAAACACACACACACACACACACACACACACACACACACACACACACACACACACACAGACATACACCACAACCCTCGTCTCGATTCCCCCCTCTACGTTAAAACATGTAGTCAAAACTTGACTAAATGTAAAAAATGAATTATCACTTTGCAAGTAAAGAAGACTGTTCGATATATTGTTTGTGAAAGCTTGATTTCTAGTTATAAGAATTATGTTCAGCACACTTCTTAATGCGTGACAAAAACCAGTCTTTGGCTTTGCTTTGCTTCCAGGTCCATATTCGGGAAAACACGCATGCTTTGAGGATGTCCTAACTTCATAAACATTTAAGAAAATGCCAATGTTCTTTTTTGTGACCAGAGAATTGGTTTTATCCCATCTTTTCAGGTGACCGCTCTGCCTGTGACGTCAGTTCCTTAAGTTCACCTCAGGCAACGCAGACCTTGTCTAAACTGCAGTCTTTGTCGTTGGTGTGTGTATGTGTGTTTGCTTGTGTATCAAATGACCTCTCGATTCATGTGGCCTGTTGTTGCTTTGTAGCCTGGGGGAAGCGTTTGGAAGCATGTCTTCTTTTCACAGAAACATGTCTTTGTTGATTTAATTTTGGAAACTATGTTAGACTTTGTGTTTTTACCTTTTATAATAATATGATGTTATGTGTACATGTTCATGGTAAATATTCCAGCTGATTTGATGTGAAGAAATTTGCCAATGATAATTCCTTTTTGGGGGGATGGTTTATTAAACTCCTTTTGTGAATGCATGGTTGTTTTGCGACAGATTGCAGCCATGTCAGGTCAACAATGTTTAAGGGAAAAAAATCAGTTTGGAAAGGCCTTCATAAAGATAGACGTTAAGTCTTGGTATACAATATATCTAACTGGATGTTGGAAAGGCCTTCATAAAGATAGACGTTAAGTCTTGGTATACAATATATCTAACTGGATGTTGGAAAGGCCTTCATAAAGATAGACGTTAAGTCTTGGTATACAATATATCTAACTGGATGTTGGAAAGGCCTTCATAAAGATAGACGTTAAGTCTTGGTGTACAATATATCTAACTGGATGTTGGAAAGGCCTTCATAAAGATAGACGTTAAGTCTTGGTATACAATATATCTAACTGGATGTTGGAAAGGCCTTCATAAAGATAGACGTTAAGTCTTGGTGTACAATATATCTAACTGGATGTTGGAAAGGCCTTCATAAAGATAGACGTTAAGTCTTGGTGTACAATATATCTAACTGGATGTTGGAAAGGCCTTCATAAAGATAGACGTTAAGTCTTGGTATACAATATATCTAACTGGATGTTGGAAAGTCCTTCATAAAGATAGACGTTAAGTCTTGGTATACAATATATCTAACTGGATGTTGGAAAGTCCTTCATAAAGATAGACGTTAAGTCTTGGTATACAATATATCTAACTGGATGTTGGAAAGGCCTTCATAAAGATAGACGTTAAGTCTAGGTATACAATATATCTAACTGGATGTTGCAAAGTCCTTCATAAAGATAGACGTTAAGTCTTGGTATACAATATATCTAACTGGATGTTGGAAAGGCCTTCATAAAGATAGACGTTAAGTCTTGGTATACAATATATCTAACTGGGTGTTGGAAAGGCCTTCATAAAGATAGACGTTAAGTCTTGGTATACAATATATCTAACTGGATGTTGGAAAGGACTTCATAAAGATAGACGTTAAGTCTTGGTATACAATTTATCTAACTGGATGTTGGAAAGGCCTTCATAAAGATAGACGTTAAGTCTTGGTATACAATATATCTAACTGGATGTTGAAAAGGACTTCATAAAGATAGACGTTAAGTCTTGGTATACAATATATCTAACTGGATGTTGGAAAGTCCTTCATAATGATAGACGTTAAGTCTTGGTGTACAATATATCTAACTGGATGTTGGAAAGTCCTTCATAATGATAGACGTTAAGTCTTGGTGTACAATATATCTAACTGGATGTTGGAAAGTCCTTCATAATGATAGACGTTAAGTCTTGGTATACAATATATCTAACTGGATGTTGGAAAGTCCTTCATAATGATAGACGTTAAGTCTTGGTGTACAATATATCTAACTGGATGTTGGAAAGTCCTTCATAATGATAGACGTTAAGTCTTGGTGTACAATATATCTAACTGGATGTTGGAAAGTCCTTCATAATGATAGACGTTAAGTCTTGGTATACAACATATCTAACTGGATGTTGGAAAGGCCTTCATAAAGATAGACGTTAAGTCTTGGTATACAATATATCTAACTGGATGTTGGAAAGGCCTTCATAAAGATAGACGTTAAGTCTAGGTATACAATATATCTAACTGGATGTTGCAAAGGCCTTCATAAAGATAGACGTTAAGTCTAGGTATACAATATATCTAACTGGATGTTGGAAAGGCCTTCATAAAGATAGACGTTAAGTCTTGGTATACAATATATCTAACTGGATGTTGGAAAGGCCTTCATAAAGATAGACGATAAGTCTTGGTGTACAATATTTCTAACTGGATGTTGGAAAGGCCTTCATAAAGACAGACGTTAAGTCTTGGTGTACAATATATCTAACTGGATGTTGGAAAGGCCTTCATAAAGATAGACGTTAAGTCTTGGTATACAATATATCTAACTGGATGTTGGAAAGGCCTTCATAAAGATAGACGTTAAGTCTTGGTATACAATATATCTAACTGGATGTTGGAAAGGCCTTCATAAAGATAGACGTTAAGTCTTGGTATACAATATATCTAACTGGATGTTGGAAAGGCCTTCATAAAGATAGACGTTAAGTCTTGGTATACAATATATCTAACTGGATGTTGCAAAGTGTTAATGATAAAAGCGTTGGTTTTGGCCCACGTTACCCATTTATTATTTACCTGTTTGACCCTGAGGGTAAGCTTGACAGCAACTCCTCCGACCATTTTTGATGGTTTTGGATCACAATGTCTGAATAATAATGATTGGTATTTGTATGATACATGTAGAGGCAGAACGTATTTTAATTAGAAGATACATTGAACGTGGTATTTTAGCAGTTCGTTATGTAGTTTGTCAAAATGGATAGTTTTCATATTTTGAAAGCAAAATACCCAGGGCTTACGTAAACTTTATTTGTTTTGAAGGCGTCATGAAATTAGTCAAGGAATATCGAAAACCTTTGAGCTGGAAGGTGATTTTCATGATACCTTTTATGTTGGTCAGACTAGTTTATACACTCGTATTCATGGTGGCGACAAGAAACGTATTCATTCCTGTTTTGCAATGATTATACCCTGGATCTCATTGGACAGGGGTTAAGAACTATTATTTTGATCAATAGTTTGTGTATTATTATCAGTTTGTGTGCGTTTGTGCCCTGCAGCTATTACTTGTAGAGTAAATCTGAATATTTCCTAAAATGTCAGAAACAAATGTTTCCACATTAATCAGACGGCACAGGATGCACACCTTAGATGGATACAGTACAGAATTCTGTGTGGCATAATAACCACACATCGTTTATTCTTCTTCCTGAAAAATACATCTCCATGTAACTTTTGTGTGGACTAAGAAAAACACCCCAACATGTTTTTGAGATTGCAATTAAAGCCCATGAACTTTGGTCGGGTTTTCTAGGTTGGTTACACACACATTTTGTAAATTGCAACAGTTTCACTTTTTAGTAGAAGTCATCAGTTTATTGGTCAAATGAAAACAACAACGTTACCGTGAAGGAGAGTATGTTATTATCAAGATGGTACAATTATTGTTGACCAATAAAAAGTATACATGTCAACTTGTGGCGATGGTAGTTTCTGAAATGCTGTGATTAATCTTGACAGGTCTTTTTGTACTATATGAACATAGATAATTTAGCTATTTTTGTTGTTGTTGTTGTTGTTGTTGTTGTTGTTGTTGTTACTATTAATGTTGTACCTGTTCTTCTTCTTCGTGTCATTACATATGATTATTATTACGTGTATTGTTACTACTTTTTGTGCCTTTGTTCCATATTCTTAGAGCCGTAGTGAATTACTTGATGTTTGTTATTGAAACAAATATGTGCGTGCTTGTTGTCAACCAAAGAACACGCAGACGAACATTTGTATGTGACATTTGTTCTGGTTATTTAACTAAGAACATTCTCTTCACATTATGCTTGACTGATTTATCATAGGAAGACAGGTCTTCTAGCTAAGGGCCGTCACTTCGTTTGTGCCAATGTTTGTTTGATTTTGGAAACGTCAATTACCGATCTTGTTTCTCATTTGAATTTAAGAGCTCAAAGCTCAGAATAGTTTATTTGCTTTGAGCAACGAGGGGTTAACAGGGGGAGGGGGGGGGGAGGAGGACGGACAACAGGACGAACACTTCATTTGGTTGTTGTATGTAAGTGATGGGCAGCGACATTCTCAAGGAAGAAAATATTAAGTTCTGTTTCTTGACACACTGGTGTGTGCAGCTTGAACACTCTGTGGAATAAACGTTGGAAATACATTGCACTTGAAAATATTCTGCGTCCAATGCTAAAGAAAGCTTAAAAGCAGAATTTAAATGTAATTCTAAATAAACATCAAGTGCCTATCTTGATAAGACGTAGTGTGCATGCTTGTGTGTGTATGTACATGTGTTGTGATGTGATGTGTGTTTCTTTGTGTGTGTGTGTGTGTGTGTGTGTATGTGTGTGTGTGTGTGTGTGTGTGTGTGTGTTTAACTATATCTCTGTTAACTTGTGACACTCTTCACACTCTGCCCCGCCTTTCACACACAATAACAAAGATACAGACAGCGACAATGCATGGCAGTGAGACTGACAAAACATCTCAACTGAAAAACAACAGTAAATCCATGAACATGTACAACGCAAACTGTTGACTAAAACAACAGTAAAGCACTGAAAAGTTACAACTCAACTACTCACTAAAACATCAGTAAAGCAATGAAAATGTAGAACCTCAACTACTCACTAAAACATCAGTAAAGCAATGAAAATGTAGAACCTCAACTACTCACTAAAACAAACAAAGCCATTCCCTTGTCGTAATATACATCTTTTCCACGTCAACACTCACTTAGTCTGCACTAAAGACACATTGAAATTATAATCGAATTATTATGAATAAAAAAGAAAACAAGGCCTGTAATTGTTGTGTGCAGGAAAGCTATGGTACACATGCACCATTACACACAGTGCACATTCTTTTGATCAGTCTAGTCATAGCTTGTCACGTGATCATAGGCCGGCACGACGCTGAGCAACAAACAAACAAGAGACCAACAAACACACTGCTACCCGCGCACAGATCGCCACAGTGACACTGTGTGTGGATCAGTCAAGTCTGTCGCTGTTTCGTTCAGTTTGTTCGGTGAGTTTCATTTCTACGCTTCATGTTGTCGATCAGATAAATACGTCCTGATACCGCTTACTGCCTGTCAGAGCTAAATCAGCAAGCAAGTTAGTATACATGTTGTTCAACCTTGCGAAAATCAGAGTGTCGGTGCCACCACTGTGCAGCTATTTTCGGTTTCCATTTACCAGAAATGGCGATCAATAGGGGAGACCGGGGCTAGTCCGCCTACTTTTATGCTTTTGGTAGCATTACTGGCGAGTTTGATGAACTAGAAGACTGATTTTTTATTTTACATCAAGACAAATGTGTCGCTGATATCAATGTGCAGACAGTTTTTATGTGCGCATGAACATTTGTTGTACATACTGCTTTAAGTAGACCTACCCTAACGTAGGCGAACTTGCCCCAAGTCGGGGTAAGTCCGCCTACAGGGTGGGGCAAGTCCGCCGCTCTCATCCCATAGTAGGTACAAGACTAGTAGTGGGCAAGCTTTATACACACACGCACGCACGCACACACAGTCAGTCAAACAAGCACCCGATCAGTGGGAAAGCTTTTTTAATTCCCTTCAATATTTAGGTTCAAAAATGCCAATGACAAAATACAAAAGAATGTCGAAAGAATGTAACACAAATCGGCGTCAGTCTTTTTTAGACATGAATCTGCAATCTTTACCATCGAGAATAGATGGAGTCACCATCAGAGTCACAGTTATGGCAGATGTAAACTGGACTGTTTCCCACACCTGCACATTCTTCATGGCGGACTTGCCCCATGACAAATAGGCGGACTTGCCCCCGCACGGGCAGGCAACTCTAGTGCCAGATAGCGAGCACAACATGGGAAGGAAGAAGCAAAACTTTCGTCAGAACTCGACCTTAATTAACGCACTTTCACTCGACACCAAGACTAAGTATCTGTTCTCAGAGGTAATGCATCAAAACCTAAGTCAACTCCTATGCATTCATGTTACAAAAATGAAGAAAAACACTTTTTGTGACCTGTACTCACGATATATGGGCGCGCAACCTCTGAACTTCTGCAGGATATGGCGGGAAGAAGGGACACCACTCTCACATGGTGTGAATGACTAAAAGGTGGCAAACGTAAGAATAAACAGACAAAGACGGATGTGCCCCGGGGGCGGACTAGTCCCGGTCTCCCCTAACGCTACATCGAGCTACCTGCACTGAACAGAACACTAGATGTGAACGCGTTTGCACCAATGACACTATTTTCATGGTACACTGATATATGTGACTGCTGCTTGATTAAAACTTCGGGCATGCTTTAATTTGGTGAATTGGAGTTTGAAGTTTAGCACACAGATTCTATTCTTAGTGTCAGTGTGAATAGCATCATTTCCTGGTTGATCCAAGGAAGGCAACTAATCCCCCTCACATGTCAGACCTAGTTGTCGTTGGTGCAAGTTGTCTCTCTTGGGCCAGTGTAAGTACTGAAGTAGCAGCTCATGTCCTGCTATTAATAAGAGGACGACGCATTTTGTAAGGTGAACCAAACCAGAATTGTTTCACATTAAGTTCATGCTCGCAAGTCTGCATTGTGTGCTTATTTTGTGTGTGCTTATTGTGTTTTAACAGTCTGTTCTGTGTAGCTTGTTGCTGCCTGTGCACGATGTAGAGCATTGGTCTGTGCTCTGTAGACTGTTTCCATTTGAAGCTGTCAGTGTGTGTGTGTGACAGTGTGTGTGTGTGTGTGTGTGTGTGTGTGTGTGTATGTGTGTGTGTGTATGTGTGTGTGTGTGTATGTGTGTGTGTGTGTTTGTAAGTGAGTGTGTGTGTGTGTGTGTGTGTGTATGTGTGTGTGTGTATGTGTGTGTGTGTTTGTAAGTGTGTGTGTGTGTGTGTGTGTGTGTGTGTGCGTGTGTTGTGTGTGTATGTGTGTGTGTGTGTTTGTAAATGAGTGTGTGTGTGTGTGTATGTATGTGTGTGTGTAAGTGAGTGTGTGTGTGTGTGTGTGTGTGTGTGTGTGTGTGTGTGTGTGTTCTCCCCTCCTATCTATCCCTTTTCATTCTAATTATCCATAGACCCTTCTTTGTCGCGCCCATTTCACATTTCCATAGAAACAGCAGCAAAAAACAACAAACAAACAAACATCTGGTTTATACTATTAACACAAACTCGCCGACTAATGCTTATTTAACTTTTTTTATATTGTACAGTATAACATGTTTTTAAATACAGTATAAAGACTGTCCTCCTCAATCTGGTAAACATGTGACCGACACTCATTGAAACCCAAACCCAAGACGATGCGAAAAGAGGGAAAGAGTCGTACATAGAAGACCAATTTAATAAATCGTGATATCTCGAGATTAGTTGAATTGTATGGCGTACATTTTTTGTGTAAACAGGATGTGCTGTCTTTTCTTTTTCCACTGATGTACCGTTTACATTGCAGGACGCAAACAAAGCGATCACCATGGCAACGGCAGCTGTAACGACCGTAGCACCCAGTGACATGGAGTGTACAGTATGCCATGAACATTTCACACTTCCCAGAATCCTCCCTTGCGGCCATCTTCTGTGTCGGGACTGTCTGGTCACGTGGTTAAACGCACAACCGGAAGCCAACTGCCCCCTGTGCAGATGTGAAATCGTGGATCCCAAGCAGCACAAGGGTAAGAGCTTTGAAGACATCGCTGACGGGTTTCCGTGTGACTTTGCGATGGCGGCCTTGGTTGAAGCGGACCGTGTGCTTTCTAAGCAACACGAGTGTTGTGTGTGTGTCAACAAGGCGGCGGTGGATGTCTGTATCAACTGTTCCGACATGTTCTGCGCGTCTTGCAGTCATGTTCACTCGAAGCAGTCCATGTCCAAACATCACACGATTGAAAGCCTGAGCTCACTGACGGCGGAAACACTGGCCGCTAAGCGCCCCGCCACCTGTCACGTCCATGACGACAGGGTCAGTGAAGTGTACTGCCCCACGCACGGAGCGTCTGTCTGCTGGCTGTGTGCGACAACCAGCCACCGCCAGTGCCCGGATGTGACTAACCTAGAAACCAAGATGGCAGAGGCGCGTAAGCTGATGTCCGAGTTGGCAGCCATTTTGACCAAAGGAGAGGCAGAACTGGAACAAGCCATCGCAGGACTGGACAAGGACCTCCAAGAGATTGACCAACGCACCCAGGCCACTGTTGCTGAGGTAGAGGCGGCCTGCGATCGCTTGGAGAAATCCGTAAAGGAGTGTCGCCATCGTCTGAGAGAGCTCGCACTCAGCACGAGCTGTGACGTCAAGGACAAAGTGATCCAAGTAAAGACAATCTTTGTGCAGCGAAAAGGCAAGGTGACCACACACAGAGTCATAGTGCAGCGTGCTGAAGGCTTTCCCACACTCGGCTCTCTCGGCAAAATGGCGTCACAGATGGGGACTCGCGTTCACGACCTTGACCTTACATCCACCTTGCCGCCAGATGTCAAGGACATCTCTATGGTAACCGTTGACGCACAAGCTGTGTCACGCATTGTACAGGAGCTGTCAACGCTGCGCCTGGTACATGTACAGGTACGTGGAACTCAATCAAAGCAGCTTTTTTTCAACCTTGATTTTCTAGTTCAAACAGGTATTCTTGGTTATTTTTGGAATTGTAAAGGTTTTACAATGGGGAGTTTGCTGGTTTTTGCAGCACCACTTTGTAAAATAGAAGCGTAAGATAGAGCGCTCACTCACACAGCTGGTGGTCTGCTAAGAATTCACGTAAAGTGCTTACACCCATAGCAGCAAATGTAACACAGTGAAATAGACTATGTGTTTGTCGGGCGGAAGAAGAGGTGCGGCGCAGCTTGCACTTTCAACTCAAAGTCATGACGTTCCCTACACAAGGCTTTGAAAACGAACGGATAAGGGGCGTAACTCCTTAGTCATATTACAGTTGAAAATTCAAAGCGGGTCGGCTTCACTCAATTTCTTGGCATCAGAGGCTTGACATAAATTAGGAAAACAAATTGTTGGACCCATCATGGACCAACTAAAACGCTGCAGGGCAGAATTAATATTTTGATGGTATTTTTGAACGTTCTCAGTTTCACTGCAGGAAGTGGCGTTCTGAGCTTGCAGAAAGTGAGCGTCAAGTCCCTTTGTATCAACAACGATTCAAAGATGCAAAGATTTTCGTTGTTGATACAAAGGGACTTGACGCTCACTTTCTGCACGCTCAGAACGCCACTTCCTGTAGTGACGCTGAGAACGTTCAAAAATACCATCAAAATATTAATTCTGCCCTACAGCGTTTTAGTTGGTCCATGATGGTATAATGTTATTTGTTGACACAAAGGCAAAACATGTTGTTCATGTTTTCAGTGGTTTATTCAGGAAGCTGCAAGCGTAGGAAGGCATAGCGCATGCGCGTGCATTATACGATACAGAGCTATGCGACATTTAGGTTTACTTATGTTATGGTTTCGTATACTCGATCGTAGTGTAGGCAATCATATTACATCTCCCTTTCCAAGATAAAAATTCCATACAGGGAGTTATGCTGGATTGTTTCAAAACAAATGTCTTTCCTATTTCAATGTTCATACATCAAGAGCACACAATATTGTTGAACATTTCTGAGTCTGTTTACAGCTTTGGAGTGTTCATGTTACAAGTTTGGATTATTAACATTACATAGTTGCTTCAGGTAAAAATGCTGGAAACACGATTCGACTATAATTGTCTTTGGCACATATGATGACATCTTCTGGAACTGTCTTTGGATTGTTCAGCTGGCTGTGGTCAGATAACAAAAAGATATGGAATATCCAGCTGCTATGCACTATAATGTGTAACCTGCTACACGGTTACTTACATACAGGTGTGACAGCCTACATACACATGCTGTTCACCTATAACAGGCCATGAATTTCACAACAAAAAGCATACTAATGCTTCTACCAACTTTAAACACAACTGCTCATACTTTGGCAGATACTAGACAAATAGAACAGCCTAGCTACACATGCTGTCTACTTGTGCACAGGCCATGGGTTTATTCTTTATATCTAACAGGTTGGTTGATCTTTCTACCACTACGAGTGAACACAGCAGATGGCTCTGGTGCTGCTGCTGGTGAGGGTGCAGCTGGGTTGTTGACAGTTGGAGATGCTGTGTTATTTACTGGGGCTCTGACTGGGGTGTTGGCTGGAGTGTTGACTGAAGTGTTGACTGGAGTCGGAGTTTTATCAGCAACCGGCAAGTCTGTGTTTTCAGTTAATTGTTGCTGTGGCGAGTTTCTGATGTTGACTCTGTTTCTTCTCATTATTCTTCCGGTTGGTATTTCTATCAGGTATGACCTTGGTTCCTGACATTTCTCTTTGACCACCGCTTCTTTCCATTTGCTTGAAGGTTTGTCTTGGAATCTGACGTGCTGGCCTGGGGTCAGTTGTGGCAAGTCCTTAGCCTTGGTGTCGTGGTATGACTTCTGGTTGTCTTGGCGGTGCTGTAGTCTTTCGCGAATGAGGTCGTCGGTTGGATTTCCGGTGTGTCGAGTAGGAAGATTTCCACGAGGTTTTCTTCCGGTGATCAGCTCTGAGGGACTAGGAATTTTGGGGGAAACTGGAGTTGTGCGAAGGCACAATAGGGTAAGGTCAGGGTCACTGCCGTCCTGTTTTGCCTTGATGAGAGCTTGCTTTACTGTCTGCACCTGTCTCTCAATGAAGCCATTTGACTTGGGGTAGATGGGGGAAGAAGTGACATGGTCAAAACACCACTCCTTGGCGAACTCTTGAAATGCTTTTGCCGAAAACTGGGGCCCGTTGTCCGATTTGAGCGTTTTGGGAATTCCGTGCTCGGCAAATATCTGCTTCATCACTGCGATGGTGGTCTTGCAGGTGTAGTCGTTTGGGAGTTTCCTGCAGACGAAGAACTTGCTGTATTGTAATAGGCTGTGTATTGGATTGTCATTGTATGCCTGCATCATTAGTTGTCAGTAATTATTACATGTGCTGATTGTTCTCTTTGCCTGCGCGCGTATAGTATGTTGGTTATGATTGGTCATAGTATGTTTGTTTATGTTTGGTCGTTATCTTTGCCTGTGCGTGTATTGTATGTTTGGTCGTTTTCTTTGCCTGTGCATGTATAGTTTGTTGGTTATGTTTGGTCGGTTTCTTTGCCTGTGCGTGTATAGTATGCTTGGTCGATGTATGTATTGTAAAGCGCTAAGAGTAGACATTTTTCTAGAATAGCGCTATAAAAGTTTGCATTATTATTATTAATAATCAGCGACGAGGATGTGTTGGGTGTTGTCCACTGCAAAGAAGTCTACACCCAAGACTTCCCAGGGCTGTGTCGGAATCTCATGAGGATTGAGTGTTTCCGGCACTTGGTTCTTTTGGTGCTCCTGGCAGATGGGGCATTGAGATGTCAGTTTTTCGATGTCCTTCGAGATACCTTGCCAGTACACCGAGGCTCGTGCCCTTAGTCTGGTCTTCTCTATCCCTTGGTGGGCTGCGTGCAGTTGTCTCAGCATCTCTTGCTGGAGGTTTAGCGGAATGACCACACGATCACCTTTGAGTACGATTCCGTCCTCCACAGAAAGTTCGTCTCGGAATGACCAAAAACTGCGAATCGGTTCGGGGACTTCTTGTATGGTGTCTGGCCATCCGTTGATGATTGTTGGGATAAGCTTGCTCAGAGTCGGGTCATGTTTGGTTTCCTCTTGGAGTGACTTGGTTCTCTCCGTGCTGAATCTGACCTGGCCAACAGTGAGGTCGAGATCAATGGTCTTGACGTTGCCAGGGCTCGGCAGTCTGGACAGTGTGTCTGCTACTGTCATGTCCTTGCCGGGTTTATATTCGATTGTAAAATCATACTGTTGTAGTCTGAGGAGCATTCGCTGCAGTCTTGGGGGTGCTCTGACGAGAGGTTTGTTGAGGATCATAACCAGCGGTTTGTGATCCGTTTTGACGAGGAATTTCTGAAATCGTTCAACCCCGTAGACGATGGCCAAAAGTTCTCGCTCAATACAGGCGTATCGCGTTTCAGCGTCCGTCAGCGTCTTTGATGCATATGCTATCGGCTTTCCCTGCTGGAGCAGTGTTACGCCAAGACCTTTGATGCTGGCGTCTGTCTCCAGTGTTGGTGTAGCACTTGTGTCAAAGTAGACCAGCGTGGCATCCTCTGAGACTGCATCCTTTAGGGCCTGGAAGCACTTTTGATGGTGTTCACCCCAGATGAATACTGAGTCTTTCTTGATGAGTTCTCTGAGTGCAGCTGCTTTCTCGGCCAGGTTGTTGATAAATGGCGACATGTATGTCACAAATCCAAGGAACTCTCTTGCAGTTCCTTTTTGGACGTCGGCGCTGGCATGGCTTTCAGGTCGTTGACCTTGTCAGGATCAGGATGCACGCCTTCCGGAGTGTATGTTGCGCCGAAAAATGTGATGGACTGCGTCTTGATGGTACACTTCTCCGAGTTGAAAACCAATCCATTCTCTGCTGCGGCTTTCATTAGGTTGCACAGGCTTTCGTCGTGCTCTTCTTCTGTCTTGCCGTAGACTACAACATCGTCTGAGATGCCGGTGACTCCTTTCACGTTTTCAAGGATCTGATCCATTTTAAGCTGGAAAATATCTTGGCTGACCTTGAGACCAAATGGAAGTCTGGAGAAGCAATATCTGCCATAGGGAGTCTGGAACGTCGTCAAAAGCTGGCTTTCTTCGTCGAGCTGAACTGACCAGTAGCCACTCTTGGCGTCTAGCTTGGAAAAGTAGCGACTTCCACAGAACTGATGCGTCAGCTCTTCAATGGTCGGAATCTTGTGGTGTGGGCGTTTCAGTGCGAGGTTGAGATGACGGGGGTCAAGGCAGATTCTAAGCTTTCCCGACCGCTTCTTGGAGTAGGCGAGACTGGACACCCAGTCCGTCGGCTCTGTCACCTTTCTTTTTTTTTTTTTTTTTTTTTTCGAACTATCGTTGTACTTTATCTCACATTAGTCAGATTTCCAATGGCTAAAGTGGGTAAAAGTGAATTCACAAATCGAGCGAACTATCGTTGTACTTTATCTCACATTAGTCAGATTTCCAATGCCGTATATCTGAGCGTGTTTTTAATCCAAACATATCATGTCCCCCTTTCAAAGCAAAATGTGTCTCTTTAAAACTACGTAGAGCTTAAATTGTCACCTTTCTGATCACACCACTTTCCACCATGCTGTCGAGCTCTTCTTTGATCGCGTCTCTGAGAGCGATCGGAGTTTTTCTTGGTGCGTCAATGTGTGGCGGGACGTCTGGATCCACCACAAGTTTGACAGGGCCAGGCATCTTGCCAATTTTGTCAAACTGCTCCAGATTGTCTTTCAGCAGGTCTTGGACACAGGTGATCTTGTCCTTAGCTGCCTGGGGTGACGCTGAAATGCTGCAGTGCAGTGTCACGATTTTCAACTTTTCGCACGACGGCAACCCAATGATGGCTGGTCCCTGTACATCTACAATGTAGAACCCCGTTTCCTGCCACTCGCCTCTGTAGCGACAGGGAAACGTAATCTTGCCAAGGCAGGAAATGTCTGTGCCGTTATAGGCAGTCAGCTTCGTGCCGCCTTTCTCTTTCAAGATCTTGTTGATAGGTGTCCCCTCCTTTGTCAGTAGATCAGGGAACATGTCTCTAAACATGCGCAGGGGCAGTGTGTTCCCCTGTGCACCTGTGTCGACCTTGACGATGACGTTGTGTTGTCCGGCTCTACGTGGAAGTTGTGTTTTGAGTCTGACGAATGCTTCGTCACGTTGTTGGGGCGTTGACGAGACTGAAGAGATGACGACCGGACTAAAAGTTAGCTCGTCGAAGTTCTCTTCGTCGATTTCCGCCTGCATCGCCTTGATTTTTGCTTCTGACCTCCGGTGATGTCCTCCATCGCGGCTGCTTGATCCGCCACGTCGTTGCCCGCGTCCATGTGAAGGGATGCGTGGAGACTGGTGTTGCTCGGAACGGCAAACTTTGGCAAAGTGATTATTTTTGCCGCAGGCATGGCAGGTAACACCATGGGCTGGGCATTCTCGTGGTTTGTGTCGTCCGCCACAGTTTCTGCAGGTAGGATGGGTTTGAGAGGGACGGTTGTTAGACTTAATGGTACTGATACTGGCAGAGCCGGCCATTGTTTGTAGCTGCTCTACATGTGATGCAGTGGCCTCGAACGTGCGACCCATCTTTACCACATCAGCCAACTTGACACCCTTTTCTTGTTCCAGGAGTTTCCTTTGGAATTCTTCAATGGGTGTGCTCGAGATGATCAATTCTATCAGTCTCTCCTCCAATTCTGCTGCAGCATCAAAAACACACTTCTGTGCCTGGAGCTGCGCCCTTGTCACAAAATCATCGAGTGACTCTGATTTGGCCTGCCTCATGCTCATGAGTTTGAGCCTGCTCACACGAAAGTGTTCAGCTGGTTCGATCTGTTCACTCAATTTTTGGAAAACAATCTTGGAGCTCTTCTTTTCTTCATCTGTGAGGGTCATAGCATTGTACATGCGAAGGCCTTTTTCGCCAATTTGGAGGAGTATGTGGGCAACCTCATTCTCTTTTGGCACCTTCTTTGTGATAAAATACAGTTCTAGTCTTTGCTTGAACATTGTGAAAGACTCTGCGACGTTTTCACTGTCCCATACCATCTCGGGAACTTGTTTTGAAGACATGATTGGAAACGACTTTTCCTAACCGTAACACTGTGTAACGGTCGCGAACACGTGCTCGAGCGAAGAGGCTATTACTAACAACACAACAGTGTATTCAGCCCAAAAAAGTCCGATTGTAGGCTTCTAACTAGAGGCACACTCACGGGGACTGGATCTGCTGCTTGTTACCTTTTCCGCTGCCACCATATAATGTTATTTGTTGACACAAAGGCAAAACATGTTGTTCATGTTTTCAGTGGTTTATTCAGGAAGCTGCAAGCGTAGGAAGGCATAGCGCATGCGCGTGCATTATACGATACAGAGCTATGCGACATTTAGGTTTACTTATGTTATGGTTTCGTATACTCGATCGTAGTGTAGGCAATCATATTACAGATGGGTCCAACCATTTGTTTTCCTAATTTATGTCAAGCCTCTGATGCCAAGAAATTGAGTGAAGCCGACCCGCTTTGAATTTTCAACTGTATTATGACTAAGGAGTTACGCCCCTTATCCGTTCGTTTTCAAAGCCTTGTGTAGGGAACGTCATGGCTTTGTGTTGAAAGTGCGCAGCTTGAAGCCGAGGCAATCACAATGTACAGCCTTGCTACTGATCAGTGAGGGTAAGTAGCGTCACAATGTACAGCCTTGCTACTGATCAGTGAGGGTAAGTAGCGTCACAATGTACAGCCTTGCTACTGATCAGTGAGGGTAAGTAGCGTCACAATGTACAGCCTTGCTACTGATCAGTGAGGGTAAGTAGCATCACAATGTACAGCCTTGCTACTGATCAGTGAGGGTAAGTAGCGTCACAATGTACAGCCTTGCTACTGATCAGTGAGGGTAAGTAGCGTCACAATGTACAGCCTTGCTACTGATCAGTGAGGGTAAGTAGCGTCACAATGTACAGCCTTGCTACTGATCAGTGAGGGTAAGTAGCATCACAATGTACAGCCTTGCTACTGATCAGTGAGGGTAAGTAGCGTCACAATGTACAGCCTTGCTACTGATCAGTGAGGGTAAGTAGCGTCACAATGTACAGCCTTGCTACTGATCAGTGAGGGTAAGTAGCGTCACAATGTACAGCCTTGCTACTGATCAGTGAGGGTAAGTAGCGTCACAATGTACAGCCTTGCTACTGATCAGTGAGGGTAAGTAGCGTCACAATGTACAGCCTTGCTACTGATCAGTGAGGGTAAGTAGCGTCACAATGTACAGCCTTGCTACTGATCAGTGAGGGTAAGTAGCGTCACAATGTACAGCCTTGCTACTGATCAGTGAGGGTAAGTAGCGTCACAATTTACAGCCTTGCTACTGATCAGTGAGGGTAAGTAGCGTCACAATTTACAGCCTTGCTACTGATCAGTGAGGGTAAGTAGCGTCACAATGTACAGCCTTGCTACTGATCAGTGAGGGTAAGTAGCGTCACAATGTACAGCCTTGCTACTGATCAGTGAGGGTAAGTAGCGTCACAATGTACAGCCTTGCTACTGATCAGTGAGGGTAAGTAGCGTCACAATGTACAGCCTTGCTACTGATCAGTGAGGGTAAGTAGCGTCACAATGTACAGCCTTGCTACTGATCAGTGAGGGTAAGTAGCGTCACAATGTACAGCCTTGCTACTGATCAGTGAGGGTAAGTAGCGTCACAATTTACAGCCTTGCTACTGATCAGTGAGGGTAAGTAGCGTCACAATGTACAGCCTTGCTACTGATCAGTGAGGGTAAGTAGCGTCACAATGTACAGCCTTGCTACTGATCAGTGAGGGTAAGTAGCGTCACAATGTACAGCCTTGCTACTGATCAGTGAGGGTAGGTAGCGTCACAATGTACAGCATTGCTACTGATCAGTGAGGGTAAGTAGCGTCACAATGAGCATGTTTGTCATCTCCGCTCGGTATGGACAGGAGTCTATTTCTTGCACATCAAGCTTTGGTGTGTTAAACTCTGTGCATGAGAACTGTTCCGTTTCGTATAAGGAAAGGTAATTTATTTCACTGTATTGAGAGGAATGTCTTTTCTACATCACCAGTAAATCAGTAAATATTGTATGTGTCCAATGCTCCGCCTGGCGTCTGGCATTATGGGGTTAGTGCTAGGACTGGTTGGTCCGGTGTCAGAATAATGTGACTGGGTGAGACATGAAGCCTGTGCTGCGACTTCTGTCTTGTGTGTGGCGCACGTTATATGTCAAAGCAGCACCGCCCTGATATGGCCCTTCGTGATCGGCTGGGCGTTAAGCAAACAAACAAACAAACAAAATATGTGTCCAATCCAGAGAGAGCAGCAGTTTTCTGAGGAATGGCTTTCATTTTGTCTTTATGATCGAAATATGTCCTAGTCAGTGCATCTG